>NC_139080.1:87419889-87843889 GCF_965140915.1 Aythya marila
GCCCGAGATGCTCAAGGCTGAGACGTAACTTGGCTTTCTGAATTACTGGAAAGCAGCTTTCATTCTCAGATAATTGTGTGCAGGCTAGATAGGATGGGGCTTCAGGCACCTCTTCACCTGAGGAAATACACTGCCAACAGGCACCGCTGTGCCAGACAAGCTTTTTCTGCTAGAACACCCTACTCAGATGCACTGTGGCATTCAAGTGAACTGCTTTCATGTAAATATAACGACTGATGTTACAACCCACCTTGCCTGTGGCACCTGATGAACAGAAGAGTAAGCCACCGCAGCGCTTCAAAACCATCCCTGCACGTGCCGCTCCTTGTCGCTCTCTGGCCTTATCTCATATCCTTATCCACTTCTGTGGAGAGCCTGCCATGGCACCTGCAAAGCAAGACGGACACCTTTCATAGTCACCTTGTGCTACTTGGTCGTTCTGCTCCAACCCAGCTCATGACCAGCCCCTCTTCTTACACAGCTCTTCAGAGTGCAGTTTGCTCCTTTGAGCCTGTGCGAGACACCTGTGAAAGAAAAAGAAACGCATAGGCCGATGCAGCATCCAAAGACACAGCACAACTAGGTAAGATACTCTCATCTGCTCCCTTACCTCTGCCGCTTACCAGCCCCCGAGGCACATGCTTCAATCTACCCTCTTCAAACAGCTCCAACACCTCTAAAAGACAAAGAGGGGATGCTTAGAGGAACAGTGAGACCTACAACACAACAACTGCTACATCTGTTCCTCACTCACCTTGTCAGAGGCAGCTCTGCGTGTGACGTCCTGGGTTGTACACTGCGTTACCTAACCCTTACCATAACCCTTACCCTAACCCTTCTCACCCTTACCATTACCCAAATCCTTACCTTTACTTTTTCCTTACCCTTACTCTTTCCTTTAACCATAACCTTACCCTTACCCTATTCCTTACTCCAACCCTTCCCCTTACCTTCCCCTTCCTCTTACACTTAACCTAACCCTTACCCTTCCGCTTCCCCTAAAACATATCCTAAGACTTTCCCTTACCCTTACACTTACCCTAACCCTTACTATTACCCTTACAATTACTCTTGCCCTAATCCTTGCTTGCAACCTTACACTTATCCTAACCCTTACCCTTACCCTTACACAAACCCTTACTCTAACCCTTACCCTTACCCTTACACAAACCCTTACTCTAACCCTTAACCTGACCCGTACCCTTACCCTTACCCTTACCCTTACCCGTACCCTTACCCTTACCCTTACCCTTACCCTTACCCTTACCCTTACCCTTACCCTTACCCTTACCCTTACCCTTACACTTACCGTTACCATTAACCTTACCCTTACCCTAACACTTACCCTTACCCTTACCCTATCCCTTACACTTATCCTTATCCATACAACTTATGCTTAAACTAACACTTAACCTTAACCTAACCCTAACCCTAAATCTTACCCCAACCCTTACGCTGACCCTTACATTAACCCTATCCCTTACCCTAAAACTTACACTTCCTCTTAACCTTAACCTTAACCTTACTTTTAACCTTAACCTAATACTTACCGTTTCTTATCCGTCACCCTAACCCTAAAATTAACCCTAACCATTACCCTAACACGTACCCTTACACTAAACCTAACCCAAAACCTTACTCTATCCCTTACCCTGACCCGTAGCCTTACACTTACCCTTACGCTTACACTTACCCTAAACCTTACACTTACCATATAACATACGCTAACACATACTTGTACCCTTAACCTTACCGTTACCCTTACACTTACCCTTACTCTATCCGTTACCCTTATGCATATCCTTAACATAAACCTTACGCTTAACCTTACCCTTACCATAAGCCATACAACAGCACTTACGCTTATACTTACCCTAGCAATTGTACAATTACCCTTACCCTTACCCTTAACCATACCCTTAACCTAAGCCTCAACCTTAAACCTTACAGTAAACCTTACCCTTTCTGCTACACTTACCCTTAGCCTAAATCTAACCCTTACACTTACCCTTTGCCTAACCCTCACCCTTACCATTACCCATACCCTTATTCTTACCCTTACCCTAACCCTTACCTTTACACTTACGGTTACCATTAACCTTACCCTTACCCTAACACTTATCCTTAACGTAACCCTTACTCTAAACCTTACCCCAACCCTTACCCTGTCCCTTACATTAACCCTAACTCTTACCCTAAACCTTACACTTTCTCTTAACCTTAACCTTACCCTTAACATTAACCTAATACTTACGCATACGTTTTCCTGACTTTAACCCTAAAACTAACCCTAACCATTACCCTAACACTTAACTTTACCCTAACCCTAACCCTAACCCTAACCCTAACCCTTACTCTAACCCTTACCCTCACCCGTACCCTTACACTTACCCTTACCCTTATACTTACCCTAATTCTTAACCATACCATAACCCATACCCTAACACATTTTTCTACCCTTAACCTTACCGTTACCCTTAACCTTACCCTTACTCTATCCGTTACCCTTACGCTTACCCTTAACATAAACCTTACCCTTGACCTTACCCTTACCATAAGCCATACAACAACACTTACATGTACACTTACGCTTACCCTAGCAATTACTCGTACTATTACCCTTACCCTTACCCTTAACCTAAGCCTAAACCTAAAACCTTACAGTAAACCTTACCCTTTCTGCTACACTTACCCTTAGCCTAAATCTAAACCTTACATTTACCCTTACTGTAACTCTCACCATTACCATTACCAATACCGTTATTCTTACCCTAACCCTTATCCTTACACTTACTGTTACCTTTAACATTACCCTTACCCTAACACTTACACTTATCCTAATCCATACCCTTACCCTTACCCTAATACTTACCCTTAACCTAACCCTAACCCTAAACCTTACCCCAGCCCTTACCCTGACCCTTACATTAACCCTAACCCTTACCCTAAAACTTACACTTCCTCTTAACCTTAACCTTACCCTTAACCATTACCCTAACACTTACCCTTACCCTTACCCTAACCCTTACTCTAACCCTTACAATGACCCGTACCCTTACACATACCCTTGCCCTTACTCTTAACCTAACCCTTACCCTTATCATAACCCATAGCCTAACACATACTTCTACATGTACCCTTACCCTTACCCTTAACCTAAGCCTAAAAGTTAACCTTAACCTTATCGTAACACTTACACTTACCGTAACCCTTTCCCTTTCTGCTACACTTACCCTTAGCCTAAATCTAAACCTTACACTTACCCATACCCTAACCCTCAACCTTACCATTACCCATACCCTTACTCTTACCCTTACCCTATCCCTTACACTTATCCTTATATATACAACTTACCCTTTCCCTAACCCTTACCCTTAACCTAACCCTAACCCTAAACCTTACCTGAACCCTTACCCTGACCCTTACATTAACCCTTACTCTTACCCTAAACCTCACACTTACTCTTAACATTAACCTTAACCTTAACCTAATTCTTACCCTTACCGTCACCATAATCCTAAAATTAACCCTAAACATTACCCCAACACTTACCCTTACCCTAACCCTAACCATAACCCTAACCCTAACCCGAACCCGAACCCTAACCCGAACCCGAACCCGAACCCTTAACTGACCCTAAAACTAACCCTAACCCTAAACTGAACCCGAATCCGAACCCTAACCCTAACCTTAAACCAACCCTAACCCTAACCCTAACCTGAACCCTAACCCAAACCCTAACCTGAACCCTAACCCTAACCTGAACCCTAACCCTAACCCTAAGACCCTAACCCTAAGACCCTAACCCTAACCCTAACCCTAACCCTAACCCTAAACCAACCCTAACCCTAATCCTAACCGTATCCTAACTCTAAACCTAACCCTAACCCTAACACTAACCCAACCCTAACCCTAACCCTAAACCAAACCCTAACCCTTACCCTAACCCTAACCCTAACCCTAACCCTAACCCTAACCCTAACCCTAACCCTAACCCTAACCCTAACCCTAACCCTAACCCTAACCCTAACCCTAACCCTAACCCAATCCTAACCCAACCCTAACCCTAACCCTTACCCTAACCGGAACCTGAACCCTAACCCTAACCCTGTAGGCTGTGGTCTTTATCAGCACTGGCATATTTACCTACCTGAAGCCCCCCTCCATCTCCTTCTCATCCATGGATCTTGTTGTGGCAGTTCTGTACTCAGTGGTACCTCCAGTAGTGAATGCCCTCATCTACAGCATGAGGAACCAGGAGCTCAAGGATGCAGTAAAGAAACTCTTTGGAAACCTGCTTTTTTGGAATCAAAAATGACTGTGAGTTCCCTGATTATTTCAGGAACTGCAAAGGAAAAATAATTGTTCCATTTCTCTAAAATATTTTCTTCAAATTATTTCTTTTGATTTAAATAATGTTATCCTTAACCTGCTACCTGATTTTTTTTTCATTTAAAATACCCAATCTTCTAATTACCTAAAGAAGCAGGCTTACCATGTAGAGAAACACACAGAAAAAGAAAAACTAAAACAAAAACAAACATCAGAACCACATTGTTATCAGTTACCATCTCTTCCCATCTCCTCTGGAGCTGGGGGAGCAGCCCCAGCACGCAGGAGGGGCTCTGGACCAGGAGCCCTGTTGTCACATGGAGGTTGGGTCAGGGCTGCTGCTTCCCTGGAGCCAGGGCCATGGCCAGCAGCAGAACGTGGCCTTTTCAGTGCTACTCTCTTTTGGTCTCCACATTTTTTTCCTTTTGTCTTTTATTTGGATAAGCCATCAGACCTCGTGTACCTTGGTGACAGTCCTGTTATCTCTACAGTGGCATCCCTGGGGCTGCAAGAAGCAGCAAGTACAGTGCAGCCCTGGGTCACAGCTGGCCTCCCTGCTAGCACCACAGTAACAAGAGGGCCTTGCTCAGGGCAAACCCAGAAGCCCAGACGCCTCTTCCAAAGCTGCTGCCAGGAACACAGCCAAGGGGCTGAGATCATCTTAGATCATTTTCAGCATCCACATTTTTTTCTCATGATTCAAGACTCCACGTTTTCATTTTACCCAGAAAAAGCAGTAATAAACTGGGTATGTTTTGACTCATGATTGGAAACTAAGTCTGCGTTTATATTCACCACTTTTTATCAGCCTGTTCTTTTTAATAACATGCATCTGTTTTTGGGCTGCTGCTGATGTTTGCTATCAACACCCCCTCCTTAGCCAGCTTAGAGAGACAGCTTCCAGCCAATTTCAGCCTGAGCCTGGAGGATGAGTTTCTCTAAGATGAATTCATGGAAGCTGTGCCCAGTGCCCACTACTCAGTCTCAGCTGTCTGCAGCACAGCTCCTCAGCTCCTGAGCAAGGACAGTTTAAGCAGTCATCACCACCATTAGGCATGTTTCATTTTGCAGCAGCAGGACATCAGATTCACCAGTGGGTGGGGGCACGTTATGTTGACAGTTATTTGGAATTTCCCTGCATTTCTTTTGTGGCTCATTTTCTAGTTTCTTTCACTCGTCAAGAGAAAGTTTGAAATGAACTCTAGGTAAATATACTTGTTTTTTGAGCTAGAGACACAACAGAGTTTTCCGGTGTTCATGAAGGATGAAGTTCCCCCACACAGAGAGCAGACTCAAAGCCTTCATGTGGGTTACATACCATTTGTGTGGCAGAAATTGAGCCCAGGTACAGCTGAGAGGGTCAGCTTTGTGCTGGCTTTCTGCAAAGTTGTGGGTCTTATGCACTGAGCCTTTTTAGAGGAACCTCACAGAATCACAAAATCGTAGAATAGCCTGTTGTAAGGGTCCCACAAGGATCACTGGGTCCAACTCCTGGCTCCACACAGGAACACCCAAAAATCAGACCTCTGATCATAGCTGAGAAAAAAACATATGTATGAGAATGTTGTCCAAGCACTTCCTGAACTCTGGTAGGCTCAGTGCCATGACCACATCCCTGGGGAGCCTGTCTCAGTGCCCAACCACCCTCTGGGTGCAGAACATCCAGCCTGACCCTAACATCCAGCCTGACCCTAACATCCAGCCTGACCCTCCCCTGTCCCAGCTCCATGCCATTCCCTTAGGTCCTGTCGCTGTCGCCAGAGAGCAGAACTCTGCACCTGCCCCTCCGCTCCCCTCAGGCCACCATGAGGCCTCCCCTCAGCCTGCTCTGCTCAGGGCTGAACAATGTGACCTCATACATCTTCCCATCTAGACCTTTCACTGCCTTTGGTCATTCTTTAAGATTTTTATGTTCTCCTTACATTGTGGTGCCCAAAACTACTCACAGTGCTTGAGGTGAGGCCACACCAATGCAGAGCAGGGGGTACACAATTGTTTAGTCTGGACTCCCCCCTCGTGAACCCACTTTGTCTGAGACTAATGACTGCATTATCTTTCAGGAATTTTTCAATAACTCCCAGAAAAATCTTCTCCATAATAACCCCCACTCATACAGAATAGTGCATTCAAAAATTCTTGGTAAAAGGCAAGATAACTATTTAATGCTAGCAATTTAGGTAGTCCTGGCAACTTGGGTGAAACCCTGCAGTGAATTTTTAGATGTATTTCCTAGGCTTGTCTCTGTTCCTAAGCTTTCACAGATTTTGGAGCCAATCTTCTCTTTCTGGGGCATCTCCACAGCAGAACCTCTCAGGTGATTCAGGACATGGGAACATGAGCCAGGAAGGCCCCTGGGCACCATGAGGATCAGTTTTATCAAATGAGTGTGAGAAGTGCTACCCTCGTTTAAGTTGAACCATGAACGACTACCACTGCTCTACCCCTGTGAAGGACAGGCCCTAGGCTACTTTCTTAGGCACTTGTCCTGAGGAAGTGCCTTATACTGTGAGAGGCCCAGTTCCTCTGCCGCCCCTCCCCGTGGGTTTCAGTAGGCAGCCACCAGCTTTGTTGTTTATCTGTCTCCGTTGACGCATTTTGCTTATCACTGCAGAACCTGCCTGCCGCGCTAAAGCCGCCGCGACCACAAGGCCCAGTATCGCATGCACAGTCATTTCCTTCCTGCATCCCCTGCAGCAAAGGGGAGCCGTGGCTGCCTGCTTACATGGGGCCAGCACAGGCCCCATGCAACCACCCTTGCACCCCTGGAGCTCTGCCCCAAACCTGGCCGGGGTGCCAGTCCTTGCTGGCCATGTGTGTGCATGCTGCAGGGGTGCCTTCCAGCCTGCCAGCTGGTTGTTTTTTACGCTGCTCCCCTCCTACGTCGCAGCCTGTTGGGGCCACCTGTTTCTTTCATATCCTTGTCCTGTTTTCATGCACCGATACAAGGGAGGAGGCTGGTGGAGGTTTGGCAGCCCTGAAGTCTTCTCTCTTTCTCTTTCATGCCTGGGAAGGGATAGAGGAATGGCTCTCAGTGTGGTCAATGCTTCGTGAGTATGCCAGTGATGGGGAATCCAGAGCTCTGAAGAGACCAGGGCAGCAGAGCTGATTTATGAACAAGGCCAGGCCTGAACGCAGTAATATCCTGCCTCTGGCAGCCTGTGCCAGAGGCTCAGACACCATAACAAACCTCCTGGGCCTCAGGTTCGTCTCCCACCCTGAGATCCCCCAGTGCTGCAGGGGTCTTCAGCCTGCTCCTGCCACACTGGGCTTCCCCTTGCAAGCTCCTCATCTGGGATGGCAGCCCACAGAGGTGCAGGCTGTGCCTCACAGGCTGGTTTAGGTTACATCTATTGATCACCTAGTTGTGGTTAGGTGAGATCCATATTGTGTCCTGCTGGGATCATAAATGCCGGGGCTTTCTCTCCATACATAGCAATGGCCAGTCCTTCAGACCATGGCCCGTACCATGAGCATATCTCAATTCATGTACTAAGCGCAGTTTATTTCTTTACAAAGTTTACCAGGGATTCAGCAACAGCATCTATTATTTAATTTATTTTTTGTTTAAGGCTAAGATGAAGAGATTTACTTTTTATCAGGCAGGGAAGTGAAGCATGTTTCTAAAGCAACTGCAAGCAACTCATTGCATCCTCCTACTCGTCTAACATTTCTTCCTACTCCTCTAGCTTTCACTGCCAAGACTGCTTAAGACTTCACTGTGGTTAGCACATCCTGGACTTTGCAGCAGGGAAGCTCAGATGCAGCTGGTACCCTGGAACATTTAGAGCATACACATGAGGGGGCAGACTTCTGGTGCTTTGGCAAATCCAGGTCCAACATCTACCTCTCACAGAGATCTCACGGATCTCAGCATCTCACATCTGTCTTCTTTATGTAACCTCTCACCCAAATTATATCCAGGCTGACAGTAAAACTCACAGATATAAGCCAGGAAAATTATGAATCAACATTTATTGACGATCTGTACAGAAGAGGTACAACACTTACAATCTTACAATTGGTCACTTTTAAGAGGGGGAAAGAGTATCAGGAGCAGGCAGTGCACAGTCCCACAGCATGTGATTCACACTGAAACATCGTAGGAGGACTCACCGAGAAGGATACTTCCCATGCTTTAAGGCCTAATTTTGATCTTTTTCCACTTACGGGGGATGAACATATATATTTATGAGAACCAGGCTCAGGTTCCCTGGGCATGATCCAGATTTTTTTTTTCTTGGTGTCTCAAAATCTTTCAGAACCACCTTCAGTTTTTGCCCACAAAAAAAAAAAAGTAATTTTCTTACAGATTATAGCCCTGATTTCAGAATAATTTTGCCACTGAATACGTATGTCTGTTTTATTATCTATTTTATGATAAGACATACTTCTCGTATATAACAGGCATCCTGGACATCAACTACAGTAGCTTGAGAAGCACTTAGCTTTACACTTAATTTCCAGTAGCTATCAATATCCTCTTCTAACAATGTCAGAAGCCCATGAGTCTGTGCATTTTCCTTACAGTCTGTTCCTACCAAGGGGACACAGCAGGGGCTGGTGTTCCAGAGAGGACAGGCAGACCCTTGCTGCCCGCAGCATGCAGCATGCTGCGCAAGTAGCAGACAGGGTATCCAGCATAAGGCAGCTAGATTGATTTCCCCCTTGCTCATTGTGCTAATTTAAGCAGTGACGTACTGAACTTCTGGTGGTAGAGTCCCAACGCATCAGACAAACAAGACATAAAACAAAACATAAACTAATCATTCTGTGCGTGCATGAATTTTTAGTGTCATAACAAATGTACTCATGAGGAACACATCTATGCTGGCGTCACTTTCGCTCACTGCCAGGGAAGCACACTCATGCAGGTACTAGCACGTACCATGCTGGTTAGAGACCTGAAAACTAAAACCAATGTATTTACAGTAACTTGACTGAATACATTATTCTGAATGTTATCAGAACAGGATAGCCCATAATTGAAAGATAAAGCAGTTACTAAACTACGTAATTGACTCAGTTGAATGGCCAGAAGGAAAACAAACTCAGACAAAAGAACAAAATCCAAAAGTAGAACAGAATTTTAAAAGATGGCCTAATTTTATGCTATGGTTCAATACACACCAACGAGTAAAATTAAATTAAAGCACCACTACCCATACTGTATACACCATTTCACTGAAATTACACATTGATCTACACTAAGTACAGAGAGGCACTGGACATCATGCTTCAACAAAATGTCAAAACTGGTATAAATAAGGTTTTACAAAGATTAGTGACTCACTTAACTCTATTCTACCTGCAGTTCCTATTAAGATAATACCTGGTAAAACTGATTTAAAATACAAGAAAGAGATTAAAATACAAGGGTACATCAACACACTTCCTACATGTATATCTACCAGAAATTTAGTCTCCAAAACCTCAGCACAATAACACACACCACAGATTTCTGAATAGGTGAAGAGATGCCCAGTTATCAGTCACACTGGGATAGCAATATTTGCTGTTCAATATTTTCTTCATTTTTAGTCACGATCAAGGAACTTGTTGACCATAAGGGAACCTTTCTGTGATGTAAGTGTTATTAATATTTATATTAAGTCATGTTTATTCCTCTCCAAACAGTACTTTGTTCATTAAATAAAATTATTGTAGCCATGGCCTTAATGCCAACAGGTATTTGCCTAATGGGAACAGACGACCATAAAAGAGAAGCAACCTTTACTTGTCCTGGTCAAAAAAATAGTGTTTGATCTCTTTAAAATACATAAGAATGCAGGAGGTATTTGTACAGATGCTACCCAATTGCAGTGGTCCCATGGTGGTTCTGTTGGTCCCCTTTCAAGAAGGCAAAGCTTGGTGGCCAAGTCATGAAGTCTTCCTGCAGGCTAAACTCAAGTACATTACATTATAGCAAGATGGACTAGGTAACTGACAACCTATGTTTTGCCTACCCAGATCTCCAATTTTCTTTCATCAGCAGTCTGAGTGAGTCAATTACACATGATCAGGTCCTAAGAAAGAACTGCAAGACTTGGCAAAGGTAATACCAGGAAAAATGACAAAAATGAGGGGCAATTGCCCAAGACAGTCAATCTAGAAGATTGTTCAGGTTATTATAACATTGTTCTGTAATGAACTGCAGCATTTCAATTTAATATCAAACAAGATTGGGGGAAAAAATGAGGGAGGCACCCCTTCTGCAGTGTACCGTAACTGGGGTCTTGATGTAGGCATGAGGAACTGCAGAGCCTGCATCAGGTTTAGGGAAGAGCCACAGCCTCTGTGTCTGCCAGGAAGAAAGATTAATGGCTTTGGAAAGAATACGGATTTAATACATTGTTTGGGGTAAATTGTGAACAAGAACATAACACTTTAAAAAGTAACATGGTGAAGCTGAACACTTTGTTTACAGCTGGCTGCCTTCTCTGGCAGCTCAGCGTTGTAATTCCTCCTCTCCCCCCAAAATAAAATAAATAAATAAATAAATCCTTATTTTACAGGTATTCAGATAAATATTTGGGAAAATATTTTTCCTTAAAAGTCATTGATAGCATTGGAGAAAAGAAAATCACTCTGTTCAGAGAGGGCTTTCTGGCGGGAGCAGGAGCCTCCACACAATGTTATGCAGGAATGCAAGCAGAGTGATTGCCGAGGTGAACTGGCCCAGTGGACCATAAACCTACTCTAATGACTAGTATGAAAAATATCTTATTATTATTGTGTCCTTAGAAGTCACAGTAACAAAAACAAGGATAGTCTTCTGGCTCATAACAGACTAATATTACAGTACATTTTTTTATAAAGTGCCCTTATTTACCCTTCTGTAAATGAACTCAAATGCAGCAATAAAAATAGATGAATGGAACTAATGAAAAGAGAAACAGTTATACCATTAAGTCTCCAGAAAAGCATTTCTCTGAGCCTGATACTAAAGCTCAGAGCTTTCTTAAACTTATTTAAAGAAGTGGATGTCAGAGGTGAGTTTTTTTTTTTTTTTTTTTTTTTTTTTTAGGGATTTGTGCGATTGCTGCTGTGTTGCTACAACAAGTCTGCAACAACACAAGAGGTGAGGAAGCAAAGAAAAATGAGGCAGTTGCCAGAACAAATTTGTTCAAGCACTGCTGCTGCAGCTTCTCAGATGAGCAGTCCGCTCTTCTGAGTGTTGACTACCAGAATTGCAATGAACCTGGTAGTGCTGGAAAACAAATCAGAAATCCATATTACTCACATCTTACTCACACATCTTAGAGTGGCACAATGTTTGTAATTCCACGTGCTTTGAGAAAGAAATGGAGGTTAGCTGTATCTCACGGACAGAACAGAAAAGGAAAAAAAAAAAAAGAAATAAAAACTTAATGACAGCAATCCTTATTTTTGTGTTGAGTTTTAAATTCATTGCTGGATTTGTACAGCATAGAAACAACTAGGCCAAACAACAAGAAGCATCTTGGCAAAAACCTTGAGGGTGTGAGAATCACCTTCATTTTAAGCAGCAGACAAAGACTACTGACTCAGACAGGATTTTGAAACACCTTATTACTTAGCGGAGACAGGAAGAGATCTGACACTTTCGTGACTCCCCTGGATTTCAGTGGGACTTTCGTGTAGCCAGAGCATTGCTGGCCCAGGTTTCACTACAGCAAACATAGCTTTTCAAAGATGTAATGAGTTTCTCACTGATTCAAACGGAGGGCATGCATATCAGCATGGTTCACATGGCTTGTCCCCTACCTATCTGAAGCATTTTCCTGTGTAAGAACCACATGTGCATCTTACAGTGGCACAGCCTTTGTTTTCTGAGGGAAGCAGTGAAGAAGAAAACTCAGTAGGAAAGTGCTCCACCTCTTCTTTAGCTTCAGCATGCAGTGTGCTTTAGTTTCAATGAACAGGTAACACGAGAATGCCGACCTAGCTTCAGCAGTGAATGCACAAAGTAAATACACATGTACTTAATTAGTCATGCAGTTAACTGAGTCTTTGCCTGGTTTAGACTTTTCCATGTGCCAGAGTGCTTCCAATAATGTAAAGGGCAAAGGGTATCACAGCTGCACAGACAACGGTGGGGGGACAGGCAGAGCAGCACATGAGGTGAACATAAGAAAGAAACGTTAATTCCTCCAGGAACTGCACAGAAAGCAAATCGCTTTCTACTCTGCTTTTCCTTTAACTTTGCCACCCCAGTCCTGGAAACAAGCACAAAATGTTTGCCACATGCAAATGAATGCAGCAACATTCCTAGTGAAACTAAAAAGAGACTAGTCAGTGAACAGCCCTGCCTGCTGAAACGTGAACTTGTATTAGCTGAAGTGGCCAGGCCCTGGGTTAGTTTCTGTTTATTTAGTTAAGTAGCAACCCGGCCTCATGTGGAATGAGAAAATCGAGAAATGCAAGCCAAGAGTGAGTTACATTTTCCCAGTGAAATTGAAAGCTTTCTGATGGTTAAATACAGTGATGTGCTGGAGTAACAGTATATTAAATATTCAGCCAGGCTAAAAGCAGAGGCGTTTACCAAAACCAACATTTCTCGTTCTCCCACATCCACATTTAAGTCGAGAAATGCCTCCGTAATTATCTTTTGAAACTTCCCTGAGTTACTGTATCTACAGGATTACCATTTGAAAATCACAGTCTGCTATTTCAGTCCTATCAAAAGGCCCAAATATATTTTCTGTTGTGTGGGTGGAGTTTTTCTAGCATCTCATTCCTTCCTCCCCTAGTCTCCATCTGAAGAATCACTCTCCAAAGGACAGCACGTCCCAGGCGGGTAAGCGTATCATAAGTGTTTCTCAATATATAATTTTGTGCAGGTGCAATTGTTATCCAAAATGTGGACAAAAATCACGGGATGTTGCCATGGGGTGGTGACACGGTACTGCCATAGGAAACACAAGGCCATGTAACTATAGGAAGTGTAAGATTGTTGCCATGCCAACCATGGAGTTCTGTTGCCATGGAAACCACAGTTTTGTGTTGCCATGGCAACCATGGGGTTGTGTTGCCATGGCAACCATGGGGTCCTGTTTCCATACTAGCCATGGGGTTGTGTTGCCATGGTAACTATGTGGTTGTGTTGCCATGGCAACAATGGTGTGTTACCCTGGTGTGGTGACACCTTAGTGCCATAGGCAACACAAGGCCATGTTACTATACGAAGTATAGGATTGTTGCCATGGCAACCATGGGGATGTGTTGCCATGGCAACCATGGGGTTTTGTTGCCATGGTAACAATGGGGTTGTGTTGCCATGGCAACCATGGGGTTGTTTTGCAATGGGAATCATGGGGTTGTGCTATATGGTGGTGACACGGTAGTGCCATAGGCAACACAAGGCCATGTTACTATAGGAAGTGTAAGATTGTTGCCATGGCAATCATGGGGATCTCTTGCCGTGGCAACCATGGGGTTGTGTTGCTATGGTAACCATGGGGTTCTGTTGCTACGGCAAACATAGGGTGTTGCAATGGGGTGGTGACACCATACTGCCTTAGGCAACACAAGCCCATTTTACTAAATCAAGTGTAAGATAGTTACCATGGTAACCTTGGGGTTCTGTTGCAATGGCAACCATGGTTTTGTGTTGCGATTTTAACCATGGGGTTGTGTTGCCATGGCAACCATTGGGTTGTGTTGCCATAGCAACCATGGGTTGTATTGCCATGGGTTGGTGAAACCGTAGTGCCATAGGTAACACAAGGCCGTGTTATGATAGGTAGTGTAAGATTGTTGTCATGGCAACCATGTTGTTCTGTTTCCATGGTAACGATGGGGTACTGTTGCCATGGCAACCATGGGGTTGTGTTGCCAAGGCAAACATGGGGTTCTGTTGCCATGGCAACCATGGTTTTCTGTTGCCATGGCAATTATTGGGTTGTGTTGCAATGGCAAGCATGGGGTTCTCTTGCCATGGCAACCATGGTTTTCTGTTGCCATGGCAACCATGGGGATGTGTTGCCATGGCAACCATGTTGCTCTGTTGCCATGGAAACCATGGGGTTTTGTTGCCATGGCAACCATGGGGTGTTGCAATGGGGTGGTGACACCGTAGTGCCATAGGGAACACAAAGCCATGTTACTATAGGAAGTGTAGGATTGTTGCCATGGCAACTATGGGGTTGTGCTGCCATGGCAAACATGGGGTAGTTTTGCCATGGGAATCATGGGGTTGTGCCATATGGTGGTGACACCATAGTGCCATAGGCAACACAAGGCCATGTAACTATAGGAAGTGTAAGATTGTTCCCATGCTACCCATTGTGTTCTGTTGCCATGTCAACCATGGGGTTCTGTTGCCATGGTATCCATGTTTTCGTGTTGCTATGGCAACCATGGGCTTGTGTTACCATGGCAACCATGGCGTTGTGTTTCCATGGTAACCATGGAGTTGTGTTGACATGGCAACCATGGGCTTGTGTTGCCATGGCAACCATAGGGCTGTCTTGCCATGGCAACCACGGGGTTCTTTTTGCATGGTAAACATGGTGTTTTGTTGCCATGGAAACCATGGGGTTGTATTGCTATGGCAACACAAGTGTTGTGTTTTCAAGGTAACCATGGGGTTGTGTTGCCATGGTAACCATGGGGTTGTGTTGCTATGCCAACCATGGTGTTGTGTTGTCAAGGCAACAACCTGGTTGTGTTGCCATGGCAACCATAGGCTTGTGTTGTCAAGGTAACCATGGGGTTCTGTTGCCATGGCAACCATGGGGTTGTGTTTCCATGGCAACCATGGGGTTGTGTTGCCATGGCAACCATGGCGTGTTGCCATGGGGTGTTGACACCGTAGTGCCATAGCCAACACAAGGCCATGTTACTATAGGAAGTGTAAGATTGTTGCCATGGCAACCATGGGGTTGTGTTGCCATGGCAACCACGGTTTTGTTTTGCCATGGAAACAACGGTTTTGTGTTGCCATGGCAACCATGGGGTGTTGCCATGGCGACCATGGGAATTTGCCATGGGGTGGTGACACCGTAGTGCCATAGGCAACACATAGCCGTGTTACTATAGGAAGTGTAAGAATATTGTCATGGCAACCTATGGGGATGTGTTGCCATGGGAACAATGGGTTTTGTTGCCATGGTAACCATAGGGCTGTGTTGCCATGGTAACCACGAGTTTGTGTTGCCATGGCAACCATGGGGTGTTGCCATGGGGTGGTGACACCATAGTACCATAAGCAACACAAGGCAATGTTACTATAGGAAGTGTAAGATTGTTGCCATGGCAACCACGGGGTTGTTTATGCATTGTAAACATGGTGTTGTGTTGCCGTGGTAACCATGGTGTTGTGTTGCCATGGCAACCATGGGGTTATGTTGCCATGGCAACCATGGGGTTGTGTTGCCATGGCAAACATAGTGTGTTGCAATGGGGTGGTGACACCCTTGTGCCATAGGCAACACAAGCCCATGTTACTATATGAAGTGTAAGATTGTTAACACGGTAACCTTGGGGTTCTGTTGCAATGGCAACCATGGTTTTGTGTTGCCATTTTAACCATGGGGTTGTGATGCCATGGCAACATTGGGGTTGTGTTGCCATGGCAACCATGGGGTTGTGTTGCCATGGTAAGCATATGGTTGTGTTGCCATGGCAATCACGGGGTTCTTTTTGCATGGTAAACATGGTGCTGTGTTGCCATGGCAACCATGGGGATATGTTGCCATGGTAACCATACGGTTGTGTTGCCATGGCAACCATCGGGTGTTGTTGCCATGGTGTCGTGGTTCTGCTCGAGTGGGCAGCCGAGCTCCACCACAGCCGCTCTCTCACTCCCCCTCCTCAAAGAGGAATGGGGAGAAAATATGTGAAAAGGGCTCAAGGATTGAGATAAGGACGAGAAAATCACGCAGTAATTATTGTAACGGGCAAAACAGACTCGGCATAAGGAGATAGTAAGATTTATTGCCTACAACTAACAAGCGAGAGAAGTGAGAAAACAAAGGAAAAAAAAAGCAAACCAAAAGCACCTTCCCCCCCCATCCACCCTCTTCCACCTCCTCCCCCCGAGCGGCGCAGGGGAACGGGGGAATGGGGGTTATGGTCAGTCTACAGCACTTCTTCTCTGCCGCTCCTTCTTGGTCACTCTCGTCCCCTGTGCTGTGGGGTCCCACCCACAGAATGCAGTCCTTGATGAACTGATCCGGCGTGGGCTTCCCACAGGCAGCAGCTCTTCCAGAACTGCTCCAGATATGGGTCCGTACCACGGGGTCCATCCCTCAGGAGAAAACTGCTCCAACCTGGCTCCCCTACGGGCAGCAGCTCCTGCTGGGTCACCTGCTCCTGCGTGGGCTCCTCTCCACGGGCTACAGGTCCAGCCCGGAATCTGCTCCGGCAGGGGTCTTCCACAGGCGGCAGCCTCTGTCGGTGCAGGGCCACTTGCTCCACCGTGGTCTCCTCCACGGGCTGCAGCATGGAACCCTGCTCCACTGTGGTACTCCATGGGCTGCAGGGGGACATCTTGCTTCACCATGCTCCTCACCACAGGCCTCAGGGGACTTCTGCTCCGGCGCCTGGAGCACCTCTCCCCCTCCTTCTACACTGACCTTGGCACGTGCAGGCTGTTTCTCACTCCTGGCTGCTGTGTGGCGCAGCGTTTTTTTCCCTGTCTTAAATATGCTCTCACAGAGGTGCAAACAACATCGCTTATTGGCTCAGATCTGGAAAACAATGGGGCCCTTCCCAAACATGGGGCAGCTTCTAGATCTTTCTCACAGAAACCACCCCTATGGCTCCCTGCTACCAAAACCTTGCCACGTAAACCCACTACACATGGTAACCATGGGGTTCTGTTGCCATGGCAACCATGGGGTTGTGTTGCTATGGTAACCATGGGGTAGTGTTGCCATGGCAACAATGGGGTTTTGTTGCCATGGCAACCATGGGGTGTTGCCATGGGGTGGTGACACCATAGTGCCTTAGGGAACACAAGGCCATGTTACTATAGGAAGTGTAGGATTGTTGCCATGGCAACCATGGGGTTGTGCTGCCATGGCAACAATGGGGTGTTGCCATGTGGTGGTGACACCTTAGTGCCATAGGCAACACAAGGCCATGTAACTATAGGAAGTGTAAGATTGTTCCCATGCTACCCATTGTGTTCTGTTGCCATGTCAACCATGGGGTTCTGTTGCCATGGTATCCATGTTTTTGTGTTGCTATGGCAACCATGGGCTTGTGTTACCATGGCAACCATGGCGTTGTGTTTCCATGGTAACCATGGAGTTGTGTTGGCATGACAAACATGGCGTTGTGTTGCCATGGAAACGATGGGGTTTTGTTGCCATGGCAACCATGGGGTTCTGTTGCCATGGCAACCATGTTTTTGTGTTGCCATCGCAATTATTGGGTTGTGTTGCCATGGCAACAATAGGGGTGTTGCCATGGGGTGGTGACACATTAGTGCCATAGGAAACACAAGGCCATTTAACTATAGGAAGTGTAAGGTTGTTCCCATGCTACCCATTGTGTTCTGTTGCCATGTCAACCATGGGGTTCTGTTGCCATGGTATCCATGTTTTTGTGTTGCTATGGCAACCATGGGCTTGTGTTACCATGGCAACCATGGCGTTGTGTTTCCATGGTAACCATGGAGTTGTGATGGCATGGCAACCATGGGCTTGTGTTGCCATGGTAACCATGGTGTTGTGTTGCCATGGAAACAATGGGGTTGTGCTGCCATGGCAAACATGGGGTGTTGCCATTGGGTGGTGACACTATAGTGCCATAGGCAACACAAGGCCATGTTACTATAGGAAGTGTAGGATTGTTGCCATGGCAACCATGAGGTTGTCTTGCCGTGGTAACCATAGGGTTGTGTCCATCGTAACCATAGGGTTCTGTTGCCATGGCAACCATGTTTTTTTTTTTTTTTGGGCATGGCAACCATGTATTTGTGTTGCCATGGCAACCATGGAGTTCTGTTGCCATGGTAACCATGGGGTTCTGTTGCCATGGCAACCATGGGGTTCTGATGCCATGGTAACCATGGGGTTCTGTTGCCATGGCAAACATAGGGCAAACATGGCAAAACTCGATGTTACTGCTTTCACACCTCCTACAACCATTCATCAAATGGTTTATGAAACTAACATTTTGGTGTGCCACAATACTGCAGCAAATATGTTTGGAAGTGTCTGGGTTAGCATACTGGCTGCGGAAGCTCCCAACAGGAAACATGGAAGACAACAGGAAGGACTGTCCAGTAGCAAGGTTTTGGAAATGCTGGACCCACAGTAGAAATGTGTCTTTCTCCCCCTCCTCCCAGACATGAATAAAAGCTTTTGGTTAACACTGACAATCCCAACATGATATAGCAGCACTATCAGCAATGGTAGACGTGTTCATAGTATTGCTCCTTTTGTTACCTGTAAACACAACACACACTGATGAGTGTTTGGTTTAGGAGTTAAAGCACCACTCGAGTGCTGTTCAAGCATCAGCCAACTGTTCTCACAAGCAGGCTGCAGCTTTGTGCATAGGAAGCTGCAAAATCTCTTCTGTCGCCCATTTTAGTTGGCTTTCTGCCAAAAAGCATTTCAGAACATTAAGAACAGGGTTCAGTAACAACTTGATCCACAACTGCAAAGGTAAATATCACTGGATTTCCCCCAGTGTCAAGACGAGCTGTAATTCAAGATTATGCACTGGCTCTCAGCGTACTTAGGTTTAGGCTTGGGTTCAGAGCCCTCCATGGAGGCACCCACCACATGCTAGGCTGACATCACTGTCAGGAACAACATGGAATGGTCCTGTACTTTCTAAAGGAGAAAATAAATTATGAAGGGAAATGCAGAAAGTCAGCCCAGCAGAAGTGAAAAACGACAGCTGGTGGCAGTGAAACACAGCAGAGAAATAAAGTACCAGACAAGAATTTCATTGGAAAGGAAAGATCTTTAGGCAGCTAGATAGCAACAAAGAATGCCTCAGAGCAAAGGGGCTTGGAAAAAGCAGAGCAAGGTGTGTATAAGTGTAGTAGAAAGTGAAACAGGGCCAACACGCAAAGAAAACATTACACTGGGAACAATGACTAGGCCATCCTGGGCAGATCAGAATCTTCCCAAACAACCTGAGGGTCTACTTCTTTGCGTTTCAGACAAAACAAAACAAAACAAAACAAAACAAGAAACACTTCCAAAAAGGTACAGATGCTACCCCTACCAACCACCCATATTCCCTCCCCACCATCCCTCACCTACCAGTAATTCCAGGTCATTAGCACCAAGGTCCAACTGTTCTAACTTGACAAGGAATGAGAGTGAACTGCAAGATACAAGGAATATAAAGGGGAAAAGAGAGGAAGAGGAAGAGGAAGAGGAAGAGAGAATGAGAGAGAGAGAGAGAGGAAGGAAGGAAGGAAGGAAGGAAGGAAGGAAGGAAGGAAGGAAGGAAGGAAGGAAGGAAGGAAGGAAGGAAGAGAGGAAGAAGGAAGGAAAGAAGGAAGGAAAGGAAAGGAAAGGAAAGGAAAGGAAAGGAAAGGAAAGGAAAGGAAAGGAAAGGAAAGGAAAGGAAAGGAAAGGAAAGGAAAGGAAAGGAAAGGAAAGGAAAGGAAAGGAAAGGAAAGGAAAGGAAAGAAAAACTAATAATACTGTGTACAAACAAGTGATGTACAATGCACCCGCTGACTGATGCCCAGGCTATCCCTAAGCAGCCAGACCCCCCACCCTGTCCAGCCCCCCATATAATTGTTCAGCATGATGCCATATGGTGTGGATTAGCCCTTTGGCCAATTTGGGTCAGCTGTCCTGGGTTTGTCCCCTCCCAGCTTCTTCTTCACCCCAGCCTGCCTGCTGGCAGGACGGAGCAAGAACCTGAGAAGTCCTTGGCTTAGTGTAAGAACTGCTCTGCAACAATTAAAACATCAGGGTGATACCAACGTTAGTCTCATACTAAATCCCAAACACAGCTCTGTAACCTGCCCTGATACTGACATCAGGCTGACGGGCCTGTAATTCCCTGCAAAGTCCTTCCAGCCCTTCCTGTTGCCTGGAGGCACGTCTGCCAGCCTGCAGTCCACTGGGGCCTCCCTCATCCCAGTGGGCAGCAGAAGAGACCTGCTGCGCTCCTCTCTTGCCACGGGAGCCCCACGGCTCCCACTGTCCCCCCAGGCCACAGTGAGCTCCACAGCCCTTCCAAGGAGGCAGGAGCAGCTGGTGCAGCAAGGCTGCCTCTGCCCTCCGCAAGCAACCTCAGGGCCCCATATACAACAGCCTGGCAGCATGGCTCTTACCCTCCAAACCGTCACACAGGTAGTCATTGTGGGCTTACATATGATGTTACAAGCACCCTGAAGTCCATAGCACTAATATCTACCTCTCTGTGAATATAACAGGCCATCAAATTATGGTCCCTTCATTTCGTATTTCATGTTAACAGTTAGTATGTCACTCAGTAGTCATGTAACTTATTTCTCTTGAGACCTAAGACAATATTAAATTACATCTCATGCTTCTTCTATATTTGTCAAGGTGGGTGATTTATGGACTAATGAACACATTTCATGTGAACTTTTACAATATTCACCTCAGTTTCATTTCCATACTCAATATGATGTTCATGAAGGTGCATGACTACAGGATCGCTTTTCTCCAGTTAATTAGAATTCAGAGCATTTCTCTAGGTTAAAAGCAAAGAGTATGCAGCCACTTATGTTAAAATTGTTGCCCTGATTTTCACTGCTAGTGATTTCAAATTCTTTTCAGGCTAATTGGTCTGCTTTTCACATTACTTAGCTTTCATCATCCCTTTGCACTTCATTTATAACATATTCATTTTTTATATATCAGAATCCTACTCACTGCACTTTAGAAAACAGTCTTCCTGGCAGGGGAGAAGGAACAGAGGTCTATGAAATAGGATATAGCTAATGATGTAATTAGCAGTATACCAAGCTAGTACCAGACCCAAAGGATTATAAAGTTTATAAATGTTTATAAATCTAGTTATCTGATTAATTTTATATTTTGGCTTTTGGTTTTGGTTGGATGGTTTATTGGTTGGTTTGGTTTGGTTTAGCTTGGTTTTGTTGTTGTTTTGTTTTGTTTTTGAGAAAGCCTGAGAAAGTCATAATTTTGATGAGGCTGAAACTCATGAGTGGTATATGGATAACTTTTCAGCCCAGGGAGGTTTGCATCTCTTTTTCCAGTGAGCTATTCATTCAAGAATAGCTCTAGAATAGTTGAGCTATTGATCAGCGTCCAGGTGATTTTTTATATTGTTTTTGCAGATGTGGAGGGATGAGGCATGTGCTACAGGGTAATGGATGCAGTGGAGTTCTCTGTAAAGGTGATCTAGTGTATAGTGTTGGAGAGAAGGCACTACAGTTGGTGACTACATGAAAATAGTTTTTGCTTGTTTGGAAGCTCTCTACAGGTACCTCAAAGGAGGCTGTAGCAAGGTGGGGGTTGGTCTGTTCTCCCACGTGCCTGGTGACAGGATGAGGGGGAATGGGCTAAAGTTGCGCCAGGGGAGTTTTAGGTTGGATCTTAGGAAGAACTTCTTTACTGAAAGGGTTGCTAGACATTGGAACAGGCTGCCCAGGGAAGTGGTGGAGTCACCATCCCTGGAAGTCTTGAAAAGACATTTAGATGTAGAGCTTAGGGATATGGTTTAGTGGGAACTGTTAGTGTTAGGTCAGAGGTTGGACTCGATGATCTTGAAGTCTCTTCCAACCTAGAAATTCTGTGATTCTGTGTGATTCTGTGAAGATGCAAAGCAGGGCATGAAGTGGAATGTCAGCACCAGAGCCTACCTGAGCAAGTTAAGTGATGACCACCATGTTGAAACAGAGGTTATTTATTTGAGGGACTGGTGTGGCAGTTTTAAGTATTTCCCGTTTGGGTATTACAGGTGATGCCCAGTCCTCAGTGTGGGAGAATTATCCTTGGGGCAGGTGAATGGTTTGGGTAAAGGAGTGGGAGAGAGGAATCGCGGGAGGTAGATGCAGAGAATAGTCAGACTTGCTAGTGTCTCTGATAAGCACTGGCCTTGGGCAAGGTGGGAGTTGAGCAGCCTGCTTCCACTTCTCTCTTATACAGATGTTGTGGATGGAGGTCTGTAGGCTTGGTATGAGAGGCTACTGAGGGACGGTGTCTTGCCATATGAGGATGGTCCTTATCTGGCAGCAGAAGAGAATCTTGAAGGCCATGGTGCCTGGAGTGAAACCTTTCATTTGATTATTTGTAAAATGAATCTTAATGAAATACATGCTAAACATACATATCTTTACTATTTGACTCTCCACACAAATCATGCTAGACATCACTCCAGGGAAGGGAACAGATAATGTAAGGATATAAAGGAAATGGTTTTAGTGTTAGGAAAAAGCACTGGTGTTAGCATTAGTTGATAAAGTGAGAGGAATGTCATAAAAGAGCTGGGGGGAGAAAGAAGAGATTGGAAAGCTGGAAGAGGTAGGTGAAAGGCTGGGCTCCTTCGTCTCCACCAAGACAGGGATGCCTTGTTGGTAAGCTCTGCACCTTCATCTTTTGGAGAGGAATACCTGAGATAGCATTTTGCTAGCACTGTTATCAGATATGAGCGCTATTGCAGAAAGGGTGTTTATCAAAAACAATTCCAAATCTCATATAGAAAATAGAATCATAGAATCATCCAGGTTGGAAAACACCTCTAAGATCATCTAGTCCAGTCCCATCTGTCACCTTATTAGAAGTTTTCAACTTTGTGAAACTGTCTCAGTGAAAGTTGTTGGCAGGGCTCTTAAACAGGCAAGTGTTTGACTTTGATAGGCACCTTTCAATGTGACACAGATCCTACTCCCACTCCACCTAGGTCTCCCACAAAAAGTTATTTACAACAGAAGCCATTTTATATCTCATGGTATATCTCTACTTCCTTTGGCAGTGTGAGAAAAATCTCAATTAATTTTCTTCAGACAGGATCTTCTGCAAAGCTATTTTATTTGTGATTGGAATGGCGGAAGTCCTGTCAATTAAGAGTTCATTTTAGTAAACAAATCATAACCTTTTATTCCCTATTACCCGACGCCTGATCACCTCCCCTGTTTCCTCATTGACTGAGTACTACAGGTTCACAAGCTACCCAACACTCCTCTATAGCATATATGTACAATTTTCCTTTCTTTCTTTTTTTTTTTTTTTTTCCAACCCTTTAATTTCTCCTTTCTTATGTTTTGAGAATTTGTGATCTTTGTTTTACTATTCTCACACTGCTCATCCTATTTTTCTCAAGCTTCTACCTTGTTCTGGAACAGTGAGGGGCCTTCTACTGTCCACTTACCTACTTTGCATTTCTCCTTGTTATGACTCCACAACTACCTTTGAATACAGAAAACTAGTTCTCTACTGCAAAAACACAACTTAGTTTCTCACAGCAGCCTTTTCACACACTCACTCACAACGGAAGTCTGTACTCTCTCTGTCTCCAAATCCTAACCCTAACTCTGAACTTTCTGTGAAACAAAACAATTTGTGGACTTTGACTGATTCCAAAGTGCTGCCCATACAGCAGGGCCCCACGTGCCCCAAGGCTCCAAGAGCCCTGCTGGCATATCACAGTGGGACTGGCTCTGGTCTGCACTCAGCTCACAACCACAAGATGTGTGCTGCTGTGTCCCCAACCCCAAAGGCACATCCTTTGAAAGTCCCTTCACAGTCACACTAACAATGGGAGTCTGTGTTTTCTCTCTCTCCAAACCCTAAGCCTAACTCTAGACAGTGCCCAGGTCCAACACACACCACACACAGCACTTCCATGAAATGCTGCTTGCAGTGGAAGCAATTTATTTAGTAGCCCTTGATTTCCTTTGGCAGCCTTTTAATGAAATTGCTCACAATGGGAGTCTGGACTTTCTCTGTCTCTCTCTAAACCCTAACCCTAGCCCTAGACATTGCCTAGATCCAAGAAACATTTCACCTAGTGCTCCCAAGAAAAATTGCTCGCAACAGAATCTTTTGGTAGCCCTCCACTTGCTTTGGCAGCACTCTCACAACTTCAGTCTCAAGGGGAGTCTGTGCTTCCTTTCTTTCCAAACATAAGGACAGGGCTAAGACAGCTCCCAGGTCAAACATTCGTCCTAGCAAGAGCTCCCATGAAAAAGTGTTCACATCTGAAGCATTTGGTAGCCCTCAACTTCCTTTGGCAGCCCTTTCACAACCTTAGTCCTAGAGAGAGTTTGACCTTTCTCTCTCAAAACCTTAATCCTAACCCTAGGCAGTGCCCTAGTCAACACCCTCTTCCAATACCCACCCCACCTAGGCTCCCATAAAATAGTGCTCACAACAGAAACCTCTTGATAGTCCTTGACCTTCTTTGGCAGAATTTTCACAAACCCACTCAAAAAGGGAATCTAGCTTAGAGCTTGGGGATATGATTTAGCGGAGGACTGTTAGTGTTAGCTCAGAGGTTGGACTCGATGATCTTGAGGTCTCTTCCAACCTAGAAATTCTGCGATTCTGTAAATATTAATTCGGAGAAGTTTTAGCATCTTCCCCATCTCAGTAGCACATATGAAGCAAGGAGTGTTGCCTACATATTCATTCTTAATCCATCGCTCTCTAATTTCTAATCCCATGTTTCACAACGAGGAGCAGCCCAACGATCAAGCGCAGCAAGGACCTGGGCCAGCACCCTGGAGCCCATGTGGGCACGCCTCGGGACGGAGCAGCCCACCTGACGCCCCCCCACCGTGGCCCTCCCCTCCTCTGCTCGCTCTGCACTATGGCAGCTTCCACCGTCCCAAACTGCCCATGCTGTCTCTCTCCAGGTGCCCACACAGGTTCCGAGGGAGCCTTCAGACCGCCTCCCTGGTAAGGCAGCTTGTGCTGACGGGCCTGCTTCAGTGCCCCGCGTCTCTTGCTGGGGGAGCAAGCTCTCCTTTTCTGAGAAGAACTTGCTTCTTATTTCCAACCTGAACCTTCCCTGGCAAGGCCTGACAACCACCACCATAAGAAAACAGATGTTTTACTAAGACACACTGAGAAAAGCAGGGATGGAAAGTCAGTTGTCGGGGTGGGAGTCTTCTTCCTGAGAGGAGTCCATTCTCCTGTCCACGTTGGCTTTCATGCGAGCTGCCAGGCGGGAGAACCTCCGTCCTGCTGATGTGCCCTCCAGGCTGTAGAGGTGCCCCAGTAAGGAGAGGCAGCGGGTCTGCTGAAGCATCCAGGCTAGCTTCTTCCTCCTGACACACAAGAGAAACTGCTGAGCCCAGAGGCGCGGCTGTAGAGCACCAAACCAGACTGGGCAGGGGAAAGTGGGGTGGCAGCTGAGACACGTACACCTCCTCAGAGGAAGGGAGCTGGTGCTGGAAGGGCTGCAGGCACGGAAGTGGGCAAATGAAGAAGTGCTGCCAGGGGCAGCCAACCGCTACAGAGGGTGTGCTGGCACTACAGCACGGGGGGGGGGAAGTGATGCCAGGCACCAGCAGGAGAAGGACTATCGCAACTCTGAGCCTTCTCCTCATCACGCCCTTCCCCCCCCCCAACCTTAACCCAACCCCATCCCATCCCTTGAGGTCACTGCCTTCCTTCCCCTGTTAAGCCCGTCCTCCCTGTTCACATCTCTTCTCTGTTCCCAGCCACCCCAGCCTCATCCGAAACGTGCCAGCAGGTGCATCCCTCGGCACAAGCTGCTTTCTACGCAAAGGCCCAGGGACTGCACAGGGGGGCAGCGTGAGGCTGCACTGGCCCCTGTTTGACCCACATGTCGTGCTTTAATGCCTCGGTCTTGCTAATGAGCTATGGCACAGCTTAGGCGTGGCCTGAAGTCCAGGCAGGCCTGGGCCTGAATGCCTGGCACCAGAATACTCTTCCTTTCCCACGCTCTCCCTTCTGCTGCTTACCGAGCCTCTAGCAGAAGAGAGGGTGTTCTTCTGTTTGTGGCACAAAGAGCACCCTGAAACCTTTCCCACAGAGACTTGACAAAGGCTCCGGCGCGTGTCTGAGGGAATCGCTTTTTCAGAAGGCTCAGCGCCTGCCTGGTCGTTTTCTTGGCCAGCCCCACGCGTCCTAGATTACAGCAGACCTGCACAGGAAGAGGAAGCCATGCAGACATGGACCGCTTTCCCAAGCCTCTCCTCCTGCAGAGGCTGCAGAAATGTATAAGGGGCTGGCCATAGCAGGGACACCCCCTGCAAGAAGGGCGTCACCCTGCCGCTTTACCTCCGCTTTGAGGCTGAAGAAGGTCGCCTCCTCAAAGCAGTCTAACACAGTTGCTGTCTTCCCCATGGAGTTCCTCAGGACCTCCGCTTCGTTGAGCTTCATAAGGGCCTTTGAGCAAGCACACAGGCAGCAGGTGAGCATCGGTGCAGAGCCCCCAGCTAGCTCCACCCTTCCCTCTTGCCTCCTGTGGCACCTGCCTTAGGAGGGCCCGCATCTCCCCATGTGATCCCTGCCCTAGCACAGTGCCCTGTGGGCTCAGAGCTCAGGCACCAAGGGAGCCTTCAGACTGCCTCCCAGGTACTGCAGCTTGTGCTGACGGGCCTGCTTCAGTGCCCCGCGTCTCTTGCTGTGGGAGAGGCAAAGCGCAGGAAACAGTCCGGCTCTGCCCCCACTGTTTCTTTTGGGAGGCCCCTCAGCGGGCGTGTCCTGTTGCAGTGGACTCCAGGTGCAATGTGTGCTGGCAAGCAGGGTCACTCACCATGTAGCTGTTGGAGACGTGCAGGTAGGCAGCCGCACACTCCAGCAGGTAGTAGAAGGCTCGGGAAGCATTGCCTGTTGCCACATAGTGGCGAGCCAAAGGCATAAACACTGATTCAATGACGGCTTCGCATTTGCAGGAACACTCGCCACCGTCCTTCTCTTTGGTCCTGCTGGGCTGCACACTTGTCCATTTGCCCTCTGGTGGAAACCGCTCTGACGCTCTGGTCAGAGGCAGGTTGCCAGGAAAAGAAGAGAGCAAAGAGCAGATGAGCATCACCTGAGATGACCCTGCTCTCCCTACGGGTAGCAACAAACCCCTATTTCCTGCTGTCTCATCCCAGCTCCCACCCCACAGCCAGCCTCCTCCTCCCAGAGCTGGAGTCCCAGCCAGCAGCCAAATGGCAGAGCTCCATCTGTCTCCTCTGGAGCTCGCTCGT
Organism: Aythya marila; assembly: GCF_965140915.1. Taxonomy (NCBI): domain Eukaryota; kingdom Metazoa; phylum Chordata; class Aves; order Anseriformes; family Anatidae; genus Aythya; species Aythya marila. The sequence goes on from NC_139080.1 coordinate 87,447,287, forward strand.
TTCCACAATCATCAGAACCTTGTCTCCTCACCTGAACTCCTCCTCCGAGAAAGCCTGCTGCGGCTGCAGGGCATTTGCACTACCTGGGAAGAAGAGAGCGTGTCAAGGGACTCCCCACATAGCCCGGGCTAAGAGCTGCAGGCTTGCAAGGGTCCTGTCGAGCAGACCCAGGGCACAAGAGCTGTGGTGATCGTCCTTGTCCCCTGGCTTATCCCTGGTGTTGGGGACCCGGTGGGCCCCAGCCTGCATGGGCCTGGACTTCCAGAGGGAGGGGGCTCCGCTGCACGGCACACAGCCTACCTTCAGGGGTGTGAGTCCTGTCCTTCTTCAGGTGTTCTCCAGCGAGCACCAAGGCCTCCCAGCTGTGCCAGTCATCCTCGTCAGCAGAGCCCCGGCAGTTTTCCCCATCCTGGGGACTGGGGACGGCGAAGCGGTGGAAGGCCACAAAGTCCCCTCCGTGGCAGCTCCGGCATTTGTGCGCGTGCTTCTCCAGGAAGGCAGCACACTTGCGCTGCGTGCTGGCCCTCTGTCTCTTGGGCCACAGCTCGTAGGCTGCCTCCTGCAGCAGCGGGGCACAGAAGGCCAGAACGCCAGCCTGCTGCTCCGTGGTCTCCTTGCTTGTAGACGGCCTCTCCACCCCTGCAAGGCAATGGATGGTGGCCTCAGCCAGAGTGGTAGAGACATTCCCAACAGCCGCTGGGAATTTCCCTCTGCACAAAGCTGGTGGGGGAAGGCCTCCTTCAGCTACAGCGCTCCTGGGTCTACGTTACTGCCACCACTTACCGCTCCCTGCCTGCTGAGAGGTGGCCGGCCCCTCTCGAGCATCTTGGATGTCTCTGGGCACCCCTGTGTCCTTCAGCCACTTAAGGATGTTGTCGCTCACCAGCATGTCCAACAAATAATTCATCTGCTGCCTGGTGCAACTGGGAAGGATGTGAGCCAGCAGCTGGGTGGTAAACACTGGCCCTATGATGGCTGCAAACTTCAAAACCATCTGCTTCTGCAGCGTGATCCGGTCCAGCTCAGCCAGTGCAATATCTGTCAAGAAGAAGCAAATCGTCTCTCTCTTTTGTGTCCCGGAGCCTGAGCTTGGAGAGGCTGGACGGTTCCACCACAGGAAACAGGGTAGACTTTGGCCTCTCTTCCTCAGGATGGCACCTGGTGGGCAATTGGAGCCCAGGGGAATGTCTTCAAGATGGCTCCACTCCTCTTGCAACCACAGGCCACAAGGCCCAGGGATAAGAGCTCCTCCACCACGGATGGGGAGGGCACGATCCTGCGGGTACATGCGACCCGTGATGCGACCTACCGGAGCTGAACTAGGCTGATGCCCAGCAGCGCACACAGAGAGCAGAGAGCGCTTTCACCACCTCAGAGCTGGACTTGGAGCTCCCCACAACTGCTGTGGGCCTCACAGCCGGCCCACAGCCCGGAGGGGGACATCTGTGTCCTTAAGCACAGAGCTCTGTCTGCTCAGACCAGAGTCGCCTTCCTGGCAGGGCCCCCCAGGCTGAGAGGGTGCTTCTGCAGCATGCTGATGCCCAGCCCCTCTCTCACATGCACCCCAGGAAAGGACCCCAGCACAGCCACGAACTCAGCCCCTCACCTTTCAAGGCAGCCGGCAGCACGGTGGTCTCCAGGCTGACATCTGCTCTGACGGTGCAGACCCTGCCACTGTTATTCCCAGCACTGGAGCTTGAGGTGGCTGAGACAATGGGTGAAGCCTCGACTGCAGAAGCTGGGAAGAGAGAGAGAGAGAGAGCATGAACAAGGTGGGGCAAGTCCAACCTGTCACGGTTGGGTGCGCTTCACGGCCCGCACTGAATGCGGTCAGTGAGCAGGGCAAACCGGTTTCCACTGCAATGGTTTTGTCTGCATTGCCCTTGCAACTCTTTTTCTGCCTTTGGAACAGCTGCCCAGCTGTACTGAACGAATATCCCGCAACAGAACGCAGCGGTTGCTACCTTTGACAGCGCTCCCTCCCACAGCCAGGGAAATTGCCAGTGATAATCCAAAAGGCAAAGCCCATGCAGGCTGTCCCCAGGGCAACAGCACTCTGCTTGGCATTGCTCTTGCCATTACTGCTCTTGCGTTACTGCCAAGCTCCTCAGTTCCCAGCGCCTTTGCGGGCATTTCTGGTTTTGGATTACACTTTCCCAGGTCTGACCCTCTCCTGCAGAAGGGCTTTCTTCTCGAGGGAGCTGGTGGCTTGCCAAGGTGACAGCAAGGTGTGCAGGAGCCCACACCTCAGCCAGATCAAGTTCTGTCCTGCTGCCAGATCGGACTCTGCCCAGACTCACTGGAAAGCCACAGGACACGGTCGTGTGTGTGTGTGTGTGGGGGGGGGGGTGACGTGCAACAGCATCTAGCCAGTCCGCAACAAGAGTGCTTACCGATCAAGCCCTCCCAGTTGTCCTCTACTATTTTGTCCTGCCTCCCAGTGCTGAACAAGAGCATGTTGTTGCGATGCAGGCAGCGCAGCAGTTCCTCACAGTAATATGGGATGCCAGAGCTTCTTTGGATCAGGAACCTGGGCAGGAGCAGACCCAGCAGTGACCAACACCAGGGAAGTATGGTGCAACACAGTTCTGATGGGCGGGTGGCGAGTCACTCAGGCCTCACAGGGTAACCAGCCTCTTTGTCACAGCTACGGCTCACTTCAGAAGGGGGCGGTCCTCCCACTGGCTTGGGCGTTTGGGACCCCTGACCCTACACTGTTTGCTGGAGTCCATGGGGAAATGGTCGTGGGCAATGTCCAAAGCACAACACAGCAAGCCTGATCTTCCCTGTCCTCAGGAGCCCAGATCTGCTCTGGCAGCTGGCTGGACCCCTGCTCCTGGGAATCCCTACTGCAGCCTGGCTACATTGGTCAAAGCCTTTTTCACACCTCAGCCACGCTGAGGCTTGGGTACCCATCTCCCTCTGCTCTCCTCTCTCCTCTTCTCTCCCTTTTCCTCCCTGCCTTGCCCTCCCTCCTCTGCAACAGCAAAGGGCTGTCACTGCCCACGTGCTGCGTCCTGGGAGCTGCCTATTTTTAGCTCACACCTGCTGTGGTGAGTCTTAAGGAGAAACCCAGGTCCTTGCTGGAGTCAAGGATGCTGCCAGAAGGCCCCGTGCTTCCTTTCCTGCGGGGCGACTTCCTTCCGTGGCAGCATAGGTCCAACCCCTCCGGAAGAGCTCCGTGGCCTGCAACATACCTTGCTAGATCCCTGGGGATGCTGACCACTCCAAGGTCCTGGCAGACTTTCTGCACCACAGCTGCAGGTTTCAGCTCTTCCAGATGAAGACAGCTGATTCTCTGGGACGTTGTGCTGTCTGCTGCAGCTTTGAAAAAGCTCTCCGTTCTCTCATGGCCAGGAGCTAAGCTCATCACCATAAAGAGCGTGACGCTTTGGAGCACGGGCCACATGACAGTCCAGGAGGCAGGGTCGATGAAGTGGGCGTTGTCGATGACAAATATGCCAAATTCTCCTCCAAGGGTCTGAAAAAAGCAGATGGATCTGTGTGGAGTCTGGCGGATTCTCAAGCATCCTCTAGGGGAGGAGATGCAGCCTCTCTCTCCGGAGACGGAGAATACTCAGAAGTCTCTCCCCAGCCGCTTCCCTCTTCAGAAGCTTACTGGCTTTTCATTTCTGCGAGACTTTAAGGCCTCCTGGAACATCACTTGCCCTTCTGAAGAAGGGAGCTTGGGCAAAGGAATGCAGAAGGCGTCAATCCTCCTCCAGGGCACATACCCTCCAACTTAACAGGAGGCGAGCTACGACGAGGCATATGGGGAGGGTGTGAGAGGGGCTTCTGGGAGGAGGGGCTCCTGGGCCCTGAAGGGCGGTGACCCTGGCACATCGTCCTGCTGCCCACTCAGGCTGTTCTGATGTGGAGCCTGCAGCGGGCAGGGTTGTTTTCTTTCTCTGACCCACGTAGGAGGAGGAACGCTCACCTTCTGTGGCACTTTCCTACAAGTCTTCTGCAACTCCCTTTTCCTTTGAAGGTCATGCATCTTGCAAACCTCGTCTGAGATGGCAAACTGGACAGGAAAGCAGAGTCAGAAAGAAACATCATCCTGGGACCAGGCATGCCTATCCACCAAGCTAGACGGCAGAGCAAAGCGCCTCTGCTTTTGCATGAGGTCAGCGCAAGCCTCTCTTCACTGGCCTTTCCAGGGCGCTGACCAAGACACCTGGCACATGCACAGGACATGAAGTCACCACAGACAAGGAGCCTCCCTGGACCCACGAATCAGAACGGGGTGCTATGAGCACTGCAACTCCCAGCCCAGCAGAACACCCAAACAACCACCAGACTACCTCAGGAGGCCTCCCTCTCGCTCTCACCTTGACGAGGAAAATGTTGTTGAGGAGGCAGTAACTGCTCTCTTCTATCGCCCCTTGGAGCTTGGCCTGCAGGGTGCGCTGCCGGTCCTTGCACGTTTCACCCGCCTGCAGTCCCAGGGCCCTGGCCACCAGCATACAGACGGCAGAGAAGGGCTGCCTCATGTTGGCCTTGGTCAGTTCCATGGTGACAACCCTGCAGTGCAAAAGCAAAAGGCAGTTGAGCTGCAGAAAAGGCCCCCAGTAGCCCACGCCTGCCAAGACAGGAGAGTTAGAGACTCACGCTGCCTGGTTCTTACTGCAAAGGAACGCAGGGTGCACAGTCCCGGGGGTGTGGGCGGAGGGCCAGGCACAGGGCAGAGGCATCGCAGTCTTCCACGAGCGTCAGGGGACGGGCATGGGAAGGGGCTCAAAAAACCCACTTACCTGTGCCCAGTGGCCTGGCCCAGAAAGGCCAGCTCAGTAAGTAAGTGGCTCTTTCCAGAGCCCAGAATGCCTGCGTACGCCAGGATGTGCGGCTGTCCCAAAGTCTCATAGGCCTTCAAGCTGCGTTCAAAGAGGTCAATCTCCACCTCCCGACCTGTGAAGACCAACCAGGAAACAAGCTGTTGCAGCATGCTGAAAAGCAGGGCAGCATTCCCTTTTGCTGGCACGGCGGCTTCCCTCCACCACGTCAGCAAGCCTGCCTACACCCAGGCCTCCTTCCAAGCCCCTCATCTCAGAGCCGCCTGCCTGCTGGCCACACGGCGCAGCTCCTAGGAGCTCTTTCCCCTCCGCTTCTCCTCCCACAGGCAATGAGATTCAGCCAGCTGGACGCAGCTCCCCACACTGATCCAGCCCAAGACTGGAGGGCACACTTTGAGGCACTGCAGGCAGCTGCGCCCAAAAGGCATGCCAAACATCTCACTGCACCCTGAGCCCCAGAGCTCTTGCCAGCACCCTGTAGCTAAGGTGGCGTCTTCGGGCCTGTTGTGGTTTTGGCTGCGATACAGCTCCTTGTCTTCACAGGAGCTTGGAGTGTGCTGTGATGTGGTGGACTTGCCACCAAAGGAACGCCGAGAACACACTGAACTCTTGCCGAGCAGTGCTGGCGCAGTGTCAAGGCCTCTGCAGTTTCTCATGCTGCCCCACCAGCCAGCAGGCTAGAGGAGGGAGGAAGGGAGCGAGCGGCTGTGTGGGGCTCAGCTGCCTACCGGGGTTAACCTCCAGCAAGGTGCACTGCTTTGGGCAAAGGGAAGCAGCTGGGGTTCTGAAGAGCGAGGACTTCTCTACCTACCCAGCAAGGGGCCATAGTCCGACCTCTTCTTGGTAAGACCCATGTCAAAGATGCTAGAAGCGGGAGAAGACAAAACATGAGTTTCACTTAGTTGTTCAGAAGCCAGGGAATATAGAGCCTGCTGTGTTAGGGGAGGAGACCCGCCGCAGGTAACTGCTTTTCTTTCCAGCAGCATGCTGTCCGGAGCATGCTCCCCGGCCAACTTTCGAGTGGACATGCCAGGACAGCTTCAAGCACGAAGAAGGCCAGCAGCCATGGCGGGACAGCAGAAGGTGTTGGGAGTCCCTCGCCAGAGGCCAAAACCAAAGAAAGCCCAGATGCGGCAAAGAAGCCAGGGTGTGCTGTTGGCTAGTAGACTGCTCTGCCACCCTGGACAAGCAAAAGAAGCCTCTTGGAAAGGAGGACCTGTGTCACTTAGTGGCTCAGGACACCAAGCACCTGGCACCTTTGGCTCAAGTCTTTTGATAGTTTTCAAGAGACAGCAACGTTAACATCCAAAAGGTCCTCCAACCCTGGCCCGGAGGGACAGCTGAGAACTGAGCAGGCAGACAGGAGGAAGAGTGGCCCAGTGGCCCACCTTTCCCCAAGGCGACATGACTGACCCAAAGCTTCCTGCGCAGAAGGAGCTGGGAAAAAATTCCTCCTTGCATCAGAATGACCTCTGCCTTAGCCTTGCACATAGTGGAGCAAACACAGGGCAGGGAGGGAGCCCAGCGGAAAGCCGCTTGGACAAAGCCTGCATGGCTAGCGTGCGTCTCCAAAGCCAGGACAACCTTCTGCACCCCACTGGCGTCACTCGCAGCTCTCTTAGCAGCAGGAGACACAAGGGCAGAAAGGCACAAAGCAGACCCATGCCAGGCCTTTGGATCTTCTTGGCCACAGGGAAGGGATGTCTGTGGGAGGCCAGGCTGGTCTCTTGCTGCACAGCTCCTCTTTACCGGTCAAGGTTGCACCCCTGGCTTCCCCTTGTGGCCCCATCCAGATGGCTCGGAAGACACTCACCACTTGTCGGTGATCCCCACATATTGATAGATAGCGCCGGGATCTGTAACACCTTTCAACTTTGTCTTCGGCAACTCCTTGAAGAGGTAACTGGGCAGGCGAGAGGCCTTGTAGGTGTCTTCATCACAGGACACCAGCCTGGGGTAGTGCACCATCAAGCGGGCACCCAAATTCACCTTATGGCCAATCACTGCCATGGAGAGAGAACACATTGACATGGTTAGGAAAGCAGCCTTGCCCCACCCTTTAAGGCCAAGGGCTACTTCCCCTTGTTGTCCATAGGTGCATGCCTAGTGCACTGCACCAATGAGCACACACAGCAAAGATCTTTTAATTAATTCATTATATAAATATATATATATTATATAATTAAATATTTTATTATATAACTCTGCAGAGTCAGGTGCTTGGCGATCTTCCGCAAAGCCAGCACACCTCTGACTTGAATCACCGTTACTTGTACACAGCAAACTTGTGAAAGCTATCTCTTTGGGTACTTCTGATTGGCTATTACAGCTCACCTAACTTATGTCTCCTGAGTTTGCACATTACAGAGAAAGAGTGGGGGCTGGGGAAGTGGGGACACATCAAATCCCACATTAGCATACGTTAGCATTTTGATGGGTACGATTTTTAATACGTTTATGACCCTTAATGAGCAAAAGGTTACTACAGATTAGTCTGGAGCTGTTGTTCTCCTCCTTGTTTTCACCTTTTGTCCCTTATCTCCCTGGCTGCTGCTAGCTCAAGGCTACCTGTCTCTCTGTTCCCTTATCTCTCACCTAAAAGACTATACAAGCTATAGAAATACTACACAAGCTACAGGACTCTCTATATTCTTCAAGGTTTCCTTGTTTTTCCCAGCTTTGGGACTACACCCTCAGGCACAGGTCAACCCCGCAGCAGGGCAAGCTGACCCAGCGGGAACCGCAAGTCTCTGAGCCCATTCTCCCACCTCAGGTCGAGACCTGTGACATCTGGGCCGCTCTCGGCAGGCTGTAGCATATGTGCTTGCCCCAGCCTTCCCATCTCTTCATGACTGATGTGTGTGTGACAGGTGTGCTTAAGCACACCCACGCCAGCCTCCCACTCTTCAGACTAAGGTGCGGTACCTGTATGTTCAGCCCTCTCCGGATGGCCACAGAAGCCTTAGAACATCGTCCTGCTGGTGACCCCAATAGACATTGCCCTGGCACACAGGGAGAGAAGTGCAAATTCAGTGGTGCCCCAGGCGCAGTCCTGCTCGCCCCGCTCTGCCACTTCCCACGTCTCCCCTTGGCACCAACCAGGGACACCTGCTGTCCCACAGCCGGTGTGTGCCTCGGGGACTTGGAGAGCTCGGGGCACCACACACAAGGGACGTGGGGAGGGTGCACGCAAGACGGCTTGGACCCTTCCCCTGAGGCCCGATGGCTGTGACCTGCAGCAGGCCACAGCCCCTCTCACTAGTGGAGGAAAGCAGGTGCTACCCACAGAGCACCTACAATGCCAGCGACTTTGAGATTAGGCCAGAGCCCTGTTCCTGGCAGGCTGTGCTTGGAGGGACTGTGCCTGGCTGCCGTGAGCTAAGCCCAGGGGCCACCTGCTGCCTCTCAGGGTGCTGCCTCAATCCTGCCAGGGACAAAGGAGGCCAAGCCAGGAGGCCACGTCTCTTGCTGGTCAGCCCCCTTGCGCTGTCCCAGGCAGCACGCATGCCCTGCAACACCGCCACACACTCACTCAAGTTTCCTCAACGATGTGGAGCACGTGCTGAAGATCTGAAGAGCGCTGTCCAAGGCACGGGTGCTCTCGTCATGCAGCTTTGCTCCAGACATTCCGAACACACAGAGGAATGTGCAGCCCTGCAGAGGACAGATGCAACACATCTGGTTACAGTGCCTATGGCCAGCAGCTAATGCCGTTCCACTGCAGTCGCCAGGGAGACCAGTAGAGCTGCAGGTCAACACAAAGCCACAGAGGACTGATCCCACCAGCAAGGCAGAGCTGCTCCTCAGTCCCTCTCCACTAAACAGACACAGGCCACCCTCTGGGGGTGGGATTGCTCCCCCACGCTCACCTTATCAAACAGAAGGCTTTTGTTGATTTCACCCTTGTGAGGACTGATGATTGTTGAAATCATCCTGTTGGCATCACGGAGGCCCCTCTGAAGATCCAGTAACCTGGCCTCTGCAGAAAACTGCAGCTGGATAAAGAGGCTGGTGACTGGCCGTAGCTCAGACCACAGGTGCAGCGGCATATCCACATCCAGCTGGAAGTGAAGAGCACGACAGCTTTGCCAGCCTGTTCTCCCGGCGGTTCCTCTGGGCCCGTGCCACGTACCGAGGGAGAGCAGGCATGTTGGCAATACCAGGTACTACTGGAGGAAGGGTAAGTCCCCTGCTCGGTGCCAATCGCAGGCCAGCCTGCGGCAGGCAGGTCATAGCAGAGTCATAGCACAAACGACAGAGGGGAATGTTCCAGCAACACTGCATCTTGTGGCATGTCCTTCTTATTTGGCACTGGGTATCGTCCAATAGGTTTGGCAGAGCTATCTTCTGTGGTGCTGTATGCATGGCACAGGGCTGCCATGCGGGGCCTTCTCTTTAGTCCCCCAGCGGCTAGGAAAGGCAGATGCTGGTGAAAAAGGAGAGAGGAAAATTTATTATTTGGATGGACATTTATCGTGTTGGGAGCCTGGGAAGGGAGGGTTTTTCCTCAGCTATGACAGGACTGAAGGGCACCTCTGTCTCTGTAAATCACTCTGTGCTGTTAGCAGGCAGCTGGCACACTGGAAAAGAGAACCCAAGCCTCACTCTTGGCTTTAGCACTACACTGCTGAGTGGACATCAGATGAGCATGACATCCCCTCACCTCCTTCCTACACATTCGTCTCAGATGGCAGGCTAGCGCTGCTGTTCTGCATAGTCCTCACTATTCATGGATCACCCCATCTGCTCCAGTGCTGAACGTGAGGCATCTCACAAGCTAAAATGTTTTCTCCACTGCTCTTCATACAACATCACGTAAACATCCAGCAGTAGACCTAACAGATCTTCAGTAGCGGGCAGCACTATGAATAAATTGAAGACTTTGTTTTTTCTTTTCTGATCCACCATTTTTACACCAGTCAAAGCAGCCTCACCTCCTGCAGGCCAGTAAAGTGGCACCAGATTCAGGCCTTTTCGTGGCCTTTAGTAAACAGCATTGTCATACCAAGACCATTGGAAAGAGTTTGGTACTGACAGGACTGTGTGTCACACTTTGAAATACCGCACTAATGCAGTAAGGTGTTGTGATCATGCAGTGTTTGGTAGAGAAGCTATAGGCATTTCTAGGTTATGGGTCTTGGTAGCTCTTCAGCTGTGTCTCAAAGCGCTTCACTCCAGCAGCTCTAATTTACAGCTGAGGAAAGTTGCATTCAAGAGGGGTGACTCCCGCTGGGTGAGCCTTAGGTCGGTGGTGAAGGTGTGGGAACAGCACCAAGGTGTCTTGACTCCCTGTACAGAGCGTACTGTGAGCAGTCTCCACAGCTCTTCATCACTCACCACAGCAATATCCAAACTCCCAAGGAACGCCGTGTAATTACCAGTCATTCCAACAGCATTCCCCACAAATTTGGGGTGAAAATTAAACCTGTTAGATCATGCACACTCCAAGTGTTCGTTTTTGGCATGGGTGTAGCTGAGTTCCAAACTGAACTGTCAGTCCCCTCCTACAGCATGAGTGAGTCACCGTGATAACCAGGGTCATGTCTGCTTGCTGCTGTGAAGGATGACTCCAAAGCAGCTGCACCAGGATGCATCTATGCAGCACGGATGAAAATGAGCAGTACACTGCAGCAAGTAACTAGTAAAAGGAAAACCATCTCAGAATGTGACTGCTGAGGCTAAACAGAAAAATAAAAATGGAATACGACAAGCAACTTTAGGGCTGCTGAAAGCAAGGTCTCCGAGTACGTAAAGATCAGCCACCCACACTGTTCGCAACCAAAGCCAGTCGGCACGCACCGCTACAAAGGCCGGACTGCTTTTCCCTCTAATAGCGGAAGGGAAAAGTGCCCGGCTCCGAGGAAGCCGTGCTTGTGAAACGGCACAGCCTGAGGAAGGGCTGGCAGGCGGTGACCGACACATTCACCCGCAGTTTGCAACGCCGAAAGAAAAGGAAAAGCTATCAGGGGGCTCCAGCCGCGCGGCCCAAGGGCACAGGCCTCCGCCACGGGCGGCCTTCCCCTGCCGGGCGCTCCCGGCCTGCGGCCGCACGGCTGCCTCCCGGCCCCCGGGACCGCGGCCCACGGCTGCCCCGGCGCCGTGGGGCCGGGGCCGGGACCGGGACCGGGACCGGGACCGGGCCGGGGCCGGGGCCGGGGCCGGGGCCCGGGCCGCTCCCCCCGCCCTGGCGCAGCGAGAGCCGGAGCCCAGGCCGCGGGCGTCGCCCCGGCCCCGGCCCCCGCCCGCCGGCCCGGTGGTGCCCCGCGGGGCCGCTCCGTGCCGGGCCGTGCCGGGCCGGGCCCGCTCCCCTACTCACGGGCAGGGGCAGGCAGCCGCGGCGCAGCGCCAGGCCGCGCAGCAGGAGCAGGGAGCCGCTCACGGCGCCTCTGCCCCTCAGCGGCCGCCCAGGCCCAGGCGAGGCGGAGGCGGCGGGGCCGGCCCAGGGAGGCGGGGCGGGACCGGGACCGGGACAGGGACCGGGCTCCCCCTGCCCCCTGCCCCGCTGCCCGCTGCCGGGTCCCGCGTGGCAGTTGCCTGACAGCCCCCTCCCAGCGGGTAATAAATAAATGAATAAATAAGTAAATAGAAAAACAAACAAATCAGCACTCCCAGCGGGTAATAAATAAATAAATAAATGAATGAACGAAAAAAAGAAAAATAAATGAATGAATGAATGAATCAGCACGTGCCCATACGGGTAGGTGGAAACTCTCTGGCAGGGTTGTGCCTCTCTCTGCGTGACCCCATCACAGGGGCAGCCGCCCCCTACAGCTACAGCGCTGTTCAGGTGCTTTAGAAACCTCTCCAAGCGCAGCAAGGCGACCCGGGACCCCGGCCAGGCCGGGGGGGGGGCTCAGGCAAGGCTCCGCGGCCCGGAGCCTCTGCGTGAAAGCAGCTCCCGAGAGCCGGGGCCGGCCGCCCCCCGCTCCGCCCCGCTCCGCCCAGCACGGGCAGCCCCGGAGCGGAGCGGAGCGGAGCGGGTGGGAGCGGCGCCGATGGAGGGCGGCGGCGGCGGCGGCGGCGAGGCGGGGGAGGCGGCGGCGCTCCGCGAGGCGATGCGGCTGCTGCGCATCGAGCCGGCGGCCGCGGGGCCGAGCGCGGCGGGGGCGGGCGGAGCGGCGCCGTGCTCGGTAGGTGCCGGGGCCGGGGCCGGGACCCGGTGGGCGCCGGTCGGCCGCGGGCGCTGAGCCGTGTGGCCGCCCCGCAGAGGAACGTCCTGCGGAAGCGGAGGCGCTGGGAGCGGGTGCTGGCGGCGCGGAGGAGGCGGCGGCGGCAGGAGAGGGAGCGGAGCCGGGCGCGGCGGGACGGGGGCCGAGGTGAGCGGCGCGGGGCCGGGGGAGGGCGGCGGGGGGGCGGCTGTGTCGCGGCGCAGCCCCTTGAGGTCTCTCGGCTCTGTCCCGCAGGGGCCGCCCGCCGGCACAGCAAGGCCCTGGCGGAGCAGCGGCTGCTGGAGGCGCGGGCGTCGGGGCCCCGGCTCTGCGTGGACCTCGGCATGGCCGACCGCATGTCGCTGAAGGTACGGGGCCGCCGCCCGCCGCCCCTCGGCACTGCGCGGCTGCGCCCGCGGGGAGGGTCCCGCGAGGAAGCGGCTCCGGGGCGGCAGCAGCGGGAGGGGGCGCGGCGGGACGGGGCGTACAGCCAGGGTGCGGACACGCCGGAGGCTCTCCTGGGCTGAGCGCCGCGGGGGACGCGGGACCCCCCTGCTGTTGGCCACGTCTCCACCTCGAGGCCTGTTGCTCTCCAGCACAGGCTGCCTGGGCGCTTGGCAGCCAGGGCTTCAGCGAGATCTGCAGGCAATGGAGCTGCGCTCCCTGCACCTTCCCTTAGCAGCCGCCCAGCGTCGTGCATGGCGAACACAGCCGTCGCGCTCCTGGCCCTGAGGTTTGTGGGTCACTCGTTAATGTGGTGCTCGTTATCTCTTGGAAGGAAACCAGCCGCCTTGCTTCTCAGATCAGGAGGCTCTACGGGGCCAACAGACAGGCCGAGAAGCCGTTCTGGCTCTACCTGACGGAGTTTGTCGTGGGCTCGTTGATCTATGAGGAATGCTTTCGCATGAATGACGGCTTCTCCAATTACTTGGTAAGGGTTTCTGTCTACGGTGCTTTTGAGGCCTAGAAGGAAAGGCTGCCCTATTCCAGTGGCTTGTGTTCCTGTCTAATGGCACCCTACAGCCATGCCCTGTGCAGGTCAGTGGTGGGCTGACCTGGCCTTCTGTACCAAGCTCAGTGGGACTTACGGATGTGACCTCCACATGCAGGTTATGGTAGTGACATTGAGCTGTGTGTTGTGCAGCACACCCGGGGTCGTGTGTTGTAACAGTGAGGGGAGAAAATCACGTGAGACAGAGATTCCTGAATCTTTCAAGAATTAAAATCTCACTTGAAATGAGGAAGTTGTTTCTCTCTCTTTCTCAAACCATGTCTAGAGATTTTGATGAAAATTTAATGGATCTTGACGTACTCAATCAGTGCCCATGTAGAATTATTTTTTTTTTCAGTTAAAAAAAGAAAAACAAAACAAAACATATTTGTAGGGGTTTAGACGCCTAAAAGCAGTGGCATCACTTTCAATATGCTTCTTTCTGTCTGGAAGCTTGTGTCAGCTGAACTTAGGACTAATGGGCTTCTCTTACTGTGTTGCATCTTCCAGATGGATACTACTCAAGAAAGTTACCTGGACCTGTTTCCTTTAGATGCAATTGTTTATCTCACTCCTGACTCTGAGAATGGTAAATATTTTATTTGCTTTAAGCACAGGTAACCAAGGCATAGGATTGATCTATTTTTTTTAAGCTTTTATTTTAGGAATATTTCATGCATCGTATTCCAAGCATTTGTTGTCTCAAGCTGCATGAGATATACTGTGTCCTTAGATCTTATGCTCAGTCTACTCCAATTTCAATCTGTTTTGGCACAGGATGAAGTTCTAAAGCAATGCCGCTGTGATTTGCAGCAAACCTAACCTAAAACTCTGTGTAGACACCTGCAGTTTGTTATACTACCGAGTAGAAAAGTGGAGATGCAGTGGCAGTTTTGGATGCGTTACAAATATCCCCTTTTTGTTTAATTTGGTGCTGAGTTCATTTTCTCCTCTCCCTCCATTTCTACCTGGCCCCATGTTCATGGAGACACAGATCCCTTTCTCGTTCTATGGAAGAAAGCAGCTCTGGTAAAGAATCTGGTTAGGGTGTGTGTGTGTGTTTGTTTGGTAGGTGACCCTGACAGTGGGAAGCTAACTGCAGAGCAGATTAGGATCATACTCACCACATCAGCCTTGTGCCAGAATAGAAGTTATGAAAAGGAGCAAAGCACTGCTTATAGAGCTGCATCCCTGGCAGTCTGTGCTTTCGGTCTACGTGTGCTCTCCCCTTTTCACGCTGCCTGCAGGTTCAGGCAGACACTTCTGTCTTAGAAGCCTTGGCTTCCTGCACAGTCTGAGGGTGAAAGGTGACTGGCCACAGCTTTCTCGTGTAAGTTGGGCCTTGCCTGGAGAATGGTGTAGCGCATGACTTTAGTGTTTTAGGTGATGAGCATGTACTTATCTTGTTTCTAGTCCTTGAAGATATTGATCCAAAAAAAGTGTACATCCTTGGAGGCCTGGTGGATGAAAGTATTCACAAGGTGGGTAGTAGCCTGTTGGAATCTGAAAGTCTTGTCTGCCCTACATTCTACTGAGCAGACATCCGAGTGGCAGCACCCAGTGCTGCTGCTGCCCTGATTTGAGACATCACTATTGTGCCACCATCCGTTTTTCTCACAGAACTTCAAGGTTCTGCCTGGATCCAGCACCAGGCAGAGACCAGAACAGTCTGAGTGAAATGAACTCCAATACAGTTTCCAGCTTCATAGCTGCTTGTCCTCAAAATGATGTTCATGCTATAGATGTTTGTGCACATTGGGTACCTTGTTCCTGTTCCCCTTGCAGAAGCTGACTCTGCGAAGGGCACAAGAGCAATCCTTGCAGACAGCCTGCCTCCCAATTCGTGAGTACATGATAAAAGCTGTAAACACCAAGAACTACCACTCGGAGACACTAGCAATTAATCAAGGTGAGGGGCTGAGCCATGTCCTGTCATGTGCCTGGGTGGGTAAAGTTTACAGGCTCTGAGAGAGCATTTAAAATGAGCGGTGAGGGAAACTGGTAGCAGACTTCTCTTTTGCTAGGCCTTGTCCCTAGTGTTTCAGTTTTAAAAGTCTCACACTTCTCTGTATCAGCCCATTCTCAGGGAGCAGGACTGCACCATTCAGCTTTGCACAATTCAATGTGAGGAGGCTGCCCTTGCTAGAAGTCACTCAAGCTCCTAGGCAAGGGAGGACAGGCCAGTGTCAGCCTAAATCAAGGCAAGTTGCTTTGGTTGTCAAAGCCTATGCTTTTCCTAGTCAGAGCTTCCCCGTCATCATCAAAATAGGTACGTCGCTTGCTCTCAGATAAGCTACCTTAGACATTTGCTCGTAAGATTTGAAGTGAAAAGGAGCACAAGCCCTATGCTAATCTACTCTGGCATCATCTATTCTCAGTTCCTAATGTTTTGCAGCCAGTGGAATATGTAGTATGGCTTGCCATGGATAAGCGTATCAGAGCATGGTACATGTCTCTGTTCCTAACAGTCTTTGATGTCTTGTCAACTTACTACAAGACCCGAAGTTGGCCAGATGCCTTGAAAGCTGGAGTTTCTTCTGGAAAAGGCTACGTGCTTCCAGATGCAGAGAAGTAACTGGAGATACCTCAGCATGACAATGCACAAGAAAACTCTTTTATTTTATGATGTTAAGGAGTTCTGCAGGGAAGAGCAGCAAACTTCAGATTTCAAGCAGAGCCACTAGCGTGAACATGTGTAGAAAAAACAGCTCTGCTTAAATTTATTTGCATACAGACTTCGTCAAGAGTGACACATTCTGCCTCAACAGTACAATGCTGGAAATTACTTTTCATCCTGAAATGAAAAACAAAAGCCAGTTGAGCCTTGGCATCAACAAAGAACTGACAGGAATTCAGTTTAACAAGTGAATGAAAATAGAGAATCTGTGACTCTTAAACCTGCAGCTGTTCTAAGACAGGGAGGAGAGCTTAACGGTTACTTCTTTCACCTTGATTAAATAGGAAGAATTACAGAGCACATTGTTGAATAAAAGTCCTTCCCAAAGAAAAAGGCAATGCTGTTCTAATTGGGGAACATGGGATGGGAAGAGATTCTGCAATGATTAAAGTTCACAGGTACACCATGTGCTATTTTCTTCATACCTCTTGTACTGAAGAGTTGGTGTGTTGCTGAAGCCTGTAGGTAATTCTGTGCATGCTGCTCACAACCTAAAATAAAATGTTTAAAGTCACATTGCATCCTTAAAGCTACTGCTGTGTTACAATTACCCGTCATCCTGCACTAATGTGCGACGTTTACTAACTCTGATGTTCCTCTTGAAAACGGTATCTGGGATTTGACTGCGCTCTGCGCAGAACCATGACACATTTTATGTCCTGAGCAGAGAGCATTTTTGATGCACACAAGATAAAGTTATCAAAGTCATTGTTGCTTTAAAAACAAACAAGAACACCCACTGTCAATGACTGAAGCTGTTGATAGGCAGTAGTTGTTGATCCCCATATAGGCTGAATTTGTCTTTGCAGGTGCCTGTTGCTTTATTGTAGCCTGTGGGCTCTTTCTGTTTGTAGTCACACTGCACTGCTCATCAGTTGTTAGTGCATAGTTAGGTGTCACTGCACCCTGCTAAAGCAGCAAGTCTGCACTGTGTGTAAGAGATTTTTGTCTTGCTTATTCATCCCCTGAGATTGTTAGGCAGCAGCACACACACTAACTAAAACAACCTGCCAGCGATAACTGTCACAAAATCCTGCTTCAGTGAATATTCAGCTATCCTCCCCCCGTGGCTGAAGGCACTTTAGCCTCTGCAGCCAGGAAAGCAGATGGCCCTCAGGCAGCTTGCCTAGCTTTCTGCCTGTAGGTGCACAGTGAGAGGCAGCACCTGCACTGGAGTCAGTGTAGGGCTGCTAAAGGCTGCCAGATTCCTATGGGTGTTTTTCAGCATCTCCATGGCATGGGAGGTCCCTTAGGACTGCTACAGCATCCATGTAGTACCCACCTGCCAGCACCCTCAGCTGCCTCCATCTCCTACACTAGGGTTCAGCTGCAAGGACTTGTCCTTTACTTCAGAATCATGGGGCAGTCCTGACCACCCGCTTCCTGGACACATGAGGAGATGGGGTGACCTTGTGTGGAACAACGCAGCTGGGAGTCTACCTGCTCCCCTTTGCTGCCTTAGGCAGGCCCCTCCATTCTGAGCACACTCATCTGCAGGGACTGTTGGAAGCACCACCCCTGCAAACAAATTCCTAAAGTCAGAAAACAGCACTCGGGGACCTTTTGCTGCCTTCTTTATCACTGGAAACCTGAGGATGTGCCTCCAGCACTGGAAGGCACACTGATTGACTACGCAACTTAGAAAACGTTTACATGCTAACAGCTCATACGTAGCTAGGGATACCTAGCACATAATGCAAGATGAGCTATTGATAAGAAAGTTGGGAAAAGGGGCTTGCCTTCTCCAAGGGAGGCCAACATCATGGCTCATCTCAATGGCTGTCAGGTTGGTACTTCAGTCTTAGGACTTCCTTTTTCGGAAGAGGGATTCTTAAACAGCTGATATATCATAGCGAGGGGGGGCAAAGGGAAGAAGATGCTGATTAGGGACTTCCTTTAGCATCAGCAAATGGGAACAGAAGATATGGCTGACCCGCAGAAACCATGTCAAAAGGAGAGGATATGGTGTATCCCCAGCCTGGGAAAACCTTCTCTACCCCCTTTGCAAAAGCAGTCAAACAGCACATATATATATATATATTTTTCCCCCCCCTGAAGTGTTTTCAATCACAAGCTCAGCCACAGAGACTGGACTAAGCCGCCTGGGTTTCTTTGTCAGACCAGGGTGGACGTCGATCTCACTCAACTTCAGAGCCTGCTTGGTCATCTCCCTGCCTGGCATGTTTGTAAGGACTGAGGAAAGGCAGACAAAAGGCTCTCTCCGCAGGTGACAGAAGAAGGCTATGACACCACCCTGAGACTAGCCATCTGCAAAGCATTCGGGAGGTAAGGGACAAACCCCAGGCTAGATACATAAGTTACTGAAGTGCTCTATGAGTTTGCATATTACACAGTGCTTGTGTACACAGAATTACACAAAGCTTGGCTAGAGCGGGGCATGCCCTTCCCCATGGCCACCCTTGAACTGGGCAGTTGCCAATGCGCATAGACATGCCCTTCCATGACTATTTGCTGAGCTGGGGGTCTAAACATCCAAGGCAGGAGAGCCTGGTATTGCATGGAGGGAACACATCTGAGCTCCTCTCCACTCACCGCATCCATCTGCCACCAACTGGCCTGTCAAAACAGTGGGGGCACCCTGAACTGCTGCATGAGGCAAAACATGGCAGCAGTGGGGGCTGTGTGCTGGCGAGTGAGGAGCTTGGTGCCCAGGTCTGGGCAGCCTTGCCTGTGAAGCTGCTGGTGAACAGCCTGCACAAACTGGTGATAGGTGCCTACCACATCCACAAGTGCGGCCCTGAGCTCCTGCTGCCTCTGCCTGCACAGCTGGCAGTGTGTCACCTGGAAGCAGGCCACTGCCAGCTGAACAAGGTGCCCAAATGTCACCCTCAAAGCATCCTGCAGATCTTCAAGTGGCCGCTCTATTTTCAGAAGCTCCTTGCAACTGGACAGCAGGTCCTGGGAGGCTAAGCCAAGGGCACCCTTGCTCTCAGCACCCTGCTCAGCACATCGGTCTTGCAGGTGGGTTGCTTGGTTCCCTGAGAGGTTTCCCACAACCTCCTTGAGCTCTGTAGTGTAGGCCAGGAAGCAGGAGAAGTCTGCGGGGCTCATCTGTGCTTGGTCATTCAGCTGGCTGAGGGCTTGGACATGAGGGTCCCACATAGCCTTGTCCCTAGCGATGGTCACAGGGTAACTGTCCACAGAGGACCCAGGAAGACTGCGGTTGGTGGATGGTGGGGTGGTGAGGGGCTGCAGAAACAAGCTTCACATAGGAATGGTGGTTTCCTGCTCTCCTTCTTCATCAGGCCTGTGAAAGCAGCTGACATAGGATAGCTGACAGCTGCACTTGTCCATTCCAAATTGTGGTGGAGACGTCTTCATCATGGAAAATCCCCAAAATCTGGTCATGATAGGTCCAGAAAGTGCCTGCTCATCCTTCTTTTGGTTAAAGCAGAGGAAGGAGTAATTTGAAGTCCTGTGGTCTCCTGCTCTTTTCTCCAATGAGCCCAAGGGAATTGGGCCTGAGGAGATGGAAAGCCCTTGAGAAGGAGTCAGGGGAGAGTCTTTCTCCACTTCTGTAACCTGTTCTCTGGGAGAAATCTGAACAGACCAGGTCTGTTCGTGAGCAACATTTTCTGTGTCTTTTCTGGACTCCCCTTCATCCAGCCCATGTCTGCTTCTCAGCTCTTTCTCAAAGGGTAGTGTAGCTGAGGATATCTGCATCTCCTTTCTGACAACATCAACCTCTAGGCACCTACTGGTCCTCTGAGAGTCCAAAAGCTCTAGTGGAGCATCTATTCTCTTCTGAGATGGGCTGGGTGATGTTAGGTCTGATCTCGCACCAAATGAGAGCCAGGAGAGGCGAGTTACAACCCCTGAGGTGCTGCTGCAATCTGTTAACAGCTGGGTTGCATCTGGGAAGCCCATGTGATTTTTACTGAGCACTTTCTGTAAGGCTTCCTTGTTTATTTCTTGTCTGTTTTTTGCCTGCAATGAGGCATGGTCACTCTCATAGTCAGCACAGCCATCAAGGTTAGCTTTTCCTTCCTCACAGGGAGCCAGGACAGGCTTCTCCCATGCAGCTTGCTCCCCAGCAATAGGAAGCAGATCCTGGTCCCGTGTCACCCCATGGGGAATGGCCATGCTGGCAACACAGCATGAAGACGGCAGAGTACATTCATTAGCAGGGCAAGTCACCTCTTGGACCTGGAACAGAGGGACATTGCCAGCCTCATGCTTGACTTCCATCATCTCACCCTCCCCTCCCAGTACTGCTTGGGCCAGCCAATCTCCGATGCTCACACAACTCTCAGCACTTGGCCACCCAGTATTTACCTCCATTGTGGGACTTCCCTGGACAACTCTGCTTTGTTCCCTGGGAAGGTACACGGGTTCCTCCAGGAACAAGAAAGGTGGGCATACAGCACGTGCTGGACAAAGGTCATCCACAGGTATGGCAATGCCTGCACTCTCCTCCCTGTGGTCACCCTGCAGGCGGACAGCTGAAATGGAAGAAACCACCAAATCAGTCACTGACTTTGTTTCCATGGTGTCAGGTTCCATTTCCATCATGTCAGAGGATGGGTTTGTGCTAGCCGTGTCTCTCTGGGCCTGGGTGGCAGCAGGAAGTCCTGATTCTGCATCTTTCTCAAAGTTCTCTGGGGATGGTGGATCTGGGGGCTGAGCAAGCAGTGGTGGTGTGGGTGGCCAAGTGCAGTAGCTCTGCAGGGAGTCTGGTAAAGCCAGTGGGAAAGTGACCTGTGAGGTATAATTGGTTTTCAGAAAAGATCTCCTCTTCCTCAGGCTCTTGGCATATGTCAGCTGCTTCTCCTTTCCATTCTTCTCTCTTGCTGTCTGCCTTGTCATTAGGTTTTCCCCCAGGCTGTAACACCTTGGTTTCTTTAGGATGCAGGAGTTGTCTATACCTTCCTGGGACATTATCTTGTAGGCTGCTGGCAAGGAAAGAGGATGCAAGTCAGAAAATGGCCCCAGGCAGCAGGATACAGGTACACCTATGTAGCGGGCCAAAAAGCTTTTAACTCAAGTCCTACAATTGCAGACATAAGGGTTTGGCAACAGAGCCTGCTTCCTAAGTGCCAAAGGAAAGCCTCTCTTATTGCACTGACTTGGACCAAGCTACATCAAGAAAAATTTATTTGGACCTATGGCTATAAAAACTGAAGTAGAGGATCAGTTATGAAAGGAGCTGGATAGATAATCTCTCCCCTCGCTTACTGAAGTCGCTTGGTCTGACTGTAAATTTGGTGATATAAGCAGTACGCTAGAGTATTATCTACAGGAGCAGATTTATTAACACTGAAGAGAAGCCTCAGAAATTCCCAGCCTGGATATTTAGACCATAAAGACACACAGAGATGACAGCTTTGTGCCTGAACATTGTATTGTCACCATGCAAGAACTCAAAAGCCAACACTATTTTAACTACATAAAATGAATTCTTAAGTTCAGTTAGTGCTAGCAGAGCTGGTTAATTCAGAAAACAAGAACCCTCTCCTTGGTGAGAAAATACAATTACAGAGAGCTGTTGCTCAGCCATAAGTCTACCCTCCCCATTTACATAGCGTGCCTCTAACCCCAGAATTTGTTTTGATCTCAGGGGTGCATGGAGCAATGAGCTGTTTTACTGCTTCCAGCTTTCCCAAAACTTGAAGAATAGCAGAGTGAAGGTAGTGCCTGACAGGAATATCTGTCATCAAGGTGTCTGCAAGTGCAAAGGCATATATCTTTCTTGCATTCTGTTTCTGGAACTCGTTACCTTTTCCATCACCAAAGACTCAGCCTATACAGAAGGATGCACAGAACTTACTCCTGCAGCATGATGGCTTCAAGATCAGCCAGAGCCATACTTTGGTATTCTGGAATTCCTCCAGAAACCTGGGGACTTCCCAGAATGCCAAACTCATTTGAAAACCAATTTTTTTTCAGATTGAGTGCTTAGATGTGATGACAAACCTCTCTGCCAAGCTGCTGTTCTGACCTCTATATGCACGTTCACTGACAGCTTTGTAAAGTATTCTTTGATAAAGAGTGGCTTGCAGAGAACGGGTGTTCAAAGGTCTTACAACAGTCTTGGGAAAACTCTGAACAGCTGAAGGATGCTCTTTCCCAGAAGACTGACATGGCAAACAGGCATCACCCTAGCTTAGGAGAAGGAAGGAAGGAAGGTGAGGACAGGAGGTGACCTGCAGTGGGGTGGGTACAGCTTTACCTGCCAGGGTGTCCAGGGGGCTGAGGCTGTCTGCAGCATCATAGAACTCTTCCTCAGAGCTGGTGTCACCAAAGCCTGGGGGTGGCTCCAAAATGAGATCACTCGCTTCTGCTACCTGCTCTGCTTCACAGCGTGCCTCTTCTTGGGCTGACACATCTTTCCAAGGCCTTCTTCCAGGGCTGTGACTGATGTTGCTCTTCTCTACACTGCCTGCAGGGGATACGCTGCAACACAGGCTGTAATAGCCCATGGCATTTCTCTCAGATAGCTTGGTCCCTAGCACAGACACACCTATGTCCACTCCTCTCTCCTCCCAGGGGCTGTGCTCACATCCATGCTCCTCTGCTTCTGGTACCTGCAAGAAACAGAAGAAGTCCCTGCCTTTTGCCCTGCTGGAGCCTTCTGCAGCACAAACAGGAAAGAAACTCTCATCTGAGTTGTTCATTTCGTGTACAGTTGGTGTGTAGAAGTGGAAGAACTCTGGCCTGGAGGAAGAGCAAGCTTCCAACTCATCTTCCTCCAGTGCATCCATTGAGTCACTTGAGCCGCTTGTCTTAAACCCTCGGCTCTCTGTTTTGGCTGAATCTGAAGCCTCAGATGTACTGTCTGTTGTGTTGCCACCTGCATCGTGTTGATCACTTCCTCCAGCCTGGGGCTTTGTGCTGCTGTCCTTCTCTCGGCTGTGAAGCTCTCCCAGCTCCTTCTCGCACGCACGAGGGGTGCTGCCGTATGCTGTGGGCATGCCCAAGCAATGCTCTGAGGAGGAATCCAGTTCCCAGGAGTCTTCAGAATCACTGCAGGTTCGAGATTCGTATCCTGTGATTTAAACACATCTGTCAGCCTGTCCTTTGCAGTGGCAAAGAGGAACAACCAGAAAAGGGTTTACAAACTTGGTCACAGAGTAGGGATTCAAAGCCCAGAGAACTCTGCCTTCAGGTCCTCATCAGTAAACAATGTAAAGATGCAATCTGACCTGCAGGATCATAACCCATAAGTGGAGGCTTGGTCCTTCCTGCCTGCTTTGTCTGCTTTTACTGCAGCACAGTAACACCAAAGGGAGCTGCAGAAAAGCAGCCAGGCAACACGTTGCCTAAAGCCTCTGCCTGCAAACCCTATTAGACTGAAGTTATCCTTACAGGAGACAGGACAGCATGGCAAACAGACTCTCCTTCTCCTGGTCAGCAGATGCTGGCCAGAGGGTAAATTGTTCTGGAGGCTGGTAAAAGCACAAGTGCTCAGTAACAGGTTCAATAGCAGAAACCGCCTCCACTTCTTGGAAATAGATGATAATCATTGCTTCTTTCCCCCTGCCCAACATGTCTGGGGTTCAAGGAAAAATGGCAGTGACACTAAGGCTGATAGTCTCAACATTTTGTAGATGTCACTGTTCATTCCCAGGCTACTGTTCTAGCATGACACTGTTCTTAAGAGGGAATAACACCACCAATACTGCTGGATGACCCACCCACTTTCTCCCCATTCTTTGGCAAATTAACCTTCTTCAGCTGAGACACGGTGCGGTTGCTGTCTTTTCTCTCCCCAAGTAAATATGGAGGCATTCGCATCCACGAACAGTCTGTAGTAGCCAATGATGAGGCAAACAAGATCTTTTGCACTGTTTGATTCCAGCAGCAGAGTCAGCATCTTTTTTTTTTTTTTTCCAGTAAGGGAACAGAAAACAACAACGTTAGAACAGGCAAACATCACCTGTACCACAGTCTGCAGGAACATGCGGCACACTGAAAAGACATTTCTTCTCCCCCATATGGCCATAATTGTACAGCATTCTGTTTCTGTATGAAACACAGAGAAAGAAGAGAAATAATTTTTGTTGGGTTTTCTTTGATAGGTCTCGCTGATAAAGCACAGCAAGAATAGTAACTTTTCTTCACTCATTTGGTATTCTTCCTAGAATAGACTCAGAAGGAGAGCTCATAAGCCTTTTGTACTAATGATACCATCAGCTTAATGTCAGATTTAATTAAAAAAAAAAAAAAAAAAAAAAAAAGACAGTGTGCATGACTCCCCCCTTTTTCTCTGTCCCTGATGCAGTCACATGCTGGCTACCACAAGAGCACCACTTACCTTCAGATCCTGTAGGTAGATTTTTACCATGCTCACTTTCTCAGACTCCTCTGTAAGCTCCACCCTGCTGATGTTTGCAAACTCTGCCAGACTTGTTATGATGTTTAGCTTGCTATTGATAATCTGGCTCACCCCATACTTGGCACCCACCAGCAATGCAACGTATGATTCTCTGTCCTGTAGCTGTAGGGAGAGAGGTTGAATCTTTAGCTGAAATCTAAGCAGGAACCCATTTGCCTGTGCTGGGCAGGGACTCCTCAGCCACCCATTCTTTTGTGGTATCTTTTAACACTGGACTCCCTTTACAACTGGACTCTAGCCAGCTGCAAAGGGAGCCCCTTGTTACTTACAGGCCGTCAGGTCACCTGCTCCTGGCCGTTCTCTTCTCTGACTTGGGGACCGCAAGTTTCCCTGTGCCCCCAAGGCAGGTGGCCCCAGAGGTGCACCAGGCATCTAACAGATCCAAAGAGGTGGTCAGCAGCAGCTTGCTGTCAGAAGTGTCACCTGGCTGGCTGTGCCAGATAGACCTAGTAAGACCTACTGGAGCTGGCCAGAAACTTCAAGAAGGCGTTTTTTGGACCCACCTATACTGCTCAGCACTCCATGAACTGTTTGTGGTCCATCATTCATTACAGATCCACATGGGGAGAGGCAATTAGCCAAGAAACCTCTTGCCTGAACAGAATTCTTTTTTACAGAAAGGTTTAAGATTGGCCAAAATATTTTCATAACAGTTGTTTTTTGAAACATGCTCAGATCTTAATCTTTGAATACCTTTTGACATTCAAAACATGGACAGATTTCATCTGATGGGCCAGTCACAAACTTCAATTAGGAAACTATGCATAATTATCAGGTAACTGTTTTGTTATTGACTTCAGTGGAGCTATGCTGAGTTACCCTTGCAGACACCCTGGCCAATATTTACCAAGAGGTCCCAAGGAGGGGAAGAGTGGTATTATACTAGAGCTCATTGAAACAGCATCAGCAGAGCCAATATTACATTTTCTACAAGCATCAAAGCAAAGACATGGAAGAAGGCTCAGCTGCTAGTCTTATGTCAACAGTGTAGAACAATATTTAAATATTCTTGCTTTAGATAGGGTTTGCTTTGGTTTAGAGCTGATCTTGTTCACCGGTGGAAAAAAAGGGTAAAACTACTCCTTGTGTCCTGGATTTCCAGTTATTGTCCAAGTATACTGCATGGAAGATGCACAGAGGAGGCACTGAGACAGCATATCAAACCCCAGTTACATTGATAAATAGCACTCGTACCATCAGGGTGGCATTAAAGATCTTCCCATTGTACATCTTCAGGTCACTCAGGATTTGTAGGTAGTTCAGACGCACTTGGACTGCTGCGAGCATATGCTTCATTTTGCAAGACAAGAAACATTGTTTAGAAACATGACGGAGAATAAGATTCGTCAGCTAGCCTATTGGCTAGAAGACATTCTTTTCATACAGGACACAGTATTTGACCAACACATAAAGCTTGCTTTCCATATGCAATAAATCTGAATAGGACCATACTATATTACCACAATTACCATCTGACAACTGCACAAGCAAACTGCATCACAACACACTATATGGGGAAATTAGGGTGCATATGCTGCAGAGATTACAAAATGAAAATACAAGGGGAGAAAAAAAAAAAACACAACAAGCAGTCACATAGAGAAGAGACCCACACAGGAAAGACATGCCCTCTTTGGCCTTGAGAAATGCTTCCAGTATTCCAGGAGGCACCTCAAACCCAGGCCACGCATACTACCTTCTGCCGAGGGTCCAGCAGGATCTGGTTCCGCTTCATATGGTAGCTGATGGCTTTCTTGATATCCTTCCCTCTCATGTTTCGAAGCAGAGTTGGTGAGATGAAGTTTTCAATTCCCCAGTCTCTCCTGACAGAAAGACAGGAAGGGGAACAAAAGAGGTCCCAACTGTGCTGTCCCACAGCAACAAGAGAACATGCTGAATGGCAGCCAGCTGATGGGGCTGGAGGAACATGTGGTCTCATGTAAAACGCCTGTTTTTCCACTGTTACGCAGGTAACAATCTAAAAGGTCAGTAAGCATATTGGTCTTGTCTGTCCTTGCTACGCGCAGGATGAAAACTGTCTTTACTTCGGTTACAAGATTACCATGTTTCAACATCTCTGGTCCCCTACACCTAAAAATTTGGCACATCTGTTTTGCTGAAAGGTTTACTCAACTGAAGAATTAAATATCCATCAACTAAGAACGGCATACTTGTCTGTACTTGCTTCTCACTCTCCACTGACTGCATGTGGTCGAGTATGTCTGGCTGTACACAGGGAATTAGTGGCACTGTATAGGGTGGTTTTGGCTCTGTGGTGCAGTTACAGCACAAATGCCAGTTACTTAATGATTGACCCACGACAATTTCTTAAAGCAGGGCTGGTCTTCAGGGAAAGTTTGATTTAACATCACTGGCAGGCAGCACAGCACACCTGCTGGTTTTTCTGTAGTTTTCCGGATCTTATTATTTCGCATAAGGACTGAAATTAGGTATTTCTGGGAAAGTTCTGGTGGGTGAATGGATGTAAAGTACTGACTGTGAAAAGTTGGTGATTATTCTCTCTCCAAATTACAGCTTGTGTATTTCAGTATACTGGCAGAAGCAGCCTTAGTAAGCACAATTAAGCAGGAGATTTGCAATTTGATTTCCCTCCTGAACCAGAATCTCTGCCTGGTTAGGGAGATGCTCAGATGTTATCATACCCATACTATTTAGGCAACTCAGCAGGTTAAAGACAGGGAGGCTCAGGAAGCTAGCTACCTTGCGTTAAAACACCAGGCAAAATGAACGGAGTGTAGTCTCCTTGGGTCAGAAACAGTCTCCTAACCGGAACTAAACACTAGGCAAACATAGAGATGATGACACTATTTTTTCCAGGCTTACTCACAACGTAACACAGAAATTTTCGAACTTACTCAATGTATTTCAAGGATACTTTCTGTGGGTGAGCACAAGCATAGATTCTCTCTTGTATGTGTAGAGCAGCCAGACGTAACGCCACACTGCATTTCATTTCCACAGCAAACCTTTCCTGAAGCACATCGCTGCAGCTCTGGAACAAACTCAGCTCAGTTAGCATGATGTCACTATTACAAAGCTCAAAAAGAAGTCAGGATAAGACCTCCTATATGACTAGTATGGGCCAAATAGAGGAAGTCACCCAGCTCATTTCATTGTCATTCTGTTAAAAAGCCAAGCTCGCAAACTGATTTAAGAATTTACTGCAAGTTCAGTACAAATGCTTTATTCTTATATGCTCTGCATTTCATATTCACGTAACTGAACTGGCTTAAAGCATGCTTCAGCATCAAGAAGAAATGAGTACTGGATGGGAAAAGATCCAGAATTATGAAATGCCTCAATTTCACCTGCAGGTAAAGATATTCAAAGGCAACTGGGTCTTCCTGCAGGAGGTCTAAGGGATCCTTTGGGACAAAGCAAATTCTGAAGAGGCACCGGTAGTCGTGGGATTCTCTTTTTTGGACCACCTGCAATGGACAAACAGCATCATGCCAGAACAACTGGTGCAGTCCCTCCATACATGCATACTGAGCACCTGGCTCATATGAACTCACAGAAATCATTCAAAGCACTGGCAAGTGGGATGGCTGCAGATCAGCCACTGTCCTTAGCAAACACAGGGAGATGCTTCTGTATTTATATCTTAGATTCTTTTTCTGGTTTTCGCTTCTTCCTGTGGTAGTGCCCAAACAGCATTTGATAGAACTTTATTAGTATCTACTGATCTCATATTTGTAGCATAAGCATGACAGAGGTTTCAAGGCCATATGAAAATTGCAAAGGGGCAGGTTTCTCTGCTTTAAAGTTTAGTCTTCAGATACAGCAGCCCAAAGCAGACACTTGGATCATCATCATAATTTCACTACAATGTAAAATCCCTGGGTTATATATTAGCATATTTAATTCTGGGCAAATCCAGTAAAAGTTAATCAACAAAATCTACACAGAAATTCTCAGACACATGCTTAAGGGATAGATGGTATTAGCTACCAAACCTCTCTGCATTACAGTGGATCACCAACCAGCAAAGCGTCATGTTCATACTGTTGACTCACAAGTAGACTCATTCTCCCACATAAGATTAGCTCAGAATTACTAACAGAGCTAGCAACATATTTGTTTCCTTGCTAGGAGCTTGATCAAAGTTGTTGTTTGGCTGGGTTAACTCTCTTTGACTATCAAGGAAACTGCAAATGGCTCAATACACAGCTATTTTAAGACAATTTCAACTGATCCTCTGTGTTGATGGGCCTGTCTGATAGGTGGCACAAAACATACTTGTTCCCTGATTGCTCTATGTAATCCAAGCCCTATCAGCCTGTGGGTATTGCTTTGCAAGTTCTCTAAAGGGAGCAAGGCACTTCTGAAAGCTCTGTTTCTCAGGGGGCTCTGGCTAATGCAGTGGTAACACATGCAAAAAGCAGAGAGAAGAGGGAAGCATCTCTCTCTGGAGATGGGGCAAAGCCCATTCTCTTGTGACACCTGCGGAGTTGGGCCTTCTCTGCACCTCACTAGCTACAACTCACTGGTATCAGTGCCCCCTAGCACGGCTGTGGGGCCACGCAAGGGGTTCTCCACACCTGCTCAATGAGCTCCTCCTCATGCAGCAAGTGGACCTTTGCTGCATTGTACTGCTCCTCCAGGGTGAGGGCGAAGTGTGCAATGCTCCGGATAGAGAGCTTCTCCTTCAAGGTGAGAACAATATCCTGGGAAGGGAAGGCACATGGATGGTCAAATAATTATAGTTGTTGATCAATACTAACACACTCAGGGTAGATGATTCCAGTCAGCCTCTGGAAGCTGTGTGGGAAAGCAATGAAAAGGCAGCGGCCAAACCCAAGAGTCTCCACAGCCAAGAACAAGCTTGCTGCAGCAACACAGCAGCAGATTTTTTAGTGGTGTTTCACAGTAAACCAGTGCCTTCCTTTCTTCACTGACAACTTCTGAACACAATGATCTAGACCACAGAGGTCTCAAGGTTAGAGAAAGCCTGTAAGTTCATCAGAAGTGGAGGTACAGATGATGACAGACTCTCTGTGATGCCACACGCAAGCTTGGTGGTTAGCTGCTGTGCTATCTCAGCAGGACAGCCAAGCAACGAAAGCGTACATCGGCCAGGCAGGACAGTGTTCAGTGCCACCCATGTCCACTGATGCTATCCAGCGGGCAATGAAGGGAGCCAAAGGAACTGCAGGGGAAGCATGGGAAGAACAGATGAAGGCAGGAAAACACATTATTTTTAGTAGGTCAGGAGGTCAAGGGAGGGAAACTGCAGCTTGCTAAGAGTGCAATAAGATGCAAATCTTCAAGATGTGGTAGACATCAAATTAATTTCCTAGAATTGCATTGCCTGGGCTGCTTCATGTCCAAAGTTTTTGCATTACAGTTTTTAAGTTTGGTGGTTTTGAACACTTTGTCACCTTCAGTTCAATTGTTTGCTGTTAACCATTCTAGCTTTCTAGAACTCTACAATACTTTTTGAAGAAAGTGAAAAGAATTGGTGAAAAACATTTTTCTCCACCAAACCCCAAGAATTTGAAACCATAATCATTAGTGAAAATCTTACCAAATTTGATGTAATATTTCAGTTATATGAAGAGTTCTGTTGGAATACTAAGCATCATGGAAATAAATGGGTTTTTGGCAAACAGAAAACATTATGAAAGGCTTGACTAAGTACAAACTGAAACAGAACTCCTTCAATGCATTCAGTTCTCATGGGGTGAGCATAAATATTTGACTTGTATCAGTTTTATGCAAGGATCTCTAACACAACAAAGGAACTTTAGAAAACAATTATTTCAGGAAGTATTTTACACATTTGAGTGTTACTGTGAGGATGCTGGTGCGGGTTTCACTCAACTCCGGTACAAAAAAGGTTGTTCCAGGTTAGAGGTGAGAAACTCAAGTCAAACATGAGGAGCTAATCCATCTTTTAGAAATAAATCCCTTGCAGGTGTACATTCAAATCCTTTTTCAACTCATGCCCCACCTCCTCACTGCCTCCTTGTTTTATTACACTTTTTTCTTTTTATTTGCTCAGCAAATGATTCTCACAAGGTTTGCAGGGACTTCACTGCATGAGTAGACCACAACAGTTTTGTGAAGTTGGGATGAAGCAGACAATAAAATTCTTCTTCAAGAAAATTTTCTTTGCATTACAAATAAATTCTCCTTGCTTTGCCCTGAATATTCTTCCAGCCCAATTATCTCTAGTCTGGTCATCACATATCTTTCCACAGTGACTGCACTGCTGCAGGATAATACTTAACACTTAAAAGAAATTACGGCCTGCTATCAATGTCAACGAGCCAAGTTCATTAACTCCAACAGAAACAGTGAGCAACACTGCAGATCAGGCCAGAAAAAAAAATCAGTTTTTAGGCCTCAATCTAAATAAGACAATTATGGAAAGTGTTGTATTAATGGCTTTAGAATCTGGTGCCTTGTACTTTGAAGAGAATAATGGTTAACTCATCTGTGATGCTTCCAAGCACAACTAATCCTAGGGAGGTGGTGCTGCTTTTCATCTCAAGGGGTTCGTTGGTTTTCAAGTCCCTGCAGGGAAGATGTTTTCACCAATGCAGAAATGAGGCTGCAACATGGACGTGGGCTTCAAATAACAAGGCAAAAGTGCACTTGCTGAGCTCACACAATACCCACACCTGGACTCCACTCTCCACGTCCCAGACCAGGAAACTTTTTCTCCTTCTCAGGTATGCACATCATCAGTGCTGTATTAAACAACCTTCTCCTCTGCATTTGGTCATGTGGCTTCCTAGGAAAGCAAAGTTTGTGTGGACGGCTGGTGATCTGTCAGTCCTCCAAGCAAGCTGTCTTCTTGCACAACTTCAACCACACTTAACAAAGTTGTAGTGGTCTCCTAGCCAAGCTCCTGTAAGTTCTGTGAAAACCAGTTGCTGAGAAGAAAAAGAACCAAAGTAACGCTTCCCCTTCAGGAAGGACAAGGAAAATCCAGCTTGATCAGCAGCAGTTGACAATCCAATTGGCACCAGCTGGCCAGTGCAACTAAGAGGTTGCAAGTTCCGCTACACGCACTGTTGCAACTGGACTGAATAGAGGTGGTGGGAATGAAGACAGATAACCAAGTTACCTTTACAGTAGTGCTTGTCTCAAACCTGAAAGCTTTTGTCTGCCCATTTTCCAAGTATACCTTGAGAACGTTTGGCATACAAAGAAGAGAATTCCCCTGCAGAACATCAACAAAAAAGAAAACACTAATTAATCATTAGACATTATGCCTCTGGGCACCAGGCTGCTCTGCCTGACACAATACATCCTAGTATAAACCATAGAATGGTCTGGGTTGAAAGAGACCTTTATAGACCACCTAGATCCAATCCATCTGCCACAGGGAGGGGCACCTTCTGCTAGATCAGGTTGCTCAAAGCCCCATCCAAGCCGGCCCTGAACATCTCCAGGGACGGGGCTTCCACAACTTCTCTGGGTAACCTGTTTCAGTGCCTCACTGCCCTCACAGCAGAAAATTTTTTCCTTACGTCTAATCTAAATCAACCCTCTTTTAGTTTAAAACTGTTACCCCCTTGTCTTATTACTACAGGCCTTGGTAAAAAGCCTCTCTTTATCTTTCTTATAAACCCCCATTGAAAATATTGAAAGGCTGCAATAAGGTCTCCTAAGATCCTTCTCCACACTGAACAACCCTCTCAGCTTTTCTTCACACGAGAGGTGTTCCAGCCCTCTGATCATTTTTGTGACCCTCCACTGGACCTACGTTAGCAGGTCTGTGTCTTGCTTCCTGGGCTGAACACAGCACTCCAGGCAGAGTCTCATGAGACCATTGAAGAGGGTGAGAATCACCTCCCTCGATGCCATGCTTCTGTTTATGTAGGTGTGCTGGGTCTGGCTGGGATGCAGCTACCTTTCCTGCAGCAAACCACACAGTGCTGTGCTCTGCACATGCAGTTAGAACAGCGTTGGTATCACACTAGTGTTTTTTCTACTGCTGAGCAGTGCTGGCTGGACTCCCTCCAAACCCCACAGAGCCACCCTGCTGGGGGTGGGCAAGAGGTGGGAAGGGACACCACCAGGGCAGCTGACCTAAACAAAAGGGATATTCCATACCATACAGTGTCACACTCAGCAATAAAAGGTAGGGAAGGGGAACGAGATGGGGGGATCTCATTATGAAGACATCTCTCCTTGCAAACAACTGTTACGCTTATTAGGGCCCTGCATCACAGTCTGTGACCGAACATCGCTTACTGATGGAAAGTAGATTTTTTTTTCTTCTCTCTCTGCTTCCACACAGCCTTTGCTTGTTTTTTCCCCTCTTCCTTTTCCTTTTAATTAAATTATCCTTATCTCAACCTGTGACTTGTTTTTCTTTTTTCTTTCCAGCATACCTTCTTCTTGCTTTTCTTTTGAGTTATGGTGGATTTGGGCTGCCCAGACAGGTAAAACCACCAGAGTGGATATTAGTATATGACTAGATTTTTGCAGGCACACACTGCCAGCTCATATATAATTTTTCATCCACTAATATCCTCATATACTTCTCCATAGGGCTGCATTCATCATCCAGTCTGTTCTGATTGGTGATTGCCCCAATTCAGGTGCAGCACCTTGCACTTGGCCCTTCTGAACTTCATGAGGTTCACATGGCTCCACTCCTCAAGCCTATCAAATGAAAATCTTTCTCTACTTTTACAACTGTCTTTTATGGCACCACTTATTCTGTAAGTATGTTCCCAGGACAGAGCAAGGGAAGGAGAGCCTAACAAATACCTTTGCCAGGTATCTCTGGCTAGTTCAACAGCTGCACATGGCCCAGATATGCCCACTGTCTGGTTCCCACATAGCATAGGAAGACCTGACAGATACAGAAAAGCTGAGAGCTATCCTCCCGCCTTATCAGAGAAGGAGAAATGGCTGTCAGAAAAGACATCTTCCTGTTACTGGGCACTAACCTCCCACTCTGACACTTTCCTCCCACTGGCAGCAGCCATGCCTTCAGCTCGAGACATACTTAAATCATCCATGCTACCAAAAAAGCACCTCCCTTGAATGCTCTGTGAAAGAACTGGGAACATATTATATTCTTTCTGGAGCTGTCTAGAGTTCTTCCTTTAGTAGAGGTTATTTGCACCTTCCTTCTTGTTTTTAGCCTTGTTCTTGTTCTTCCGTCCTGAGAAAGCTTACTCCTCCATCCTTGGACTTGACATTCAGCACATCTTTATGTTCTCGAAGCAGCATATTCCTCCAATTTTAAAGCAGTTCATTCTACTTCTCACGACATTCCCAAGGTTGAAAATGGCATTTTGAAGATGACCTCTCTTATGTTTCATTTGCTGTGCAACACCTTATAAATCTCACAACCTTAATTGCTTTTGATAGTGAGTCCATATGCCATGTAAGTACCACAAGTAAGAATATAAAGACACTTCTGAATTTTGTTCCTTGTTTCTCCACTGCCTGTTTTGTTCGGTTCAAACAACTTACAGTCACCACTGAGAAAAATGAGCAAACATTGCCACTGCTCCTGAGCACAAGCTCTAACTCTTTCATGCTAAGTAACATGAACACATCACATTTTTGACAGCCTTTGCTTCCTCCAACAATTTCAGAAAAGTTGTGCTGGTTTACACCTAATCCAATATTTTTCTAGTAGCTCCACATATTGTCATATGAATATCACCTTGTGCAGCCAGAACTTGAAATCTATATATAAATTCTCATCTACAATTTAAGTATCATCACTTTCCTGGTCAGATCCAATTAGCTGACCAGAATATCCAGATGGGATTTCTCTCCTTTCATGCAGGCTCTGATAGACTACTACAAATTCATTCTGAAAGCCTCACCTATTGCTTAAGCCTGTACCCCTTATGTTTTGTCTGGTACAAGCTTGATTTACTCCAGATTACAGCTAGGCCCACAGGTTCTAGTAATGCATTGACTGATGCTGACTTCATGATCCTGAGGGACCTGACTCTTGCATATCATTCAGCTGTATGGAAATACGTACTGCGCTCGTAACATAAAATGGAGGCTGGGTAGTGCTGAGGCTCATCAACAATTTATGTTTCTAAACATAATTGTTATGTTTCAGGTTTCAACTGCAAAAGGCAGCTTCTGGGTTCCTTCCAATTGCCATAGAGATAATTTAGTCATCAGCATTAATGCTCCATTAAGATCATAAGAGTGGTGTATTTACTGAAACAGGAGTCTGCAGTTTTTCAGGGCCACGATACATTTGGCCAGGGCCAGGAGGAGATAACCCAGGTACTTTGGCAGAAAAAGAACCAGCACTGACAGCAGGATTCACCTCTTATCTTTAGGGTTAGGATTTGTCATGCCCAAACTTTAGTCTAGGTTTACTACGGAGAGAATGGCAATTCAAGAGATGACTAGTACATCCCTTGGTGGCAGTGTCACAGCTGTCTAATGCTTGCATAAAGTTTACTTAAACTTTAAGTGGCAAAAGGATAGAAGTAGCACATGCAGATATTTTTCATTAGCCCTAATAAGAAAATGAAAGATAAAGCCTTCTGGAGATGCCAGCACTTCACCGAGGAGCACAGGAAACAAGATGGGACCAAATGCCTGGATGAAAATCCAAGTCAGACAAGCACAGTGAAGGTACAGCCACTCTGTGGGTCCTGGCCATGTTGACCCAGCCCAGCATGGGACCCATTTCTTCTCAGCACACAGTGCTCACAGTGCCCGTGTGCAGCCATACCCCACTGACCTGTGTGTGTCCATTCACCAGCACTTCCTCTGCAAAACGTACTTTCACAGGGTTTGTTTTCAGCCTTGCCCTCTTCTCTGCAGTGAGGAACGATGACTTAGGCCCACCCTGAAAAGATAACAGCACTCAGTTGGCAGCTTGGCCTGTTGTACCTATGCACAGAAGGAGCAGCCCACAGTATAGTCATGGGTGCAATCACAGCCAATGCTGCTTCCACCACACCACCTCGCACCTACAGAAGCGGGAGACGTTAGGAGCCTCTCATCTTCCTGCACAATCCAGGCATGCTGCAGGATTTCAGACCTATCTGGGCAGTCACTGAGCCCAAACCCAGCTGCCCAATAACAAGTGGACAAACATGCAACACATACTGTGCACAACCAATTTCGCTACATATTTGTACAGTTACTGTGTTTAAGCATCTGCCCAGCTCTTGCAACGAAACCAGGATCCTGCAGAAAACCTGTTAACCCAACAGCTGGCTTGTGATGGGTATCAACACAGGATACCATAAACTGTCACACACAGAGTGCCTGAAGTCATAGACAAAAACTCTTCTATCAGCATATCACATGAACACAGCAGTGTATGTAGCACTGATGCAATTTCTAGAGCATACTGACCTATTGCAAGTGTTTTAAGAAAACTGCAAGGCTAAAAAGACAACTTGATGTCATCGTGCTGCTGTCACATAACCACAATTTCACCATGACACTTTCACAAGAGATAACATGAGCTTAGGAACCGGAACCACTAGGTTTTTGTACCAATAGGTCCCTCCTCTTGTAAACCATGATATTCCCTACAGAGATGCCAACAGGTGATCAGAGACAGCATCTCTTAGTATCCACCCAAACAGCTTCCAGGTGGAGCACTTATCACAGTCTCAGCAGAGGCACAAATGCCTCCCAGCCTGCCACAGAATCATCTTATTCCAAGCGCATTTGGCAAGGACAGGGGAAGAGAGGTGGGCAGGAGTCTCTGTGCCCTGCCAGCAAGTCCTTCTAGAGACTGCCAGGGCACAGAGAGCATCATGCCCATCAGCTACTCCCAGGAAAGCCTGGACCATCCTGTCTGGCATGGCCAGAGCAGCCACGTCAGAGGGTCTGATAGCCATCAGTGGGAGTTGTTACCTCTCAGCTCTAAGCACAGCTGCCTTCAGAGTGGGGCAAGAGCCAACCCCAAACCCAAGAGATAAGCTGTGGCTGTACTTGGAGGTGTCCTTAAAGTGACCTGCAAAGGAAAAGACAAAAATGGATTTGTGTCCCATTTGCTTCCAAAGCAATGCATAAAGGCCTGTGAAGGGTTTTTCCAAATCTCATAAAGGGTTTTTCTAATCTCTTTTTCTCTGAAAAGCAGTTGCATTTCCCCTTGCTGGCTGACATTCAAGTCTTGTACATCTCTCATTTATCTTTTATCTCCAAAGCTAGACCAAGCATTGGCAAGACTTACTGATGTACTGGACATGGGAAATCAAATTAATAAAAGACAGGAAGCCACCACTCATGGGATTTGCCTAACACTTTTCTGTTACTTTGGCTTTGTGCACATCTGTTCAATGCCAACACCTAGGAGACTTTGTGCAGGAAAAAGGTATTTAGGAGGCTTTGTCTTTAGTGCATTTTCACTGAACTGTCAAGAAACCTCATTAACCTTAAGCCTGAGAGCTCCAGCAACAATTCTGAAGGAAACCAAACATTTGTCTTTTTTCAAAGAACAGAGCTAAATTTAAAAGTCCAAACAATCAAACGAAAATAACTTCCCAAAATGCTTTGCTAGAGGGAAAAAAAATTATCTCCTACAGGCCGCTGTCATACATCAAAAGAAGCCAAAAAGCACACAAACCCAATTTTGTCCTTGCTTTGCAGCTCAGCTTTTACCCACTTTGAAATCTATGTTGGCACACAATTTATGCTGGCAGTACACCCCTGCTGGTGATTTTTACACTGTAGGAATGGGCAACCAGCACTAAAGTTTGTACTAAAACTTGGCTTCTCTTCCCAAAGTAGGATCAACACCCAGGTCCCAGACCTTCCTAGAGATAGATCAGGGAAGCACAACCCAGCCGGCACAAGCAGGCTTGCTTGCTCAGGAGAGAGATGGAAGAGTAAAGAGCAGGGGAGGAA
Source organism: Aythya marila (assembly GCF_965140915.1). NCBI lineage: Eukaryota > Metazoa > Chordata > Aves > Anseriformes > Anatidae > Aythya > Aythya marila. The sequence goes on from NC_139080.1 coordinate 87,484,092, forward strand.
TTTATAGGCCAGCCCTTTGCTCAGCTCAGTCACAGGGCCTGCTGAACTATCAAGGGGAAATCCTCAGGTGATTAGTACTGAATCCTCAGGTGATTCAGTACTGAATAGGCAGGCAGAGCCCAGAGAAAAAGGGATAAACGTTTTCCCACAGTCAGAAGGAGTGCTAGAAAGCACCCGAGGCTTGAGAAAAACTCAAGAGCTTTAAAGGAGCACTGAGGGTGAGGGCAGGGTGGTGGTGGGGGATTCCACAGCCTCAGCATTTGCCTTACAAGTCCTGGAGTGTAGAAGGCTTCCTGACCCCTCTGGGGCCAAGACAGCTGTGGCACGTGGGTAGCACCCATGCTGCTCCTGGCAGGCTGGCACGAGACATGGCATGCTGGGTGAGATGCCTGTGGCCTTGGGGGAGGCCTCCCCATGGCCACGCCCTCCTGGCTCACAGGCGGCTGATGCAGAACCATGGCCAGGCACCTCCTGAGCCCTTCTCAGGATGCCTCTAGCTCCAAATCACTCACTGAGCCCCCCGCATGGGGCAGATTCTGTGGGGGCTCTTGCCCCCTGACCAGGGGAGCTGTGAGGCATTACCACTGATTATCGCTAGAAGCTCTTCAAAAGGCACAGGTGTGCACAGTAGTTCCTTGCAGCTCCCTCACAGCTTCGGCCAAGCCCATGCATCCTGCAAGCCACCCCATCTGCCCCACCTTCCCAGGGCTGCCCAGGATGGGAAGCACAGCTGCTGAGAGTGCTCGAGAAGCCATTTACCGACGTGCTGCGCAGGACGGTTAGGAAGAGCTCGTCACCAGCCTCCCTGTAACAGAGACAGATGCAATCAGCCAGGGTCAGCAGCTGCTCGTACCGTTGTAAACCCTGGTGAAAGTGGGTTCCCACACTTCCACTCTTTGCCCCCGTCCCCTTGTCCGGACAGGGTGAACAGGACCATACCTGATCATGTCAGCCACCCGTTCAATGGACATGTCCTCTACCATGGTGGAGTTTATCCGGAGGAGCTGGTCACCTGGCAGCAGCTTCCCATCAGCAGTGCTCCCTGTGGACAATTGGCACATTGTTAGTCATGGACTGGCAGACCTCCTTCCCGGGGGATGCACACTGAGCTCTCCTCTTCCCACCCACCACCCGCTTGCCTCAGCAACTCCCTCTGTGTGGCAAAATAAAAAGGGGCCAAGAGGCCTGGGGCCCTGATGTGAGCTGGTACACTCAGCCTGTATTCACACCACCTAGCCTGGGCTGCTCTCTGGTCACCAAACCTCTTAGCAACCCTCTTGTGCGTGCCTTGTCCATTGTCACAGTGCATTATATAGCACTCACAGGCACTGTGTGCCTTGGGCATAGTGGGGATGTTCATAGGATCTTGGGAGGCCACAGGATGACTGAGAGGGATCACCAGACTGCCCGCTACACCTCTCCCTGGGAGAGAGAGGCTACGCTCCTGGCATAATGATGGCCCTTGGCCACCCAGGAGAGCATGGAGGTCTTTTCAACCACACTGGTTGCTGGGAAGACCCACAAAGAGGTTTTCTGAAGACTAACAGCCACAGGACCCAAGAGGCTACAGAGCAGGCAGACTTCTGGTCTGAAGAACAGAATTGTGCAGGCAGCCCCTGGCTCCATTACCACAAGCCTACTGGTCAAGGTATTTTATTTCTCAACCAGACAGGTTTGCCCACATAGCACACTAGCACCCAGCACCCTGGCACACAGAAAAACACAGAACACAAAGACAAAGGGTTGGAATTAAACACAGGACTTTTAGCCATGGCCAAGACTTAAAAGGACAAGTTTCTCTGTGTCTGTTTTATTAAAACACTGATGCTTTCAGATTAGGAAAAAAGAAGAGCCTAACAAAAACCACTCCATCTACACTTTTTACCCTTGAATATTCAGCTAATTTAGTCACAGGTTTCACATGGGGGGATGTCACAACCTACATAGCCTGCTGGAGTCAGAGCCCAGACCACTCTTCAGCTACCTTTCCCACACCATCTACCTGTCCAGCTTGGGCAGTTTTTCCTCTGGCTGTCAGACTGTTACCAATGGGGGTACAAAGCAAGATTTTTGTGTATCTATTAGGAAAAACAAACAAACAAACAAACAACAAAAAACACCTTAGAAGCAGAGTTATGTCCCTTCTTATGGGGAAGAGTTGATTTGCTTGACCTAAGCAGAACTCCAGCTAGACTGCCTGTATCTAGCAGTGATCCTCTCTTTATTACAGGGCATTAAGCCCAGACAGCATTTTCGACAACAGGATCTCACTGCAGAGTAAGAACTGTAAGATTAGATAAAATTCTTCCTTGGCATTTCAAATTCAACTCCAAAAAGAACTTTTCTTTCAAACAGCTTTTTGTGTCTCTCAAGATCAGCTGTGTCTGAGTGCAACCAAACAATTCATGGTGAAGCTGGCACTGTTTTAGATTTCCTCTGTGCTGTGAGAAATCAGACAGATGTTCAAGCACTCTGCATGTCACGGGCACACAGGCTTTCTCTCTTCAGAGATCAAGGTTCACGTGCTAACCATAGGCATCTGGCAGAAGTTTATCACAAAGGCTATTTGGGACAGCTCAGGCTTCTCACACATATGCTTGTAGGGAGAAGAAAATGGTGCTTACCTGCAGTGACAGATGCAATTGTAAGAGGAAGGTTTGGGCAAATCTCAAAGCCATAGTGATGGAGGACCAAGTCTTTGTACACCGTGACAGTGAGCCTGACATGGCTGGCAGGCTGGCCTCTGCCATCCGTGGTGGCATTTGTCACAGGCAGTCTGCCACTGTGAGACAAGAAATTGGTGATTAATTAAGATATAGTCAGAAAAAATGTTATCAAAGGGGCTTAGATTCCACAACCCCCCGATTTCAATGGGCTGCACAAATATACATAGAGGTCAGAACTCTTTTGGGTACCCATGGGAGTCTCCATGGTGGGCAGGCCAGCAGTGCTCCCCTGGGCTCCAGGGAAGTGTGAAGATAACAGGCCAGCAGTACCAGGCAGTTGCAGCCACAACTCTTTCAGCCACCTCAGTCCAGTGGTTGCACGGAAGGAGAAATCCAGGTGAGCCCCACAGCAAGCCCTGACCTCCATGGGTCCAAGCAACACCTTCACCCAGCAATGTGGTGAGAGAATTTGCAGCTCTCAGCTCCTGCCAGGATTCCATCCAGTTTAATTTTGATTCACAGACCTTAGAAAAGCAAAGCAGATACGGGCCACGATCTCTTGCAAATGCAACACTGCCTTGTCCTTAAGACCTGGGCCAATGGCAAGACACAAGAGTTCCAAGCCCATCTTCAAGAGAAGCACATTTCACATTGAACAGTATTGTGTTTCTGTAGGTATGGTTCACAAAATAGGAATGGGTGAAAGAAGGAACATTTGGCCCACTTGAAAATGAGGGAGATGCTTGAAAACACTGCTTATTTCTATGGAATGCAGTATGCATATTTTGAAGGAACTGTAACACTGAGCGAGAACTGCGACCTATGACTCTCCACGTTCACTGGAAACAAGCTTGTGCTGTCTCTGATCAAAGCTGATCAACAAATATAATGTTTACCTGGACGCACCATCCCGGGAGCGATGAAGCCATTTCGCTACCATTTGCTCTATTCGACATGCTTTACGTGTCTGGATTAAGTTAGTCTCCAAATCTTCCATTTATCTGAAAGTGACAGAAATCACAGGAAAAAAAAATCATAAAAGATAGAAAAGTCTGAACAGTGCCTAGAAGATTTAACACCACCAACTCACAACTCCTGTTTCCCGTGCCTGCACTTTTGTTTTGTCCAGAGTGGTGGTTATACTGCATTAAATTCTCATAGCAGAGAACAACCTAGTAGTCTCTGCAGTCCTTTCTCAAGGTATCTGGATCCTGCAATTTGTTCTCTCAGAAAGGGAAAACTGAGCTTTCTTATGACTATGGGAAATGCCTGGGATCTCCAATTAATGTGGTCCTGCCCAGGACCACATCCAGATGGTTTTAAATATCTCCAAAAAGGGAGACTCTAAACCCCTCTGGGCATCCAGTGCTACTACTGCTCAGTTGAAAAGTGCTTCCTGATGTTCACTGGGAACCTCCCGTGTTTCAGATTGTGCCCACTGCCTCTTGTCCTGGCACTGGGCAGCACTGAAAAAGATTCTGGCTCCATCTTTGCACCCTCCATTCAGGTATTTATACATATTGAGATTTCCTCTCAGGCACTCTGTTTTCCAGCCTGAACAGTTTCAGCTCTCTCAGCCTTTCCTCATAAGACAGACGCTCCATTTCCTTTATTGTTTTCATGACCCTTTGCTGGATATTCTCCAGCAGCTCCATGAATGCCCTGGGGAACACAGAACTGGACACAGCGCACTAGGTGTGGCCTCTCAAGTGCTGGAGAGACGGGAAGGATCACCTTCCTCGACCTGCTTGGCAATACTTTCTTTCTCTAATGTAGCCAAGAGTACAGGTGGCCTTCTTTACAGTGAAGGCTCATTGCTGGCTCATGTTCAACTTGGCGTCCACCAGGCCCCCTAAGCATTTTCTGCCAGGTTGCTTTCCAGCTGGGTGGCCCCCAGCATGTCCTGGTGCCCAGAGCTGGTTTTCTCCAGGGGCAGAACTTGGCACTTCCCCTTATTGAACTCTGGGAGGCTCCTAACCCAACAGCACATTTCTCCAGCCTGTAAAGGTCCCTCTGAATGGCAGCATGACCCTCTAGCCTATCAGCAACTCCTCCTGGTTTTGTCATCTGCAAACTTGCTGAGGGTACACTCTGCCCCATCATCCAGATCATTAATGACAACACTAAAACAGGACTGGACCCAGTATTGACCCCTAGTATACAGCGCTAGTTACTGGCTTCCAACGTGAACTTCCAACTCTGGGCCCAGCCATTCAGCCAGTTTTTGATTCACGTCACTGTCTGCCCATCTTACCTGTACATCAGCAGCTTCTCTATGAGGTTCTCATGGGGGGCAGTGTCAAAAGCCTTAAAAAGTCCAGGTAGATAATGCCCACTGCTTTCCCCTCATCCATCAGGTTGGTCATTTCATCATAGAAGCTTATCATATTAATGAAGCATGACTTCCCCAATGTGTATCCATGCTCGCTCCTGCTGATGATTTTCTTGTCCTTCAAGAATTGACCCTTGACTGCCTTCGGAAGGCAGATAACTAGTATATCACCTCATTGTGAGGGGCTTCCTGGGATTAATATAACCACAGAAATTAAACGTAGAGCAGTAAGGAAGCAGAAAACTGAGTGGCCAGTGCAAGCTTCTGCACATAGCTCACAAACTTAAATTGAGTTCATAAATGATCTCAAATGAATTTCTCTAAATGAAGTCCATAAACTTAAACCTGTCTCTGGTAAAACTGATCTAGAGTACTGATGTCTACTAATGCTAGAACTCTGAACATATGTGGTTCCAGAAATAATCAGTGAAGTGAATGGCTCATTCTGGATCTTCTAATTAAAAGTTCTAGTTAAAGTGCATCTACCAGGGTAGTAAGGAATGACTCCCAACCCTCCAAAATAGGTTCTGTGAAAAAGGTTAGGCAGTCAAAGACCCAAATGAAGTGCTGTTATACACAAATGCACACAGTATGTGGTAACAAACAAGAGGAGCTGATAGCCACTGCCCAGCTAGAAAACTGCAATTTGATTGCTGTCACAGAAACTTGATGGCATGAATCAAATGACTGCAGTGCAGCAAGCAATGGCTATAAACCATTCAGAAGGGATAGGCAAGGAAGGAAAGGTATGGGAAATGCCCTATGCAAAAAATGGAACTGACTGCACAGAGAACAGCAACGCACAGATTGAGAGCTTATGGATGAAAAACAGAGACTAAGCCAACAAAGGAAAATTTGTGGTTTATATCTACTACAGGCCACTCAATCAAGGAGAGGATGCTGAGAGGAGTTCTTTCTTCAGCAACAGTAAATATCATGCTCACAGGCCCTGACCCTGCTAGGGGACTTCAACCAACCTGATATCTGCTGGAAAAGTGGCACACCAAACTGCAAGCAGTCAAGGAGACTATTGTAGTGTGTTGAGAATAACTTCTTAGTACAGATGATGGGAAGACCAACAAGAAGAGAGATGTTGCCAGACCTGTTATTCACCAATGTGGAAGAATTTACGGGACAGCTCAAGACTGCAGGTAGCCTGGCCTGTAGTGAACATGCCCTGGCAGAATTCTCAATCTTGAGCGATACAGGATAGGCAAAAAGTAGAGTTAACACCCTAAACCTCAGAAAGACAAACTTTAGGCTGTTTAGGGGACTAGTTCATGGGATCTCTTGGGAAACTGCCCTAAGAGATGAAAGGGAGAATGAGAGCTGGGAGATATTTAAAGACATTTTTCTTTGGGCACAAGAGCTCTCAATCCTGACATGCAAGAAGTGAGGCAGGGAAGACAGGAGACCAGTTTAGCTAAGTCAAAACCTCTTAGCCAAACTCAAAGCAAAAACAAAGTGCAGAGGCAGGAGATACACATGCTGGAAAGATTATAGAGAGATGGCCTGAGAACACTGGAAGTGTACCAGGAACCACAAGGCACAGATGGAGCTGAACTTGGCCAAAGATGTGAAAAAATAATCCAAAGGTTTCTTCAAGTACACAGGACAACAAAGATAGATAAAAAACTGTGCACCCCACAATGAGTGGTACAGGAGACCTGCCTACAATCAACATGGAGAACTCAACTTCTTTGCCTCAATCTTCACCAGCAAGCTACATCACCCAAGTTGCAAAATCCAAATACAGGTACTTGGAGAATGACATAATGCTGATGCGCCAGGGGAGTTTTAGGTTGGATCTTAGGAAGAACTTCTTTACTGAAAGGGTTGTTAGACATTGGAACAGGCTGCCCAGGGAAGTGGTGGAGTCACCATCCCTGGAAGTCTTGAAAAGACGTTTAGATAGACGTTTAGATAGTCTTTAATAGACGTTTAGAGCTTAGGGATATGGTTTAGTGGGAACTGTTAGTGTTAGGTCAGAGGTTGGACTCGATGATCTTGAGGTCTCTTCCAACCTAGAAATTCTGTGATTCTGTGATTCTCAACATTTTTGGAGATGACATCAAGTTGTGTAATGCAGTTGACATGCTGTACAAAGGGATAGCATCCAGAGGGACCTTGGCAAGCTTAAGAGGTGGGCCCGTGAAAACATGAGGTTCACCAAGGTCAAGTGCAAGGTCCTGTGCCTGGGTTGGGACAATCCCAAACATGAATACAGACTTGGTTACAAGTGGATCTTGCAACCCATGAAGCCAGCTACATCCTGGGCTGCATTAAAAGCAGCATGGCCAGCAGGGTGAAGAAGGTGATTCTCTCCTTCTGCTCTTCTCTCGGGAGACCCCGCCTGGAGCCCTGCATCCAGCTTTGGTGCCCCCAGCACAAGAAGGACAGAAACTTGTTAGAGCAGGTCCATAGGAGGGCCACAAGAATTATCTCTGATCGTCCAAAGGGCTGCTCTCATCCTCTAATCTTCCGATGGCTGGAACACCTCTCCTACAAAGACCGGCTGAGAGAGCTCAGGTTGCTCAGCCTAGAGAATAGAAGGCTCTGGAGAAAACTTACACAAGCCTTCCAGTACCTAAAGGGGTAAAGACAGGGAGGGACTCTTTAGCTGGTAGTGTAGTGACAATGGGCAATGGTTTTAAACTCAAAGAACGTAGATTTAGATTAGATATTAGGAATAAATTCTTTAATACGAGGGTGGTGACATATTTGAACAGGTTGCCCAGAGAAGTCGTGGATGCTCTATCCCTGGAAGTGTTTAAGGCCAGGTTGGATGGGACTTTGAACAAACTGGTCTAATGGAAGGTGTCAAGTGGAAGGTGTACTTGCTCACAGCAGGGGGACTGGAACTAGATGATCTTTAAGGTCCCTTTCAATCCAAAGCATTCTGTGATTGTTTTAGTCCTACTGAAATGAAGAACTGTGGCACTGAAATCCTCTGGCTCAGATTTATTTAACTCATTATGACTTTAATTGCACCTAAAAACGTTTAAAAAAAAAAATGCTGTTTCTTTCGAAGATGTGAAGGTCAGGTCAGCTTCCAGACCCCTAACATAATCTGCCAGTCTACCTCTGCTCTACAAAGCCGGCTCATTAGTAATTTTAATATCATACCTTCCAAGTTACAGAAAGCCTGTAGCCACCATTCTCATTACTTGTTCAAATGCTGTAAAGAACTGTGGGCTGCAGGTGGACCAAATGCAAAATGAATCAGAAAATATGTTTGCATCTACAAAAAGTTATAAATAATATCAACACTTCGTATTTCAAATATTGACAAAGAAACAATCACCTTTCACACTGTCTTCCACTCAATCTGCAAGATTTGTAAGTCCTCAGCTCTTGATCTTCTGCTCAGACAGTTAACTCAGCACATCAGGGATATTCTTTGTTATGCTGAGATGACAGCAGCTGCTGATCCATGGCAGAAGCTCTGCTGCAAGAGAAACATTAGTAAGTGAATATCAGAATAACAAGATATAAAAGAGATGCTTGGAAGCTGACAGAAATGAGGCATGAGACATTTTGTCTGAACACAAACTGGATCTCTATTCCTCTTCACATTCTCCACTCACTACATTCTTCCTAACAATGATGAAAGGATGGGACCAATATTTCTTGATTTCTCTTTTGCTTCCCCGGAAGCTGTTTTGGCCCCTTTCACTACCCAACCACATAGCAATGGACAGAAAAGAGGGTCATAAAATTCAACCCTTCATTTCTTTCATGAGCATTTTTTTGGCTGCTCTTTCTTATGCAGCACAATCAAAAAGTGATTCTAGCCACACTGCTCCTACACCTGCCTCTGAACAGCATCTTTGAGCTGAAATGAGCATCCTTGCAATCAAACAGTACTTTCTGAAGGAAGAAATAGATTATTGGATAGGAAATCTGGCCTCTTTCCAGATGGGTGACTGGGAAATAATCATAGCACAAGTACAAGCATAGCAGTTCTGCAGCCAGGAAGACATAAATCGGACATTTCAAGCCAAGGCCTAATCATTCATCATCTACACTTAACATCATTCTTTCAGTCAAAATATTTCACCTTCTCTGTCTGTAGGCAGCCCTAGACACTGTTACACGTGTGTCACAGTGTGGCCGCTCCGTCCTCTATCCCTGCCCCTTATATTTTTCTTCTTTGCAGAAAGGACAGACTTTCCCTTCCATACTTGTGCTGCCCTTCATAAAAAAAGGATTTCTGGAGGAAGTCTGAGTCCACATGACAAGGACAAAAATCTTGAAGAATGAACACAAACGCTCAGAAACCCTTGATGGAATATAAAAGAAGAAAAGAAAAATCACTCTTCTTCCTGTAAAACATAACGTTTGAGATAGGCATCTTAAAAGAGAATGCTTTGGCAGTTATTTCCTTATAGCAGTGCAAAACTCAGTGCAGTAGGGTTTGTTTTCTTTCTCAGGGTATCCCCTGGGCATGCAGGCACCTACACGTGCTGTGTGTGAAAATGTTATCCATCCCTTTGCATGTACAAACCAAGCTTGTGTGACTGGCACCTCCTCTTTGCTTCAAAACATCCCCAGAAAAGCTCTCACCGGAGTCTTTTTCCCACTTGCACCTGCCATTTTGAAACGTTTTTGGATCAAGTCCTCAAACACATCATGGAACTGCTTGACTGGACCAGAATCATAATACCAAAAGATCCTTAAACTTTGCTAGAGGAAAACAAGACTTTGAGGAAAGCAAAGAACTGCACAAACAGAAACAGTTGAAATAACCTGTCGTAAAACATCTCTAGATGTGTTCCAGCCTTACTGCCACTGACCTGAATCACAGGTCTTCTAGAAACATCATTCTCAGTGATGACTACAATACAATCAAAATAGCGCACCCTTTCCTTCCCCAGTTCAGTAACATATACTGACAAAGAGCTTCTTCGACCTCCCAAGAGGGAGGCTTAAAGAGCTTCTTTAAGGCTTCTTCAACCTCCCAACCTCAGGCCAGCTTCCTAGTCACTCTGCAACAATGCTTGCAGGCAGAGATTATCATGGAAGTACATAGTTCAGGCACCTAAGCTCCAGCTAATACTGTGCAGCCCTGACATGAAACCTTGCCATGCTGAGCTGAACTGTATGACCATGGAAGACACTGAAACCTTGCCTCTGGCCACCCTAGCATGCCATGGACCAAATACTAGCAGCAACCTCCACAGCAGCTGGGGTGTTGAAAATACAGGCAAATAAGATTTAATGTCAGTCACTGCCATGATCCAAAGCATAAATACAGCGCTTTGTGTTGGTTCTGTCTATTTTTCATTTAAATCAAATCTCTCTTTTTGTGCATGATCAAAACCTGAACACTAGGTTAGATCTTTAAAAAAAAGCTGTATGTTGTCCCTCAGGAGCAGCTCAAAGTTCCTAAAATAACCTCTTGTCCTCTTCCCAATTGTCCTTTATGGGGCTGTTGAGTCTCACAGAAGGTGCAAGACTGCTCCATTCATTGAAGCTAATTAGGCCTCAGCATCTTTTCATATCCTTTGAATCACAGAATCACAGAATTTCTAGGTTGGAAGAGACCTCAAGATCATCGAGTCCAACCTCTGACCTAACGCTAGCAGTCCCCACTAAACCATATCCCTAAGCTCTACATCTAAACGTCTTTTGAAGATTTCCAGGGATGGTGACTCCACCACTTCTCTGGGCAGCCTGTTCCAATGCCTCACAACCCTTTCAGTAAAGAAGTTCTTCCTAACATCTAACCTAAAACTCCCCTGGCGCAACTTTAGCCCATTCCCCCTCGTCCTGTCACCAGGCACGTGGGAGAACAAACCAACCCCCACCTCGCTACAGCCTCCCTTGAGGTACCTATAGAGAGCGATAAGGTCGCCCCTGAGCCTCCTCTTCTCCAGGCTGAACAAGCCCAGCTCCCTCAGCCGCTCCTCGTAGGACTTGTTCTCCAGGCCCCTCACCAGCTTCGTCGCCCTTCTCTGCACCCGCTCAAGCACCTCCATGTCCTTCTTGTAGCGAGGGGCCCAAAACTGAACACAGTACTCGAGGTGCGGCCTCAACCAGAGCTGAGTACAGGGGGACGATCACCTCCCTAGCCCTGCTGGTCACACTGTTCCTGATACAAGCCAGGATGCCGTTGGCCTTCTTGGCCACCTGAGCACACTGCTGGCTCATATTCAGCCAACTATCCACCATCACTCCCAGGTCCTTCTCTGCCTGGCAGCTCTCCAACCATTCCTCTCCCAGCCTGTAGCTCTGCTTGGGGTTATTGCGCCCCAGGTGCAGGACCCGGCACTTGGCCTTGTTGAACTTCATGCAGTTGACCTCAGCCCATCGGTGCAGCCTATCCAGATCCTCCTGCAGAGCTTTCCTACCCTCAAGCAGATCGACACATGTGCATAGCTTGGTGTCATCTGCAAGCTTACTGAGGGTGCACTCAATGCCCTCGTCCAGATCATCGATGAAGATATTAAAGAGGACCGGCCCCAGCACCGAGCCCTTTGATGGACGGCTAACTTCCTGATTAGATCTCTTGGTCTTCAACGTAATCCTAATGATGTTGAACTTCAGTAGCTCCCCTGGAAAAGGAGCAGAGGTGTCTCTGCCTTGCATGCAGTGCTATGGGGATACTGTGCTCTACAGCAGTGAAAGCCACTAGAGAATGAGCTGTGAAAAAACATGACACGGCTGTGCACTTCAAGATGTCTTCTGCTTTTGCCTTCTCGTGGCAGAGACACAGCAATATAAACAAGTCCACAGTCCTGCTGGTATCCAAACTGCAGCTATTCCTGCTAAAAAGGCTTGTGCAGGAGAATTTTACCTCCAATGTAGCTGGCAACTGATCCTCAGACAGTGCAGTTTGGAGACAAAGTGGAGCTGCTCCCTGCACAGGCTACCCAAACTCGTTAAGGCCTGCTATTCCCTAGAGACCAGTCACCTTCTACGTGCTGCCATCACAAGCTCTAAGAAGCAGAAACTGCAGCAGCAGAGTGTTTTCTTGTGCAACGTGGCTGATCTTGGTTTGGAGAACAGCCCAGAAACACTCTAGCTTACACTCAGCCTCTCTGCTGTCAGGAAGTGTCAGAAAGCCCCAGTTTTTCCACCTGCTTTCAGAGATCAAAAGGACAGTGAAAAAAGGGTTCAGCTCAGGTGCTCTTTGAGGTCATCCCCAGGCAATGAACACGTCTGACTCTGGAGGAAGGCTGGGCTCCTACAGGACAGTTTGGGATCCCTCAGGCAAGGGATGGCTCTGCACTCTTGACAGTGTAAGCAGGTGTGGAACCAGGCAGATGCAGGTTCAAGAGAACAGGCAGGTTCTCACACAGCCAAACTCATGTCTCTGTGACCTGCCAGGGTCATGGAGTGGGTCCTCTATGGGGTAGAGAGGTGTCAGTGAAACTAGTCACGTCTGTCCTCGATTCTTAAACCCTTCTTCTCCTGCATGTGCCATCAGAGGGCAAGCCCATTCCTTGCTTTCCAGGCAGACAGTAGAAAACTAAGCTAATTCCTGACAAATGTAGTCATTGTGAGCCTGAACTGCATCAGAAGACACTTTTGGGAGGACTGGCTGTCTCTGCAGCAAAGCTTTTGAAGGTCAGCCAGTCCTGACAAGTCACTGGGACAAAACAGTATTTTACAGACATTCCACATAATAGCTTCTAAAGATGTTCTCTGAGATGTGGTCAGAGGAGATAGCTGGTCCAAAGGACCAGGATTAAACCTGCAAGGGCAACCTGCACTCCCATCAGAACATGAGAAAGCCCCAGCCAGGAGGATGATACTAGAGCCCCCTCCCCAGAACATTGTCTCCATAGCACCTGCCAATAAGGGCTTTCCTCTTCTTTGGAGACATTTTACCCACAGCACTGACCCTGCAGTGCTGCTGAGATGCACACACCAAGGATTCAAGCTGTGCCATGAGGCAGGACAAGCTGGATGGCACATGAACACAGAGGAAAAGCACATGCCTGCAGCTACAGCCCAGCAGCCAGCACTCACCCACTACCTCCCAGGTCCCACATCTCCTGGTACTCTCCTCAGGCTCGCTCCCATGCTAACATAGCAGATACTGACAGGGCAGGCCTCATTCCTCCTCCAGTGGACACGACTTTTACAGAAATCAAAGACTCTTACATCCCCATCACAGCTCCCTTCTTCCAACTCTGTAGTGAGGCAGGTGAAGATTTGAGGAAAAATAAACAGGAGCACACAGGCTGGGGCAAGCTATGCTGCTTTCGTTATTTGAGTGTTATTGAGCTGTTGCTAACAAGTTTTCCACAATCCCATAGTTAAGTAACATGCCTTTGGAGAAGAAAAAAAAAAGCATAACAGAGGGAAAAGGAGAGGGGAGAAAGTAAAGAATCACCATGGTCATCCTGTCTCATAAGTCAATTCAGTATGAGGAGTAGCTCTCCCTGAGCATATCTATAACTCTTCCCTGGCTTCCGCTGAAACAAGCTGCATTCACACAGACTTGCCCAGCTCACAGGACAGCCCAAAGAGCCCAAATGCATTGTGGTGTCTCCTGAGGGGCATGGGCCTGCCTGGGACTCATCCCAAAGAGTCCCTCTCTATGCTCAAAGGGCAGGCAGCCACAAACATCCTTTTCTGACAGTCCCCTCACCCATGCAGCAGTGCTGATTCTACTCATGAGGAAAACACCCCCATGACACTGTTCAATATTGCCAGATGTCTCTAATGGGATTTAGACTATCCTCCACACCCTTATGTCAGCTACTTTTCCAGTCACCCTGGGGCTCTCATTATAATCGCTTTGGTACCACAGAACAGCCTGCTCTCTTACAAGGACTTTACAACTGAGCTGATGTCCCCCTGACTGTATGATTGTTCCGAGTGTTTTTCCTCAGCTTCCCCATGTCAAAAAAGCTCATCTGGGACAAAGAAATTGAAAAGCTTTGACTTGGTTAAAAGGGGAAGGAACCTACAGCATCAGTCGGTAGGTCAGCAAGCCCATGGCCTAGCACTGAAGAGCAGGTGACAGTTGCTTTTCTGCTACCAAGAAAGGGATCTAACACAGTCCACGTGACTTACAGCTTTTGTTAGCAAAATGTCCTCCAAGGTCTGTACACACACCCTTTTACCAAGCTGTTTCTAGAAGACCTTAAAAACAACTGGCATTGGGTGTTTGTGTTGGGGTTCTGGGGGAAGGCAGACAACAGTGACTACATGAATTGCTCTTGTGGTCAACCTTCCTCTGAAAGCTGGCAGATGATGCTGATGTGTGCTCTGAACAAGTACAACCCCAGCCTCACTGCTTCCCTACTCAGGGAGATAATAGGCAGAAGAACAAACATTGCAAGAAGAATAGGTCTGCTGCACCACAGGACCCTTCCTCTGACAGTGCAGAAGTGTGGACCACATCCCTCCAGGCTGGTCCTGCAGCACACCAGCAGATCCTACATAGTCTATTGTACAGCCTGTGGTTCACCTGCTGCCATGGGTAGCCAAAAAGAGAACCTGTGCTGCTCCAGAAATATATGGTCTTGTTTGCTAAGCAGCACCAAGCAAGTCCAGCAACAACTAATTCCTGCTCCAATGTGAACAAGCCTTCTTCATGTGTTCCAGTAGTCACCATTTCTGATTGCAATGCTTTCAGTGGGGGCAAGCGAGCAAATTCTGGCTCATCAGGTGTTGTCACTAACCACCTTAGAAAAAAGCACCAATACAACTTAGTTTTTTTATATAGCCATCAATGTATCTTGGGCTTCAGGTTTTTGTCTTAACAGAACAAAAGTACTTTTTGCATGAGTGGTACATCACACCTCAAGGAATGAGACACCACCATCAGCCCACCCACAGAGCCAGGACCAGCCTCTGACCCTGTGGGTCAGGCCCTCACTAGCTGAACACGTTACAGCAGCCTAAGGGACTTGTCATTTCTAGTCTGCAGCTAGTAAAGTCATAGTCCTTGACTGGACTCCTCCTCCCACAACATACCATATCCTCCACTTTGAACTGAGGAAAACAAGGCAACATGGTAATGAAGCTCTGAAACATTTCAGGAGGTGCAGTCTGTGTCAGAAACACGATGTGTCCCAGTCATTGCCCTCAAAAAGTGCTTCCAAGTCATAGCATTATTTCCTTCTTGTTTTTCTTCTTGTTTAAAATGAAAAAAAAAAAATCAATATTCAGCACTGTTTTTTTGTTTTGTTTTTTTAATATCAGGGAGAATTACCACTTGCCTTTCTGACTCTGTAAAACAAACAAACAAAAAAACAACAGCCAAAAAAAAAAACAACACTACTGCCTTTTAATCTTAATGAAAACCCAGGTTTTCACCTAAAAACAAGTGCTGCCAGGAAAACAAACAAACAAACAAACAAACAAAAAAAACGAACCAGCCAAAAACAACAACAACAAAAAAACCCTGTCCACCTTCTTGAAGTCAAAAGCCTTCACCACAGAAATACCAAGCACTTTGGCAATCCAGGAAAGACAAGAGTTTCTCCTTCAGGCCTTCTTGCTGGTGAACCCTGCCTGATGAATATGCTGCACACAGAAAAGGATTTCCAGGAACATCAGGGATATCTAAAGACACACCACTCATGTTGCCTCTACTTGGATATTCCAAATACCCCTGGAAATCCTATGGTCTTTCTATTTTCCACAGTGCTGGTCAGCAATGATCAGGTTTTCCTCAGACTCACTCTGGCTCACCCAGACCACAGCATCTTCACAGGTGCCTGTCACTTGGGACAGAGCTTCTCAGGGCCCCAGATTCACCTTTCAGTTGCTCTTCACAGGGGAACCCGCCTTGCAACATAGAATCATAGAATATCCCGAGTTGGAAGAGACCCATAAGGATCATCAAGTCCAACTCCTGGCACCACACAGATCTACCCAAAAACTCAGACCATATGACTAAGAGCACAGTCCAATCGCTCCTTATACTCCAACAGGCTTGGTGCAGTGATTACTTCCATGGGGAGTCTGTTCCAGTCTGTGACTACCCTCTTGGTGAAGAACCTCTTCCTGATGTCCAGCCTAAACTTCCCCTGCCTTACCTTAACACCATTCCCGCAGGTGATTACGGAGAATAGGTGAGTGCCTGCCTCTGCACTCCCCCTCGTTAGGAAGTTGTACACTGTGACGAGGTCCCCCCACAGCCTCCTCTTCTCCAGGAGGAACAGGCCAAGTGACCTCAGACACTCTTCATACATCTTCCCCTCTAGTCCCTTCACCATCTTCATCGTCCTCCTCTGGACACTCTCCAACAGTTTTGCATCCTTTTTGTACTGTGGTGCCCAGAACTGCACACAGTGCTCGAGGTGAGGCGGGACTAGCACAGAGTAGAGTGGGACAATCACCTCCCTCAACCAACTACTGATGCCGTGCTTGATACACCCCAGGATACGGTTGGCCATCCTGGCTGCCAGGGCACACTGCTGGCTCATATTCAACTTGCTGTCAGCCACAACCCCCAGATCCCTTTCTGTGGGGCTGCTCTCCAGTGTCTCATCGCCCAGTCTGTACATATAACCAGGGTTGCCCCATCCTGGGTGCAGGAGGACCCGGCACTTGCTTTTGTTAAGCTTCATGTGGTTGATGATCGCCCAGCCCTCCAATCTGTCCAGATCTTTCTGGACAGAGATGATTAGCAGATGTGTCCAGTGGAGCAGCATGGCCTGGGGACGAGTTGACCATGGAGGAGAGGAATGTTATGAGACCGCTCAGCCTGCACACACACCGTACACTGGCAGAGGTACAGACTCAGCCCTGCTAAGGTCCTGTGCAAGGTGGCTCCATGCCCCACCCCAGAGGAGGAACTTATTGCAGCAGAACAGAGGAACGGACGCAGCAGCTATTGACAAGCTGAAAGATGAATCTGAAGGTCCAAATGAGCCATGCCCTCCACAGGAATTACCTAGAGTAGCCACTGCCCAAGAGGCCCAGAAGAACCACTGCCATTTGGAATCTTTAAGCAAAATCCAAGTAATGCTTGGCAAGATCTGAGGAGGCAGGAGCACTTCTTGCGGTTTGCCTGAGAACAGGCACAAACAGCAAGCTGACAGCGTGCTACCAGATAGTCGTTAACACAGTCCCTCTCATTAGCCTGACCACACTTACTACTGGTGCCCAGAAGCTGTTACTGAACACAAGCTGTTGGCTGCTGTGCAGCTCAGCCAACCTGCAGGGCCGTGCCAGCTGTTGGCTTTCTGTCAGCAGTCATTTGCAGTAGTTTGGACTATACCATTACACCTTCATACTGCTTTGGTTTAAGAACTTTCTGCAGACCTAAGAGGATTCAAGTCCAAATTAGTTTCAAAATACAAGGTTCTAGGCATAGTATGGAAAGAGTTTAGGCACTGAATAACAACATTAGCAAAGACCTCACATTCCTGCCTTGCGCACAGATTCAGAACAGAAGAAGAGAGTAGTAAGAATAGTGCCACGGGCCACTACACACAAACCAAAGAAAATTATACATATTTTTGAGCAAGGGGAGAAAGGAGAAAAATCAATGCCTCTCTTCCTGAATAACTTTCACTTCTAGAACTAGACTTGTGTGGAAGTGTGTGAACAGTGTGACCAGCAGGGTTAACAGTGTGACCAGCAGGGCTAGGGAGGTGATCGTCCCCCTGTACTCAGCTCTGGTGAGGCCGCACCTCGAGTACTGTGTTCAGTTTTGGGCCCCTCGCTACAAGAAGGACATGGAGGTGCTTGAGCGGGTGCAGAGAAGGGCGACGAAGCTGGTGAGGGGCCTGGAGAACAAGTCCTACGAGGAGCGGCTGAGGGAGCTGGGCTTGTTCAGCCTGGAGAAGAGGAGGCTCAGGGGCGACCTTATTGCTCTTTACAGATACCTTAAAGGAGGCTGTAGTGAGGTGGGGGTTGGCCTGTTCTCCCACGTGCCTGGTGACAGGACGAGGGGGAATGGGCTAAAGTTGCGCCAGGGGAGTTTTAGGTTGGATGTTAGGAAGAGCTTCTTTACCGAAAGGGTTGTTAGACACTGGAACAGGCTGCCCAGAGAAGTGGTGGAGTCACCATCCCTGGAAGTCTTTAAAAGATGTTTAGACTGATTAAGGAGGTATTGGGGAGGCAAGGACAATCCCCAGACATGGACTGTATATCTTGAAACAAGACACTGAAACTCATGATAAGGAAGCGGCAGACGGACAGAGAAACAAACGTAAGGACTATAAATCTCAAAACTGGACATTGGAATTCATTATAAAGATACAACAAACGGGAGAATTAGCAACAACCAGCTCTTGCAATTAAGAAACCTGCCAATTCAGCAGATTCCTGACCAAAGGTGAAAAGTACACTGTGAGGAAGACTCGGGGTCTTCCTCCCAAAGACCCCTGCCCACATCCCAAAGACCCCTGCCCACAGTTCTTGGAAGGCTCTACGCAGGCGCAAGGTGCCAAAAGGCTAATTAGCATGAGAAGCGAGGGAAGGTGGGGATAGGTAATGCATATGTATAGGTGCTTGTAGAATATTGATAGATTGATTGTATAAATTCAAGACTGCTTTCCGCTTTAGGTATGCATGATAGGTGGAGAGATCCCCCGTGCATCCAGCGCTGCAATAAAGAATATACCACTTAAAGGAATTTCGGCTTCGATCTTTGAATCAAGACGTAGAGCTTAGGGATATGGTTTAGTGGGGACTGTTAGCGTTAGGTCAGAGGTTGGACTCGATGATCTTGAGGTCTCTTCCAACCTAGAAATTCTGTGATTCTATGAAGACTTTGATCCCTTCAGTTATATTTCTCTGGACAAGAACTACCAGCATATAAGGAAATGTTCCCCTTTAATTTCACACAATCACAGAATTGCTCAGGTTGGAAAGGATGTTGGAGGTCATCCAGTCCAACCCTCCTGCCCAGTAGGCTCACCTATAGCACATTGCACAGGATGGCATCTAGATGGGTTTTGAATATCTCCAGAGAAGGAGACTCCACAACCCCTCTGGGCAACCTGTTCCAGTGCTCTGTCACCCTCACAGTATATTCAGCTGGAACTTGCTCTGTTTCAGTTTATGCCCATTGCCTCTCGCCCTGTTGCTGGGCACATCTGAAAAGAAACTGACTCCATCCTCTCCACACCCTCCCCTCAGATATTTATATAGATATTGATGAGGTCTCCCCTTGGTATCCTCTGTTCCAGGCTAAACAGGCCCAGTTCTCTCAGCCTGTCCTTGTGTGACAGGTGCTCCCGTCCTCTAATCATCTTAGCAGCCCTCATCCAAACCCACTCCGGTACTTCTATGTCCCTCTGGTACTGAGGAGCCCAGAACTGGGCACAATACTCCACGTGTGGCCTCAATAGGGCCAACCAGCTGGGGAGGATCACCTCCCTTGAGCTGCTGGCAACACTCTTCCAAATGCAGCACCTGCAATTTGCACAGCATGGAGGGAAAACACACACACAAAACAATCCTGTGCAGAACTCCACGTACTGGCACTGATCTCCATGTTCTGGTGCAGACCTTGAACCGAGAAACATGCCTCTGAAATTCAGCACTCTGGAGTATTCCCAGTATCTTCCTGTGGTCGCTCATGCAGAAGAAAACTAACCTGATCATACACAAGCTCAGGGCAGGCAATGTAACAGGTTCCTCCACGTCTGGAGGTGGTCTTTACTTGTGCTTGGGGTTTTATCAAGCTTGAGGACTATATGTTGGGAAACAACTTCTGCATAACCTTTCAGTAAATGATATGAAAGGAAGATTAAAGAAAGGAAAACCACACGCACTTAAAGAACACTGACTTGGGAATGTCATGCTGCATACAGAGCCATTCATTTCACAAGCAGCCTAGGAATCCTCTTCAGTTTTAACAGTATCAAGCTCTTTGGAAGCATTACAGCCCAGATGGCTAAGCAGCACTAAACACACTGCTCTATTTGCTGACAGTTTGCTTAGAGAGTAATTTACTAAAACTTAGATGGGTGAAATCACCTAGGGATGGTTAGATAAATTAGATAGCACTACGCTTGGAAGCATGTGCCATATGCCTGATACCAAAGGCTGCATTATGGAAGCAAAGGAGTCTCTATGGCAAGCTCCACACTTAACTGCAGGCCCAGCTGCAACTGAATGCTTGCAGTTCTGCTGCCCAGCTGCTCTTCCCCACAGCAGCCATAATTGGCACAGAATGCAGCTGAGAGGCTCTGGTGGAAAAGAATTTCACTTGCTATTTCCTGGAAGTTTTCACTGGCTTCTTTCAAGCCTCCTTTTCTTCCAGAGCACTCCTACCCCAATAGTCAATCTGAGAAATCTGAGAACCCATCTCCACACTGCCATCTCTACCATCCCCTTTTGCACAATGGGGCCAGCACCTCTTTTTCAGTTATGCTGAGTCCTTGCAGATGGTCCCAGTGCCTCTTTCCCCGCCTCCCCCCCCGGTCTTCCCACCCAATTCAGTCCCTGAGCTTACTCATCACAGGAAATTCAGAAACAGAGAAATGGACCACAAGTGAAGTGCCTCTCTAGTTGATGTCAGGTAAAATGTACACAGTGAGAAAAGTTCCGCTTTGCAGGCTTCTAGATTTTTTTTTCCCAGCTTTGATTTTTATCAGGTTGTATGATAGCCTTCTCAACATTTCATTATTTGCCTTGTTACAGATCACCCAATATGGGAGTGGGAACTGCAACAAAGGAAAAATGGAGAAAATGGTTCACTGAGGGCTTCGTATCTCACATCACTACACTTCATCTCCAGTTCTGCAGATTTTTCTGTGTCAATAGGACTGCTCCTCCAGGAGGAGACCCTTATAGCTAACACGCTTCCTGGTCTTACAGCCCCTTTAGACCATAGGTCTGATATATATCTCACAAACAGGTAAGTCTGGAACCCAAATCTGCCACGAAGGAGAAACTTCAGATAGTTGCCCATTGCTTTAGTTACAATCATCTTCAACAAAGCACACAGAGTGTTATCAAAAATACAGAAGGTAGAGATCAGCACATACATCCAGAACAGGTTTCTCAGGTGGAATGTGGCAGGTGTGTTTCAGTGCTTAGATAGCCACCATAAGCACATACAAATGGAGCAAATCCGATCAAAATCCATAGCACCTACCAGACAAACACGCACAGGCTGTCTGATCCTACCTACTGTCCTCTGCAGAGTTCTGATTTCTGCATGTCATCAGACCCACAGAGACCCTGCCTCTGCACAGCAACACCAGTGCCCTTGGTCATGAAGAACCCCTCTGGAAACCAGTTTACCCACCACTCACATGTTAAAGCCACTTTGACTTCAGCTCCCTCAACCTCAGGTAAAATTTCTCTCATAATATTTTCCCATTGCGGTTAAAAAGCCAGTATCATGGACTGAATTCTACAACTGAAAGTCTTCTTTGAGAAGAGGGGAGCATCTATTGCTTCTTCCCATGCAAAGGAAAATTAGCTCACAGCGTTTGGTGTGAGAGTGAGATCAGGCCAGAAACAACTAAACAAGTCACATGCAGACAGCCACTCAACATTCAAGGTCGTTAGCATTTCATTCAGACTGACATAACACAAAAAGCTGCCATGCAGGCAGGCATGCATTTTTTTGGTTACGAGAGAAGAGCAGGACGCTAGACCACACCCCAGAGCTGCTGTTTTTCTGCTGGACCCGACTCAGAACGGGGCAACCTCTCCCGCTTTGTACTGGGCTGACCACTGCCAGCAAAGCCACCGCCATGGCTCTCGCGCCTCTGCCGGCAGCTTTGGGCCGGACATCTCCGAAGCCAACCGAGCACCAAGATACCAACTCGATACCAAGACCGGGAGAAGCCGCGCTGCCATCGCCCCCCACCCCCGCGCCCCCTGCCTTGCAGCCCAGGACCCCGTGCGCGCACCCCGAGCTGCCCCGACGGCGGCGGCGGCGGAGCCGCGGCTCGGGCGGCGCCGCTGGGAGCGGAGCTCGTTACCTGCTGCGCGGAGGCGAGCGCAGAGCCGCCGGCGACAGCGGGACAGGTGCGGCCTCTGCCCGGGAAGGCGGAGCCGGGGCGGGGGTGGTGGGGGCGGTGGGGGCAGAGGGCACCGCCCCCGGCCCGCCCCGCGCAGGAGGGCACAGCGGGGGTCCCGGCGGCCCTCGGCTCCGCGCCGCCCCCTCCCGTCCCTCTTCCTCGCCGCCGCTGGGCCCTGCTCGGTCCCGCTGCCTGCCCCTTCGGGGGCGGCTGTCCCGCTCTCTCGCACCCCGCAGGTCTCCTCCGCGCAACCTCGCGCTGCCTGCTGCACCTCCGCTATTTCTGAGAGGCTCTTTCTGACTATGCTCCACGTCTCCGAGCAAGTCTCAGGTTTTCTCAGTCTCCGCAATGTCTTGAAGAAGACAAATCCAGAATCCTTACAGAGGTGAATGCGCTGCAACTCTTTGCCCCAGGTAAAAGCAGCAGTGAGACTGGGAATGCGTTCCCCAAAGGCAGACACAAAACACATTTACACAACATACCTAAGTGGCCGTCTGCTCAGGGAGATGAAAACAGATGCATTAAGTACCCATAGAAACACAAACAGCACCAGCGGTCTCATCCTGTTCTCGCTGGATGGTTGGCATGAAGGTCCATTACTGAGAAAATGATATATATATATATACGTATGCACACATGCATGCAGATATGTGTGTTAGAATTAGAACACTTATATTGGATGGGACCTTCAAAGATCATTGAGTATAGATGCCAGACCTCTTTCAGGGCTAGCCTAAAGTTAAAGCAGTTATTGAGGGCACTGTCCAAATGCCTGTTCAATACTGACGTGCAACCAACTCCCTAGGAAGCCTGTTCCAGCGTCTGACCGCTCTCATGGGAAAGAAATTTTTTCTGACGTCTGGTCTCAGCCTGCCCTGGCGCAGCTCTGTGCCATTACCGCGTCTCACCATCAGCTACAGGGAGCAGAGGCAGGCACCTCCCTCTGCACTTCCCCCCTCCTGGAAGTTGCAGAGCGCAAAGTCACCCTTCAGCGGCTTTTTCTCCAAGCTAGAAAACCTGAGTGTGCTAGGAGACAAAGCTGTGCATTTCTAACCTCACCTGCAAGGGAGACCTCCCTCCCTTAGTAGCACCTCTGCCTCTGGTTCCAGCTCCTGCTCACAGGCAGCTTAACCCCTTCTGCACCCAGGCCTCCTTGCCAGGTTGTTCCTGGGTCACAAATCACCAGTTGTACCAGCAACTGTGATCTGAAATTTCCCTTTATGCCCCTTGGTCCTGCTTGCCCTGGTTGCTGGCGCCAGCAGGTGGGAGCCCCTTGCAGCAGCAGCACTGCTCCAGCTGCTGGCACAGCCCCACTTGCACACACACAGCTTCACACAGGCACTGGCACACAGCTGCCCAAGGCTGCCCTGGTCCCCCCTCAACAGCCAGTCCCTCCGGTGGTCTTAAGCCTTGAGACCCGCACCCCCTGGCTCCCCAGCCACATCCCCTCCTTGCCCACTTGCCCAGCTGGATCTCCACTTGTGCTTGCACACTCACGTGCACACCCACACTGCTCCAGGTGCTGCACCACTGACACGTGGGCCCTGTGACCCTGTGCACACATACACTCCAAATAGAGACCCTCCCCCAGGAAAGCAACTAGAAGTGCAGTTCAACTGGGAGGCAGGACAGGCTGCCCCAATCAGGCAGATGGCATAAGAGGACAAGCATCCTGACCGGCAAACCATTTATATGCTGCTGGCCCTTTTTATCCCATTATCTCTCATTTTTCCCACATTTGTTCACCACAGGCTATCACCATCCCTGCCCTTCCCCACGTTTATTCCTGCCCTGAGCACCATGCAATAAGCCCTCTGCAATCTTGAAATGCTCTTCTCCTGCATGCCATAGCATTTCCCATGTTCCTGGCAGGGACCCTCCTAGGTCCCAAGGGTGCTTGGGCTCTGACTCCCATTGAAGTGTTTTATGCCTGGACCCTGGGGCTGAGGTTCTCCTGAGAAAGCTCTGGGAGGGTCCTGGGTAGGGTACCCCTTCTGCTGAGTTCCTAATTTGAGTTTCCACCTGCCTTTGTGCTCCTCTGCTCCTCTGAGCATGTGGAGACAGACCTTTGTTAGGCTGATGGCTCCTGGGAGTAAGTGGCACAAGATGTTATTTGGGTTCCTCCCCCACCATTGCCTCTCCGTGCTCCTCTGAGTGTGCAGAGCAGCTTCTATCACATAACACGGTGTGCTGTGCTCTTTCTCCTGATGTGGACAAAGAAAGTGGGTGTAGGGCTGCTTGGTGATTGTCCAGCACTGCACAAATGGATATACAGGAAGCCACATCCACTGTGTCAGCTCTTCCTCTCCATCTCTGACACTAGCCTCCCCTGTAAAAATGTCCTGTTCTGTATTTAAACTCCTCTGCTACTCTCTGCAGCCCTTTATTTAGGATAGGGTTGGACAAGAAAAGAGTCGCCTACTGAAAGGTATTGATTTTTTCTGTTTTGTGTCTTTCTGGTTTTGCTTTTTCATACTCCCTAATTAGCCAGAGTATTTCCGCACTGCGGGTCCTTCTGCCTTTACCTTTGTTCTTTTTTGCTCCCGGCTCAAGAACTGCTCGTCTCCCAAATCAACACCGATTGAAACTATGATTATTTTTCTCTTCTGCTGTTGTAAAAGCTGAATTTGTCTGTCACTGTTCATGACCAGTACTCTTTTGTGATTGCTGAACTTAGCCAAAATTACATTGCTCCTGCCATCTGTAACTAATATAGCATTAAATAGTGCCCTGGAATAGGTTTTGCATCAACTGCTGTTCATGTACCTTTCACGGACAATGGACAAACATACATCTGTACCTATCAGTGCCGATAGATGATGTTTCCAAAGCAATCTACACAGGAAGCAGAATCTTAATTAAAAACAAAATTAAACAATAGTTGTCTTTCATGTCTTTTCATGAAAAGTGGAATCCATTAAAAAGATGAATCAGAGCTCCATGTCAAACTATCAGATGCATTAGGTATCTACCTGTGTACATTGTAGAGCTGAACATGTAGTTTTCCTCTCTCTGAGTATTCCAAGTTTCAAAAGTTTGGGAAACATCTATCTAAAAAGGCATGAGACATTTTATCTCTCAGCAGTATTCTTCCTTGCCTGTGTATTCATCATGTCAGAGCTGATCTATAAAAGCCTTCCATCTGGGGAAACATTGCAAAACCATGTGGAAGCGTCCAAATGGTTGATTCTGAGATGTTCTTCTGAAGAATGCAAGAACAGTTCAGATGTGTGGGGGTTAAACTACATGGCCCACAATTTGGCCTTGAAACTTGTGACTTCCTTCTTACACCTTTGACAATGTATTTCAAAGACAGAAAGCTCAAAAAGGAACCCACACATTTTATATCTGTTGTAAAAGGCAAAAAGGGGAGAGAGTGACAAGAGAGATGCTTCTGCTAATGAAAGTGACCAGAAAACATTCCCAAGTGACCAGAAAACATTTCTCCAGAAGGTTCAGGCTCACTCAAACTGCAGACACACAGCATAATATTCTGTCATTCTTAAGAGTAGCAACTGCTTCTCAAAATCATCCACACAAATGATACAAGTGATGTTCCCTTTCTTGTTCTCCTCAGTATAAAGTGCATTAAACTTTCAGAAGACATCAGAAATAATTTTCAATCATGTCTGGGCAGAACAGGAGGAAAAGCCTTCCCTTGGAGTCCTAGCAGAGCTAGGGTACCCCCTTGGAGCTGTAGTCCCAGGCTAGAATAGGAAAACAGGACTGGCCGAAGGCCTGGGGTGTTGGGAACATCCCTGGGATTCCTGAATCAAGAACCGATGGGTGATTTCAAACTGTCTGACCTCACCTGGGTTGACTAATGCAGATTCCAGCCTGACTGGTCAAATAACACTTCTCTAAGCATTGTCTCTCAGAAAAGAAAACATACTTTGCAGGTGCTTACTTTGGCACCAAAAAGCTCCTTTGCACAAACAAGAAGACCCCCGGACTCAAGGGCTGTCAAAGGATCCCCACTGATACACTCCAAGACAGAAGCCCCTGCCCAGCCCCTTCTGGAAAAGGTAGCTTGGCCTTGTGGGGGGTGGACACCCACCCTACCCTGACCACCCCACAGACCCTGCCAGGAGCATGGGACATGCTATGGCATGCAGGAGAAGAGCATTTCAAGATTGCAGAGGGCTTATTGCATGGTGCTCAGGGCAGGAATAAACGTGGGGAAGGGCAGGGATGGTGATAGCCTGTGGTGAACAAATGTGGGAAAAATGAGAGATAATGGGATAAAAAGGGCCAGCAGCATATAAATGGTTTGCCGGTCAGGATGCTTGTCCTCTTATGCCATCTGCCTGATCGGGGCAGCCTGTCCTGCCTCCCAGCTGAACTCCACTTCTAGTTGCTTTCCTGGGGGAGGGAGTGTCCTTTTCATGTGCAGGTGTTTTATGGCATTTCAGAGACAGAAAGAGAAGCAGAATAAAGTTGTTTGGGCCATCTGAGTTTGTAGGAGTGCTGAGGGTGTCTGTCTGTGTTGGTGTGTGTGGCCAGCCATGTACCTAAGTGTGTGCATGCACCTTCTGGTAACACACATTCAGATTTGCTCCTGGCAAATCCTGGAGATGCAGCAAACTTGCCACTCTTGAGCTGCTGGATCCATCATCCCCTGACAGGGAACAGCCAAAGATCATGTCTTTGCTGATGAGGCAGTTGCAGCACTGTGGCAGAGGCACACAAGGGAAGATTGAAGCATTACCACTAGTAGTACCCAGTAGTGGTAATACTGAAGTATTTCCTGAGTATCTGTCCAGGTGTGTTTTTTTCCCCATATTATCCACTTGGTTTACGTAACACAGGACAGTGGGCCTGAATGCTGCTTTATTTGTTGTTACTTGGTCTGCAGGAAAATAACATCTCTCCCACAGTCCTAATGTCACCTAAGGATTCCAGTTTCTTCAGGAGTACCATGTTGAATGTACTCCTGCATGAGAATTTATGCAGTCTCCTTCCTTATGCCTAACAGAGGTCACTGCAAGATAGTATTTTAAGTCTCTTTCTCTGATTAAGCTCCTTACCATTCTGCTTCCCCTTCAGATTAGGAGTTGACAGCACTACTGCAGCAGAGCATTCGAAAGAGTAATGTAATTTCCATTTTGGTCTCTGTCATTCAATGCAGTTATCTGTGCCAGAACATCTTCCCCCCTTGTACAGTCACCAAAAGAACCCTGCTTGGCTCTGCTGACTCTCCTGGACCTAAGAAGCAGACATGAGCTGCAATCCATGGCAGAGCTTCTGGCTGGAATTAGTTGAGAGGACAAGATTTCCAGTCCGGTGAATTGAGAAGCAGAGCTTTAACTGTGCATAGTTAGATGCCTATCTTGCAGACTTTGTCTCTTCAGTGACCTGGGGATGGTTTTACCTGCTGCAGATATGAAGAGAGGGACTAAACAGAGGGAACACTGTGCCCCCTCTGGGTGTCTGTTACGATAGCCCTGGATGGTATGACTGCTGTGAACACTGACTGGACACTGATGTTGCTGTACAGCTGCCCCTGACACACCATGTACAATGTCTGGATTTACATGTGCACCATTTGAGTAGATACACTGGCTAGAAACTTGCAGAATCCCTACATAATAGCCATTGTCATCTTCCATGGAAAACAAATGCAATTAATAAGAAAGCTATCCAATATTGACTGGCCCAAAAGAAAAGAGCTTGCACAATGACATGGCAGACCAAGCCTCAGAGGCAATTCTGCCAGTGCCATCCTGTCTGGGAGGGTCTGCCACAGGCTGGCTTAGATACCTGTATCTTCCCATGTGCCTGTGCAGTATTGTCTGCAGAAGATACATGCTGTAGTTTAACACTGGTGAGTAGCTAAAAACCACACAGCCACTCTCTCACTCCCCCTTCTCAGAAGAACAGAGGGAGAAAATATGATATAAAAAAAAAAAAAAAAAAAAGTGGGTTGAGATAAGGACAGGGAGATTGCTCACTCATTACTGGCATGTGCAGAACAGACTCAGCTTGGGGAAGACTCATTTAATTTATTGCCAATTACTAATAGACTAAAGCAGTGAGAACTAAAAGCAACCTAAACCCACCTTCCTATCACCCACTCTCTTTTACCTCTCTGCCCAAGCAGTGCAGAGGAACGGGGAATGGAGGTTGTGGTCAGTCCAGAATATTTTGTTGCTCTCTCACCCAACACTACAGAGGACAGGCAGGTTCTTCAGGGACCTTTGGCAGAATGAGGACTGGCCACAGGTTTGTGGTTATAATTATACATATATATATATATAAAGAGATTAACAATTAACATATTTTATTATCTACAATTTCCAGCACCTAGCTGCACAGAATTTCTAGAACTACAGTAGAATTACTAGTTACACAGGCTTTTCAGTCACCTGGACCCCTGCAGATTGGGTCAAAATCTTATCAACCGGTGCAAGATACAAGCATAACCTAGACTCGGGATTTACATAAAAGAACAGGAGTCACTCAGTCACTGCTCAGAGGAAGAAGACAACAGCAGAGGTGCCCCTGTCCACTGAGAGACCACAGGTTTTGCCACCCAGCAGCAGCTCCAGTTTAAGACCCCCTTAGGGCTGGTAGCCTGCTGGCAGACAGTGCTCCTGGTGCTGTTACGCTTCCCTGAACCAGAACCCATGCTAACCTATGCTACTAAGTTCTACATCTACACATTTCATTAAGACCTCCAGGGATGGTGACTCAACTGCTTCCCTGGGCAGCCTGTTCCAATGCTGCATAAGCCTCTCAGTGAAGGAATTCCTAATATCCAACCTAGACCTTCCCTGGCACAACTTGAGGTCATTTCCCCTTGTCTCATCACTTGGTGCTTGGGAGAAGAGCTCGATCCCCACCTCGCCATAGCCTCCTTTAAGGGAACTGTGAAGTACACTAAGGTCTCCCCTGAGCATCCCCTTCTCCAGGCTAAACAATGCCAGCTCCCTTAGCCACTCCACATTAGACTTGTTTTCTAGAATATTATGGATATTTCACATATTCTTTGTCATGCTAACCATACTGTCAGGGATCAGGAGCAGGGAGCACCAGTCACATACTTCTTCACGGTCACTCTCTGCCCATGCGCCATGTGGGGTCCCTCCCATGGGATGCCATCCTTCCCAAATTGATCCTACGTGGGCTTCCCACAGGAAGTGGGAGCTCTTCAGGAACATCTCCAATATGGGTCTGTATCATGGGGTCCATCCTTCAGGAGCAAAATGCTGCAACATGGGTCTCCCGTGGGCAGCAACTACCCCCAGATCCCCTGATCCTGTGTGGTCTCTTCTCCACAGGCTGCAGGTCATTCTCTGCAGGGCGTCTGGAGCACCTCCTTCCTTCCTTCTACACTGATCTTGGTGGCAACAGGGTTTCTTCTCTCTCAGTTTCTCAGTCCCCTCTTCCAGCTGCTACAATGCAGCATTTTTATTTTTTATTTTTTTAACTGTTCTTAAACACCTCCCAGAGGCACGACCAGCATCACTCACTGGCTCGGCTCTGGCCAGTGGCAGGTCTATTTTGGAGCTGGCTGGAGCTGGCTCTGATCTGACATGGGGCAGCTGCTGGGCTTTGCTCATCCATGCCAACCCTGCAGCCTCTCCCACTACCAAAACATTGCCATGTAAGCCCATTGTATATGCATCAGCCCTAGACTCAAAACACACATGGAGAGGTGGCATGGCCGTAAACCAAGCCTGAGAAGCGGGGAGGCATCAGTAGAGTGGATGGGAACTGTCCCTTCAACTTGAAACAGCACTGACATTCATTTGTTTTCAGGCTGGCTTAATGAAACGCAGAAAATGTATCTTTGCACAGTCTGACTGACTGTGCGGAGCCCATAGAGAGAGATTACAGAACTGAAATTTATTGGCCAGATGAAGACAGACAAATTCTTTTTGCTTTCACAAAGGTAAACACTGCCATTAGTGTATGTATCAATATTGATCCTTTTGATGGGGCGAAAGGGTCAACATAGTAGGTAGCACAAAGGCTCCAGCATTATCTACTTTGCCTCCCCCTTGTGCTTCTGCAAGTCTTCCCCTGGGTCTCTGAAACCTCTTTGGTATGCATCAGTGATAAACATCCTGATCTGACTCCAGCAGT
This sequence comes from Aythya marila, assembly GCF_965140915.1. Taxonomy (NCBI): domain Eukaryota; kingdom Metazoa; phylum Chordata; class Aves; order Anseriformes; family Anatidae; genus Aythya; species Aythya marila. The sequence continues at coordinate 87,514,079 of NC_139080.1, forward strand.
GAAGGTTTCTGGTACTTCTCTGTATCTTATTAGCAGGTGCTCAAGGGGCTAGAGAAAGCTATTGTTGCCTTGCCTAAAGGGAAGGTGTGCTGTCCTTTCAGGTGGCTGATGAGCCATCTCCTGGATGTTGGAGCAGCCCTGGAGAAACACCCCAGAACAGTGTGTGCAGGGCCACTTCACAAAGCATCCTCATTAAGGAGGATCAAGGTGTCTTGTCAAGTTCCTTTTCCCCCACAGAAGCGCTTGAGATCTCAGATGATTAGATCTGTTGTACTTTCTTTTAGGGCCTTGCCCTAAAACTCTCGGGAGGACAGCCTTTCAGCTGCGGTAATGAGGAAGGGCTGCCCATTCATTCGGACTAGGGACTGCAAGCGAGTGTCCTGCAAGCTGGGCAAAGTCCCCGTTCGGAGTAGGGTGGTTTGGGAAGGCTCCTCCTCGGCTATCCTCTGCCAAAGTCAGGGTTCCTGTGGTAGCACCTAAGGGCAGAGCAGCTTCCCCAGGCGGCAGGGATGCAATGAGCCCCGGAACCCACCGGCACAAACAGGCAGCCGCCCGCGCGCCCTCCGCCTCAGCCGCCCCCCGCCCCCGCGGCCCCGCCCCGCCCCGCCCCGCCGCAGGGCGCCGGTAACGCCGCCGCCCTCCGTGCGCATGCTCGGAGCCCGCCCCGCTGCCGCCTGTCCCTGCCCGGCAGCCGTAGCGGCGCGGGGCCGGCGGCATGTTCCGCATCGAGGGGCTGGGGCCCAAGATGGACCCGGAGGAGCTGCGGCGGAAGATGCGCCGCGACGTCCTCGCCTCCGTGCGCAACTTCCTCATCTACGTGGCGCTGCTGCGGATCAGTGAGTGCGCGGCACCGCGCCGGGCCGGGCCTTGCTGCTGGCGGGCTGCGCGCTGCGGCGGGGCCGGGCGGGCGGGGGCCTCGGCGGTCAGAGGAGCGGCGCCAGGTCGGGGGGAGGGAGCTGGGTGGCGGAGACGCAGCCCGTCTGGGTGGTTGAGGTGCGCTGCAGCTTCGCGGCAGGCTCGTTGATGCTCCTTCTGTTTTCTCTTTTCAGCTCCTTTCATCCTGAAGAAGCTGGACGGTGTATGAACAGTGTACGAGTTACAAAGAAGACGCGGCTTCTGAAAACATTAAATGAACTGTAGCTGCTTTCCCTTTGTTGTTAATTAAACGCTGTGCAAGAGACAGTCCTAAATGGCTTTAAAAATTGACATTTAAGCATATCTGACCTGAAAATGATAGCTTGGTTGGGAGTGTGGGGAAGATGTCTGTTTTTCCTGCAGCTGACTTCTGGTCGCAGAGTACTCTGTACTACAGGAAGCAGTATGTTATGATGGAATACTTCTGGTACTGTTTAAAAAACAACAACAACAACAAAAACACCTCCATCTTCTTTTTGTATAAAGTGCTAGGACGTTGCTTTGTTATGCATCTGCCTCTAAATTGCCGCATAGCTATTAATATTACTGAACCTGTCTGTATGAGAAATTAGGTTGTTAATCCAAGTCAGAAAGTTGATTTTAAGTAAATGGAAGAGCAGTCCTATCAATTAATGAACAACTCTGGTACTGATTTATTTATAAAGTCTCCCAGGGGGAGCAAAGTCACTCCCATAGTAAGCAAAAAGAAGGATTGATACCACCTGATCAAACTGAACAGGTACAAGTCTGGGGGGTTGATGATGTGCATCCCAAGGTCCTGATAGAACAAGCTGATGCAGATGCCAAGCCTCTCTCCATCCTATTTGAAAAGTCCAGCTATCTGACCCAAGGAAGCCAGCTGATGTAGTCTCTCTGGATTTCACTAAAGCATTCGATACTGTCTCACAGAACTTGTCTGGACAAAATTACCAGAGAACAGTTAGATAAAATCATAGTAAGATGGGTGAACAATTGGCTGACAGGTGAGACCCAGAGGGCTCTTGTAAATGGGGTTACATCAGGCTGGTGATCTATCACTAGTGGGGTTCCCCAGGGCTCAATTTTAGGACCAGTCCTCTTCAGTGTTTTCATAAACGATCTGGATGAAGGACTTGAAGGATTTTTGAGCAAGTTCACAAATGATTCCAAACTGGATGGAGTTGTTGACTCTGTCAAGGGTGGTGAGGCCTTGGAGAGAGATCTGGACAAATTTAGAGAACTGGACAATCACCAACAGTATGAAGTTTAACAAGAGCAAGTGCCAGATCCTGTACCTGGGAAGGGGCAACCCTGGTTATACGTAGAGTGGGGGATGAGAGGCTGGAGAGCAGCCCTGCAGAAAGTGATCTGGGGTTTTTGGTTGACAGCAAGCTGAACATGAGCCAGCAGTGTGCCTTGGTGGCCAGGAGGGCCAACCATACCCCGGGGTGCATCAAGCACGTCATCGCTTGCTGGCCAAGGGAGGGGATTGTCCCACTCTGCTCTGCGCTGGTGCAGCCTCACCTCAAGTACTGTGTGCAGTTCTGGGCACCAGAGTATAAGGAAGAAAGACATAAAACTGTTGGACAGTGTCCAAAGTAGGGCAATAAAGATGGAGAAGGGTCTAGTGGGGAAGATGTAGGAGAAGCAGATAAGTCACTTGGATTGTTCAGCCTGGAGGAGACAGCAGGAGACCTCATTGTGGTCTGCAGCTTTCTCACAAGGGGAGAGGAGAGGCAAGCACTGGTCTCTGCTCTGGTGACCAGCAACAAGACCTGAGGGAATGTCAGTGTTCACCGAGAGGGTGGTCACGCACTAGAACAAGCTCCCCAGGGAAGTGGTCACAGCACCGAGCCTGCCAGAATTGAAGAAGCGCTTGGACAGTGCTCTCAGGTGCATGATCTGATCTTATATTATTATTATTTCACTATTTTGTTATTATTTTGAGTGGCTCTTTGGGGAGCCAGGAGTTGGACTTGATCCTTGTGGGTCCCTTCTAACTCAAATATTCTAAGATTGTATGATTCTATGAAGTCTGTTGGGCCTGATGACATGCATCTCAGGATCCTGAGGGAAATGGCTGATGTCGTTGCCAAGCCTCTCTCCATCCTACCTGAAAAGTCTTGGCAGTCAGGTGAAGTAGCTGGTGACAGGAAAAAGGGAAACATCACTCCCATTTTTAAAAAGGATGGAAAAGAGGACCCTTTTTTAAACTAAGAGAGGGGAGACTTAGATTAGGGGTTAGGAGGAAATTCATCACTGTAAGCATGGTGAGGCACCGGAACAGGTTGGCCAGAGAAGGAACCTGTGGATGCCTCATGCCTGGAGGTGTTCACAACCAGGTTGGACAAGGCCCTGAGCAGCCTGATCTAGTGGGTGGCATCCCCGCCTATGGCAGGGGGATTTGAATTGGATAGTCTATGGTCCCTGTCAACCCAAGCCGTTCTATGGTATGATTCTAAGGCCCTCTCTCATTCACAGTACTTCATAAGGCACTCTGACATAGTCCATTGTCTTAAACTAATGTGAGAAAAATGCTGGCATTCATGAGACCCTTCAGAGAGATGAGGACAAGACCCACCCCCAACAGGTGGCAGATGGGTACTCCAAACTTAAGAAGTGTTGGAAGAAGCTGTCCCTACATTGCTATCAGCAAGGAAACAGATAGTGAACTAAGTTACCTGAAATGCAGTATGACAATAGAGAACCTAAGCGTGGGAATGCAGAGCCATGTCTGCTTTAAAATGCTTGAAGTGGTCTTCCTGTACAAGTTCCTACTCATACCTTTCTCCAAGTGATGCCAGGAGTGGGCACTTTATTCAGTTCATGGGATAGATATGGCCAGGCCCCCGTGACATTGTGAATTTTCTTCGGTAACGGAATGAGCACAGGAGCTGGAAGAAACTAAACACTTACCTAGAGGTGATGTGGCTACCTGGCATGGCTAGCATTCTCCCCGTGTTATGGCTGATGCACCAGGCAAGCTGTCTTTGTGCAGGCGGGCGGGGTGTGAAATCATCTACTGGCAGAAATAGCTTGGGCTTTCAACTCAGCTGCCAGGGAAGCTCACATTCTTGTGAACCAGAACTAGGTGATTTGCAATTTCTGATGTTTAAACATGAAAAGAGACTGTCAAAATTAGAATCATAGAATACCCCGAGTTGGAAGAGACCCATAAGGATCATCAAGTCCAACTCCTGGCACCGCACAGGTCTACCTGAAAGTTTAGACCATGTGACTAAGAGCACAGTCCAATCACTTCTTAAATTCTGACAGGCTTGGTGCAGTGACTAGTTCCCTGGGGAGCCTGTTCCAGTGTGTGACCACCCTCTCGGTGAAGAACCTCTTCCTGATGTCCAGCCTAAACTTCCCCTGCTTAACTTGACACCATTCCCACGGGTCCTACCACTGGTGATTACAGAGAATAGGTGAGTGCCTGCCTCTGCACTCCCCCTCGCTAGGAAGTTGTATGCTGTGACGAGGTCCCCCCACAGCCTCCTCTTCTCCAGGAGGAACAGGCCAAGTGACCTCAGACACTCTTCATACATCTTCCCCTCTAGTCCCTTCACCATCTTCATCGTCCTCCTCTGGACACTCTCCAACAGTTTTGCATCCTTTTTGTACTGTGGTGCCCAGAACTGCACACAGTGCTCGAGGTGAGGCGGGACTAGCACAGAGTAGAGTGGGACAATCACCTCCCTCAACCAACTAGTGATGCCGTGCTTGATACACCCCAGGATACGGTTGGCCATCCTGGCTGCCAGGGCACGCTGCTGGCTCATATTCAACTTGCTGTCAGCCACAACCCTCAGATCCCTCTCTGTGGGGCTGCTCTCCAGCATCTCATCGCCCAGTCTGTATATATAGCCACGGTTGCCCCTTCCCAGGTGCAGGACCTGGCACTTGCTCTTGTTAGACTTCATGTGGTTGATGATCGCCCAGCTCTCCAATCTGTCCAGATCTCTCTGCAAGGCCTTTCCACCCTCATCAGAGTCCACAACTCCTCCAAGTTTGGTGTCATTGGCAAATTTGCTCAAAGCACCTTCCAGCCCAAATCATTTATAAAAACATTGAAGTGGATTGGCCCTAAAATGGAGCCTTGAGGGACCCCACTTGTGACCATCCACAAGCCTGATGTGGCCCCATTTACCACAACCCTTTGAGCCCTGCCCGTCAGCCAATTGCTCACCCATCGCATGATGTTTTTGTTTAGCTGTATGCTGGACATTTTTTCCAGTAGGATCCTATGGGAAACTGTGTCAAAAGCCTTGCTGAAGTTCAAAAAAATCACATTAGCTGGTTTCCCTTGGTCAACTAGATGTGTCAACCAGATCTTATCATAAGAGGAAATCAGATTTGTTAGGCAGGACCTACCCCTCATGAACCCGTGTTGGCTGGGACCAATGACTGCATTGTCCCCTGGATATGCCTCAACAACCTCAAGAATCATCTTCTTCATAATTTTACCAGGCACTGACGTGAGACTGACAGGCCTTTAATTGCTAGGGTCTTCTTTCTTACCCTTCTTGAAAAATTGGGACAACACTTGCCAGCTTCCAGTCTACTGCTGTTATAAGTTGCCCCCTTAATTAATTTTCAGAGAGCATTGCATTAATAATAGAAAGGAATTTATTGAGTAAGCAACAGCAAGCAAAACAGCGCTGGGCGGCCGGGGAGTCTCAGCTCCGCCAACGGCGCGCACCTCACCCCCGCCAGGGTCCCTTTTTATATCTTGGTAATTCCGGGATTACACAGCACATCCTGGTATATTCTGCGACTGCGCGCACTGTTGCTAGGGGGTCGTCTCTGTCCCTCTGGTGGTCGTGAAGATGAAGGCCGTAGTCTTCCTCAGCGTTGTGGTTCAACTTCTTTTTTTATTTGGTCATGTTGGCCCAGCGTGAGACAGGAAGGCAGGATGTTGATACAGTAGTTTAGCAACTTATCAGGAGATGGTTACATGAACTTTGCAGCAGTGTCTTTGAACAAGAGGCAACTGAGATGCAGAAGGAGAGAAGGGGAGGGGGTTCTCTTTTTTGTTACATTAAGCAAAATAATTTTCATAGTGTCTAGCCAAGTATTATACATCTCCTTACTTCAGCAGGGAGCTTTCGCAACTCCCGCTCCTCAAACGGAACTCCTTGTTTTTGTAATACAAAAGACAATGAACAAACATTTATTGTGTATTACAATCCCTCGTTTTTCTTTAAGTTACTCATTTTGTTCGTTGAATCTCTGCAATGCCTGGCTACTAAGAACTAATGTTTCCTCGATTCCTTTGTTGGTCCTTATTGGCTCGTATTTGGCATCTATGAGCATTAGATGTGCCGCTTCTAAACGTCCCTTTACAATCGCAATCAATTTATTAAAAATACATGGTCCAAAAGTTAGTGCTATTATTAATAACAACAAAGGTCTTGTTATTGTTGATAATAAAGTAGTAAGCCAAGGTGAATAATTAAACCAAGACTCGTACCAGCTCTGTCGGGCTTCATTCTCCTGTTTCCTTTTTTCCAACCCTTCCCTGGGTCTTGCCATTGTATCTCTTACCACTCCAGTGTGATCAGCATACACACAGCATTCCTCTTTCAGGGCTGCACACAGCCCGCTCTGCTGTAAAAAAAAATACCAAATCTAATCCCCTACAATTTTTAACACTACCTCTGAAAGCGACCTGATAGATTTTCCAGGGCCGAGATGGATTGTTCAATTTGGGTCAGGTCCTCGTCCACAGCAATGCGTAAGGAAGTAAATCCTTGATTTTGTTTAACCAATGAAGCTACCCTGGTCCCCACTCCAGCTCCTCCCAGGATTACTAGGGTGGCCAAAGTTAGAGCCGTGAATGGTTCCCGTTTTTCCAGATGATGACTTTCCACTGTGTCTGGGTGTACATATAATCCTCAGGGTGGTATAGAATCCTTGGTATAATTATCACCTGTATACAAAAATCACAAGATGCATTAAAGAGTTTTAGCGATAGACAAGGAGTTACACCCACCGACGAACAAACCCAGCTAGCATTGTTGGCTGGGATTAACCACTCAGCTGATTGTTTTCCATTCTCCGTGATATTACATAGGTGACACTTCCCACTAGGAACACTGCCCACACACCTACCACCTCCAGTGACTTGTGTTAGTGTTACCCTTATGTCTTTTCCCCAACTGCATTGTAGAGGGCTGTTCTCGTTTGTGTGGGTGGGCTCCCCAGGATCCCCGATAGCATCATAATATGAAGGCCTTATACTAAAGCATAATCAACAGTGTTTTGTCACATTTGGGTTTGTTTTGTTTAATAATTGGTAGCTGGCATTCATGACCCCCCCATATGTTATTCTCAGCTATGTTATCATTCTCGGCTTTACGTGAGCTCATAGTGCTGCTAAGGGTTGGCACTGTGAGGAATGTTTTAACAATTCGTGTCCATAAAGAACAATTTCGTTTGAATCCTGTCTGCCTCTGGGCCCTGCACTGGCAATTTAATTCTTGAACCACAGATGCAGTGTGTCCCAGTCTCCCCCTCATTCTAGTCAATTTATTACGTCTTCAGAAAACACTCCTTAAATTTATGAACCTGTTTGCTTTTGTTATTCCAGACTTCTATTTCTAACAGTTACAGCCTTTTTTTTCCTGTCTTCTTCGAGATTTACTTAACACTGCTATAGATGTGTCTGTGAATGGCTGGGGAAGAATGTTTTAATTACTCGTGAAGCGTCAAATAAGAAACCTGTTTGTGTTTGATGTCTGGGAGTTTCAGAACAACTGATAACAACTAGTGACTGTTATGGGATACTATGCGGATCTTTGGTATCTGGCTAGGAGGCCGAGAGATTAAGAGGAAGGAAAAAGAAGCTGAAGGACGGCTGGGAGAAAAGACTTGAAGAGGATGTTCTATAAACTTGGCATGGTGCCGAGGGAGTACAAAGGGGGAGAGGAAGACTACAAGCCTTCAGCATGAAAGACCCCCAGAGGAGACTGATGCGCATGCTCCAGTAGGAGGGACTGGACCCCGGAAGCTAATTATAATAATCTATTTTTTTAGAAGTAGTAATGAATATGTATTAGTCTAGGAGCATAAAAATCAGCTGCTTGATGTAACTGGTATGCGTCCTGGTGGAGCGGAGACTCCTGGTGCACCCAGCGCTGTTTGCTTACCTCTATTCCTTTATATTCTTTCAATAAATCCTATTTTTTTATGTAATCCTAATTTGAATCCTGAGACATTTATAACAATTTGGGGGCTCGTCCGGGATGGCTATAGTTCCTGAATTCTGATTTAATCTAGGAGAGGCACCCCACCATTTGGTGGCTCCTGTTTGAGTCAGATCGGGACTAATGCCATCCTGAACCTGAATAAAGGTAAGCAAAGAATTTGATTTTTTTTTGAGCTCCCTTGCCGGCTGTTTTTTGCCCGTAATTCTGTGCGCAAAGATCCGGACGAAGACGACAGGGTCGTTTGGATACCGTTCGGTTGGATTCTGGTGTCCGGAATCGAACCGGATGAAGACGACAGTTGTTTGGATACCGTCTGGTTCGATCCCAGACGAAGACAGCAGAGATGCTTGTGGATACCGTCCGGTTGGATTCCGGACGAAGACGACTGATTCGTAAGATACCGTCCGGTTGGGTAAAGGTGCGGTTGCCAGTGTTTGTGTGTGTGAGAGTGTAACTGAGACTTCTAAAGTCAGCGTGGAGGTCTTTTTGTTTTCTCACCGGTTCTAATCTCCTGTGGGGGGGCTGGGCCGGTGAAGGGAGTGATATGCAGGTGGGTGATAGGTCCTAAACCCCCTGCAAGACACTCTCACTGGGGGCAACCAAGGGCTGTGGGAATTGCCACTAGTAAAATTCCCGGATGGGTCAGATAAAATCAAAGACCAAGGACCAGAAAGGGAGCAAATTACCAGATATATGACCAAAAAGTCCATTACGAATAATGATTAGAAATTGGAACAATAGGGGCCCCAGAAAATTAAAGAGTAAATTGAAAATGATCCAGTATTTTATGATAGAATGACCAAAAGAACCCTTAAGACCCCATGTATTTTGATCCACGGAGGATGGGGTCTGTCAGGCTTTGAACATTAATAGTAGAATACCCGTGGATCCGGAAAAGAGCAAGCTGAAACATTGGAATTAGAAACTAGAGAGCAATTGATTAAGAATGAATATGTGCTACATTTGTGCGTGTGCTGCACCAGATAACAGGAGCCTCTCGGACCCCGAGAACCAGATCAAAAACAACCTCATGGTACAGACTTTAATCAAGGGGTCTGAGATAAGGAGGACTGTTCACAAAGGGACAGGTTAGGAATATGTATATGTATAGGAATGTTCATGTATATGTAACTCTTTACTAAAGCAATTTGCCACATTAGGCGTGCATGACTTTGGTGGGACTAACCGCCCTGTGCTGCATGGAACTGAGTAAACATACCTACTTTACAATCTTACTGATTGTGGAGTCAGCTTTCTGTGAGTCATTTTGGTGAGCCAGGCAGGAGACACTCTGCTCGGCTGTGGGATCGGCTGCAGCGTGGACGCCCCTAGGTGCACCCGGAGCGTTTTGCTCGGAGGGGACTCCACTCTCGGCTGCTCACCGCAGGAGCAAAGATCTCCTGAAACTGCAGATAAACGGTACGTTTTCAGCTGCTGGAGGGATACTAACTGGAGTGTTAATAATTGTATGTGTTTTTATGTATGTATTTTGTGTTGAAATTTTGTATATTGTAATATTTGCATATTGTATGTATTTTGTGTTGAAAGTATTTGTGTAAGTGTAAGGGTTTGAAACAAAGTGTTACAAGTCACTTCACGAAGAACACAGTCAGAGACAATACTTATTTGGTTATCATTCTAAATTATATTCCTGTGGTATGAATGAGATGTGCTGGAGGCCTCCGTGTGCGATTGTGCTGTGTGAGTGAGACGCAGCGTTGCTGCAAAGCGATTGCAGAGTTCCGATCTGTTGTTCCGTACTCTCCGCAAGGGGAGCGGGCAGAGACGAACGAAGTGCTTGACAGACTGAAAAGAAGTGCTGTTTTATCCAAGTTTTGAGTGGTGGTGCCTAATATATGGGCCCAGTGTATCTTGTGTATCTTGTGTATCCTATTTTTGCTCTTAAATGTTTTGACTGTGACAAGAAAAAGGCAGGAGCATGATATGACATGCTTCCTGCAACACATGAGGCCTGCACAGGCCGAGACCTGGACTCGCTGAGACCTGAACAGGCCGAGAGACCGGAGCGGCATCGAGAGACTGGAGCGGCGCTGGGAGACCCGAGACACTACGGAGGGACTACCGCTGGACGGAGAGAGCCCTGAGAGACGCTGCAGAGCCACGGACGGCTCTGAGAGACACAGAATAGACCTGACAGAAGCTGCAAAACACAGGGAAATTGAAGTAATTGCGGAACATCCGAGATCGAGTTGCTACGGGAGACCAGAGGCGTCAGTGGACACCGGTAGCCGACCCTCACCGTGTGGCGAGTCGGCTCAGAGCAGAGGGGCGGACATCAGGACCCTGCAGCCTGTCTGATGTGACCATGGAGGCAGTGGCAGCAGCGGCTGTGCTGCTTCTCTCTAGCATTCTTTTTATAAAAGGTTTATCTTGCAATGCAAAAAAGACTGTTAGTCCCCAGATCGGTGTTATAGCTATTACTAATGACGACTTAGCTCTATTGCAGGGCAGGAGTGCAGAGACGCAGATTACACTGCCAAATGACCACCGGCAGGCTCTTTCACAAACCTAAGGTTGCAGCTGGCACTGCCTGCAGCCGTATAGCAGATGTTACACTCTCTTTCCTAAGTAGTAATCATGTGTCTTATCCATTTGTGGTGAATGGCCAGTGGCAAAAAGAAAAGGGGGGAGACAAAGACAGAAACGGTACAAGGAGGATGCCACTGACACTAACAGCATGGGTAATAGGAGTAGTATAAGTGACACAGGTGACGGTGCAGGGCACTCTGCCTGCTGCTCGCCCTCACCTGACTGTGCACTGCTGCCGATGGTGCTAGAGTAAAATGTGAAGACTGCTCAGATGGCAGTGATGAGAGTGCTTGTGTGAAGAAGATGTGTGAAGAAGATGTGTGCTGAATCTGACTTTGTGTGCAACAGTGGTGAGTGTGTGCCAAACAGATGGCAGTGTGATGGGGATCCGGATTGTGAAGATGGGTCTGACGAAAGTGCTGAGCTGTGTCATATGAGAACAGTGTCATGGAAATGTGATGGTGAAAAAGACCGTGACAGTGGAGAAGATGAAGAGAATTGTGGCGATGTGACAGAGATCCTTATTGTAAGGATGGAAGTGATGAAATTAACTGCCCTTCCTGGACCTGCAGGCCAGACCAGTTCAGATGTGAAGATGGGAACTGTGGCCATAGGAGAAGGCAGTGCAGTGGTGTGAGAGACTGTCTGGATGGCACTGATGAAGCAAACTGTAACAATGTTATTCAGTGCCTGGGACCTGGCAAATTCAAGTGCAGAAGTGGAGAATGCATAGATATCAATAAAGTGTGCAACCAGCAGAGAGACTGCAAGGACTGTGGTGATGAGCCCCTAAAGGAATGCAACATAAATGAATGTGACTGTCCAACTGGGAAACTGTGGAGATAGTGATGAATGCCTAAACCCTGGTATCTGTAGTCAAATCTGTATCAACCTGAAAGGCTATCAGATGAATCCTGCTACAGGAACCTGGAAAGGGCCATACGGCAAAACAAATTAGATAACTGTTATTAAACTTGTCAGAAGATAAAAAGGAAAGTGTTTCAACAAGCAGCCACAGGAGGGAAGGATCACTGAACCCTCGATGTGAGGGACTGTACCTTGTTTTACTGACTACTGAAACAGCTGTGAGAACTGCAGAAAGGGACCCACGCATCCAGAATAAAAGGACCAGTAACTACTGAAACTTGGAGGGTTGAGTCCGCTCCTGGGAAACTGAAACTCAAGCTAAGGGAGAACTAATATTCTGGCAATGAGGCTCTGCATGAATTAAGGATGCCAAATAAAGGGGACAAGCCTAAAGGGAGAAAAGGGAGAAGGCAAGACCGGGGCAGGACCCTCCACTGCGGTGTGTATGGTCTACCGAGGGAGGCAACCCCTATGGGTATTTACTGCTGAGTGAGAGGGCCTCGACCGGACTTCTCCCACACTAAGATCAGGTTGTCCCGAGAAAATAACATGAAAAACCTCTTTTTTAAACCTATATAAAATTGTGATCATTTTACAGGAGCTGGATCACCCTGACAGGCCGAACGGTAACACAAGCCTGAATTGACCCTGAAAGCGGGCCTAACTCCTTGACAGAAGGCGTTTCCCTATTATGATCCAGCTACGTGGGCAGAAGACAGATCCTGGGGCTATAGGACCTCAGTATATATACTTAATAGAATAATTTGGTCCAGTCCGTAGCAATGGTTTCACACCCCCAGTATGCACAATAATACACATTTGGGTAATTACAGTACCCCTTTCCCGGGTTAGAACTTGGGCAGAAATAAAATCCTGATCGGTTAAAGCATGGCTGCACTGACACCAGGTCACATAATGTGATGTGGAAACTGGGAGCACCTGCTGTCGTTGTTTGCTGGATGATGAATTGATCCTTCCATCTGATCAAGCTCCATTTAAAAGGCTGGTGGGGATGCGCAGACCCATAGCTGACCAAAACGATGATACTGACTCCCATGTATCGTAGGAGGTGGTCGGAGCCCATCTAAATTGTCGGCCCCTCAGTCCCCCACCGTTTTCACTTCTCTGCCTCGCTTGTCAGTTCGGTTGCAGCGAACTACAAGATATCGGTTCTTCTTGGCAGCAGCAGTTTTCTTCAGAGGAACCTACTAGGGAGCCTTCAAAACAGGGCCTCCTCCCCTTCCCATGATACACAGATAATATACAATACTTATCAAGTCCGTCTTAGTGTCAGCTTCAAGTCGTCAGGGCCTGGAGCTGCCTCCCATTTACCTTCCCAGATTGGTCCTTTCACACGGCTGGCATGCGTCCATCCTTTCTCCGCAGTTCAAATAGCCGTTTCTGTGGTAAGCAAAACAACATAGGGACCTTCCCCGTCGTGGTGTTAAAGAAGACTCTTTCCAAGTCTTAATTAGAATTGAGAGTGATCAAGTGGCAATTCCAAGTCATAGGGCATACCGTATAGCATTTCAAAAGGAGAAATTCCTACATCAGTTCTGGGCTGCGTCCATATGTTTAACAGTGCAAGGGGTAAGCATTTTACCCAAGAAGCCTTGGTTTCCAGCACAAGTTTTGTTAGTTGTTTCTTAATTTCACCATTCATTCGCTCTACCTTTCCAGAAGAGGAAAGGGGGTTGCCAGGGGCTGTGAAAATCCCACTCAATCTCTAAGGCCTGCTTTAATCGTTGCAGTAAAGCTTTACACCCATTCAGTCACATGGTCAATTAGGACAGACAAGTAACTCAGTAAAGTCTACCTGTATACTTTGGAAAGGTCAAAGCCCTGGCTCCCGTCCCCCTCTAGATAGGTTACAGAAGACCTTTTTATTTACCCTTTGACATATAGTAGTACATCCTCTGCATGTGTGCTTCCCTAAAGTATATATTCCTACACAGACATGCTTTCTTAGAACAACATCATACATTGCTTGCACCTCTCAATTACTCTTCTGTTGTAAAACAGTTAATATTTGCCTCATTATCACTTTATTCAGCATTTCTCTCCCATCAGGGAGTATCGATTTTCCTTAAAATGATCCACATATTTATAACATTAATACCTCCTTGGGAGGTTGTAATTGCTCCAAAATCTTTTTTAGAATTTACCCAAACAGATAGGTGGCCCTGTAAACCCCTGAGGTAAAATTGTCCACCTATATTGTTGCTTACGACCCCATTTCAGAGTCTTTCCAGTCAGAGGTGAATATCCATGTATGTTTGCTCTCAGGGCCAGAGAGCACTCCATTAATAACACTGTTATTCCAGTCTAACAATTTACTAGTTGAATGCCCAATTTAATCATCAAATCCCTTCCCAACAAGTTAGTCTCTGTCTTGGATACATACAATAATTGCCCAGTGATCATTTTATCCCCTGGTCTCAGCTTGGTATCCCCCAAAAGTGGCACTGTTATCCCACTCCCTTCTACCCCCATCACATTTAGGGTTTCGTTAGTTAATTTAATCCCTGATACTTTACAAGTCAGTAATGACTTAGCTGCCCCAGTGTATTGGGTTTGATGGCAAGGTTCGGGGGGTGTGAGGGGTGTGGGGGTGGGAAACTGCAGTGGCAGCCCCCGTGAAAACAAACAAACAAAAACAAACAAACAAACAAACAAACAAAAAAACCCCAGAAAAAACCCTTACCTCGTGGCAGGTAAGGGACAATTTCATCTGGCCCCAAAGGGGCCCACTGCTGCCCAGAGCCATAGCAACACAGTCAGTGCCTCTGAGAGAGCACATCCACGAAAACAAACAAAGAAACAAACAAAAACCTGCTGCTCAACAGCAGCTGGGACAGCAAGAAACCCCCCCGCAGACACCAAAGTCAGTGCAGAAGGAGGGGGAGGAGGCGCTCCAGGCGCTGGAGCCGAAGCCCCCCTGCGGCTGCTGGAGAGGCCCCTGGTGGAGCAGGCTGTTTCCCCCTCCGCGATGCTTGGGAAACTGAACAACCACCACAGCAAATATACCAAAACTTCTAGACCTTTACTTAGATAATGCCTACATCACCTTTCCCTGCTCATTCAACTTCGAACACCTTTAACACTTTCAACAAACCTTTTAACACTTCCTTTATCTTTCTCTAGCCTTTACTTTTCTAATGCTGACATCAAAGGCTCAGTCAGGGGCCAACTTAATTCCGTACCTTTTCCCTCCAAGATGCTGAAACAACATCAATATACAACATTTCATCCTGTTTTCTTCTTTCCACAGAAACAACATTGACTGTATTATGGTGTTATAATTTTCATAGTGTCTAGCCAAGTATTATACATCTCCTTACTTCAGCAGGGAGCTTTCGCAACTCCCGCTCCTCAAACGGAACTCCTTGTTTTTATAATACAAAAGACAATGAACAAACATTTATTGTGTATTACACTGGGACCTCTCCAGATTCCCAAAATTGTTGAAAAATAATTGAGAGAGGTCCCATGATGACATCAGCCAGCTTTTTAAGCACTCTGGGATGGATCCCATCCGGACCCATGGACTTGTATGGATCCAGGTGGAGCAGCAAATCCCGCACACATTCAGGGTCGGTTGGGAGCTTGTCACATCTTAAAGGGCATACTTTGTCTGTGTTGACGCACTGAGGCTGTGACCATCACGCTCACAAGCTAAACACCATTAGCCGGTTTTACCAACTCTGTACCGGGTCTTTGAGTGAAGGAAGAAGGAGCAATCAACACGGAAGAAAACTGCAGAGGGCCCTCTGGTGCCACCTAGCTGCCGCACAGGAATGCAGCTGTTCCAAATCAAACTTCACTGGTCCCTCCTGTGAAGGGAAATGCCTCCCGTGGAAGTGTCACATGCTCAGTCATCCTGCTCCCGAATACAGGAAATCTTAGAATTTCTGTTGAAAACCAACTCTCTTTGGGAAAAACAAAACAAAACAAAACAAAACAAAACAAAACAAAACAAAAACACTCTGATTTAAGGACTAAGCCTCCTGCACACCTTGTCCTACCATCTTACTTATGAATGTATACTGAATTCCTCACTTGAAACTCTGTGGGGACATTGCTCCCCACATTCCTACTTCTGGAGGACAGCTCAGGAGGCAAGCTAATAAACATGTCTTCATGGAGCAAGCATTCAACCCAGTCCCAAGAAAAGGAGAACTGTTATTTCCAGGCAGAAGGTTTAGCCTCTAATAAGGACAACTATTTTAACAGCGATACCAAACCCATGGTCTCAACACCTATGGGTGCAACACCTTCACAGGTTTTTACAGTGTGGGTCAGTGTGTCCTTGGCTTTGAGTCGTACACTAAAATTATTGGCTTGATCGAACGACACCCTCTGTTAGGACAGGAGCCTTTTGGGTCAGGGCATTTCACATGTACGGCAGGTCTTAGATACAGGGGATTTAGGATGGCTTCACACACTCTTACAAGCAGCAGCAACAATGCATTTTCACTCTGAAGAACTTTGCAAATAGTAAGGAAACTGCATGTCTCATCCCTAGGGATCAAATATCAGCTCAGATACATCAAGGCAAGCATCCACTGAAGGAAAGGCTCCGATGGAAACTTGAGTGCAAGAACTTTCCCTCTGCAATCTGAACTCCAGCTCAGGTTGGAAAGATCCCAATAGTCTGGAGTGTGTGCAGTAACAGCAAGAATAGGTTTTACTCCAGCATATTACGCCAGTTCAGAGACCTCCCATAAGATTTGCTGGTGTCATACTCTATATAATGTAGATAGATAATGTAGATTCAACAGCATCCTAATCCCTGCCTGTTAAGTACACCTCACAAAATCATCAATTTCATCACCAATTTCAGTAAGAACTGGTCTGACCTCAGGCAATGTCCCTCGTAATTATATTCCTATTCTACTGCGAGCATCTTCCTCAAGCAAGAATCTGGATGTCCCTGATGAAACATGGGGATTCACCTGAGTAGAGCCAAGGACCTTTTAACTCATCAGCCCCAATCATGACCAGAAAGGCTCATTGTGGCCCCATGGCAATGGCAGAACTTCATAAAACAGGCTCTCTTGAGTCCCTATACACATTTCATCAGACTGCACCTGTTCTGGGGCAGGCACTGGGTAGAACCAATGAGAATGGCATGCTCCTAACTGCTCTCACTAGTACTCCTCTTCAGGACCTGAACCATGGCAGAAAAGCAACTGTAAGCAGCCTGAACATAAGCCTGAGGACATTAGATCCATCCACAGACATGGCTCATTCTGCTCATTCTGTAGCAAACGAGGTGCAACAACTAGCAAGCAAGGAGGTCATTTTTTGAAAGGAATGAAAAAACCTGTCACTGATGGGACAAAAGAACCGTTCTTGCAGCACAGATCACAACATCTAACATAAGGGGAGCATGCAAGCATTTGGACATAGCATGAGAAGTCAGACATAAGCAACATGGCACAGCTCTTGGACAATTGTATAAGCCCCACAAAGAACTTCAGTTCTCCTGACCTCAGCATGTTTCTCCTGAAGTGCTGGAGCCTCTTGAGAACATTTTCATTTGTACTGCATCAACCTGGCTGGTAGTTCAAAGCAGCAGAAGGGTGGTCTGGCACCCCTCTGACCTTTCCCCATCCCCTCAAGACCTTATCTTCACCAGTGGCTGAGCAGATAAAGCTCCATTTTTTCTGTTATCTTCATCCCATGCTTCCTCTTGATCCTCAGGCTCTGCATTGTTATTGCGATTTCCCAGCTCCTCTTCCTCTTTTAGGAATCCATCAATGTTCAGCCCCTGCAGGAGTGCCACCACTACCTCTGGCTTGGGCAGTTTAGTTATCTTAAAGTGTTTCTTATAATGGGGTGTGTCCTTGTGGATAAGCCTCTGTTTCTCCACTGGGAATGGTCACTTTTCATCTTCATCCTCATCTTCACTTCTTATTAATGTGTCCTCAGTAAAGTGTACAGTGGGCTGCAATGGCAAAGCCCCAGAAAGACTGTGAGCCTCAGATAACAGCCATAGCTGCAGGCAGCACATAAATCTGCTGTCCCTCTACTACCAACACATGCAAAGCCAGCATTTCCGCTTTAATGTTAAAGAAGATGCAGGAATACATACCCCAATTTCCCTATACTTGTTTTCGCCCCATCTCCCATATCAACTCCTTCACCTAGACACATCTGTCAGCTTCATGGGCACTCAAACCTGTAACCCTGACTTTTGCACAGTCCCTGCCTCATTCCCATGTTATTTTTCCTAGTCTTTGATGGACCCTGTTCCACCACGCTCCCTGAATCTCTCCTTGCAGTTAGCTTCCAGGGCCTTTACTTGCCTCCAGCAATGCCCAAATCATACTCTGTAAATCCATTTATAATTTTCTCAGAAACTTTCAAATCCTTCCACTTTTTAACATAACCCTGATGCAGTTCCTAGATTCCTACCTCATTGTATTCTACTTCTACATCTTCCTCCTCTTGGACAGCTGCTTCTTTATGCTCTTCTTCAGCTTTTGGCTTTACAACCTTCTCCAGCTCCTGCATCTCAGACAGCTGCCCATCTGGCCGGCTCCTTTGTCCCTCTTCTCCCTGCTCCTCTCCCCTAAGGTCAGCAAGAGGTGGTGCTGTTAGAAAGGTGGGAGTCCTCACTGTGATTTGATGTGGCACTCAGTCTTTCTCCTGGGAAGATGATAGATTACAAAAATCAAGACGGAAACCAAAGTAGGAAATGTATCGGTATAATCTGATTGGTGCAGGGTGGGGTATGGTCCACTGCCAACAGAACCAGCTTTTTCAAGTTGCCCACTACCATCCTAGCTCTACCCGTTTCACCATCTATGTGGGCATTTATTGTCAATATCACACCTGGGCAGCAAGGCAACATCCCCCAGTACTCTATTCCCATCAATCTTTATTCAGTATATCAGAGCCTTCTTTTTCTCTCCCTCTTCTGTGACTGAAGTGGCATTGAGGCACACATTCCCCATTATGGCCTTTTCCGTATCCTTGCTGTATCTTATGCTGTCTCAGTGGTCCTAGCAGACACCACAAGGTAGCTTATAACTCATGAAATGCAAGCAATCCATGCTCAGTCCAGTCTCACATTTCCCAAAAGTTAAGTTCTTTCTGCCCAGCTTACAAACACTGCCTCTCCATTTCCCCCATCTGCAACATGTTCTGTACAGTTATCCATTTCTTAGTGAACAGCGCTCGCTTCTGACTTAGGTGAATTCAGGTCTGTGCCAGGTTTTGCAGCATGTACCTCATTGCACGGAACTTCAACAACTTTCTTCATAACCTTCAGCTCACTGGGATGAGGGGTTTCTCTGCGCTGTAGGCCCTACCGAAGAAAAAGCACTCATGCAGAGCATGACATTTAACAATCAGAGGAATACGTGTCATACCTCAAGATTGAATCAGTTCAAATGACATGTTTTATCAGACCACTAGAGCCCAAGCTGGACATGAACAAAACGTCACAGAATCTGATGTGGACTTCTCTGCTATTACAGTGTGCAGCTGGGTACAGGACTTCATTCTGGTCTAACCAAAGCTCGCACAAGTTTGGTAGCACTCCCAGAGTTATCTGGCTGTAACAGAGCAGGGCAGTAGCAGTGTCACAGCAGTAGCAGTGTCAGTCCTGTCCAGGGGAGAAACTGCTCTAGGATATTCCAAATCACACTAAAACTCTGCAAAACTCGATGTTACTGCTTTCACACCTCCTACAACCATTCATCAAATGGTTTATGAAACTAACATTTTAGTTTGCCACAATACTGCAGCAAATATGTTTGGAAGTGTCTGGGTTAGCATACTGGCTGCGGAAGCTCCCAACAGGAAACATGGAAGACAACAGGAAGGACTGTCCAGTAGCAAGGTTTTGGAAATGCTGGACCCACAGTAGAAATGTGTCTTTCTCCCCCTCCTCCCAGACATGAATAAAAGCTTTTGGTTAACACTGACAATCCCAACATGATATAGCAGCGCTATCAGCAATGGTAGACGTGTTCATAGTATTGCTCCTTTTGTTACCTGTAAACACAACACACACTGATGAGTGTTTGGTTTAGGAGTTAAAGCACCACTCGAGTGCTGTTCAAGCATCAGCCAACTGTTCTCACAAGCAGGCTGCAGCTTTGTGCATAGGAAGCTGCAAAATCTCTTCTGTCGCCCATTTTAGTTGGCTTTCTGCCAAAAAGCATTTCAGAACATTAAGAACAGGGTTCAGTAACAACTTGATCCACAACTGCAAAGGTAAATATCACTGGATTTCCCCCAGTGTCAAGACGAGCTGTAATTCAAGATTATGCACTGGCTCTCAGCATACTTAGGTTTAGGCTTGGGTTCAGAGCCCTCCATGGAGGCACCCACCACATGCTAGGCTGACATCACTGTCAGGAACAACATGGAATGGTCCTGTACTTTCTAAAGGAGAAAATAAATTACGAAGGGAAATGCAGAAAGTCAGCCCAGCAGAAGTGAAAAACGACAGCTGGTGGCAGTGAAACACAGCAGAGAAATAAAGTACCAGACAAGAATTTCATTGGAAAGGAAAGATCTTTAGGCAGCTAGATAGCAACAAAGAATGCCTCAGAGCAAAGGGGCTTGGAAAAAGCAGAGCGAGGTGTGTATAAGGGTAGTAGAAAGTGAAACAGGGCCAACACGCAAAGAAAACATTACACTGGGAACAATGACTAGGCCATCCTGGGCAGATCAGAATCTTCCCAAACAACCTGAGGGTCTACTTCTTTGCATTTCAGACAAAACAAAACAAAACAAAACAAAACAAGAAACACTTCCAAAAAGGTACAGATGCTACCCCTACCAACCACCCATATTCCCTCCCCACCATCCCTCACCTACCAGTAATTCCAGGTCATTAGCACCAAGGTCCAACTGTTCTAACTTGACAAGGAATGAGAGTGAACTGCAAGATACAAGGAATATAAAGGGGAAAAGAGAGGAAGAGGAAGAGGAAGAGGAAGAGAGAATGAGAGAGAGAGAGAGAGAGGAAGGAAGGAAGGAAGGAAGGAAGGAAGGAAGGAAGGAAGGAAGGAAGAGAGGAAGAAGGAAGGAAAGAAGGAAGGAAAGGAAAGGAAAGGAAAGGAAAGGAAAGGAAAGGAAAGGAAAGGAAAGGAAAGGAAAGGAAAGGAAAGGAAAGGAAAGGAAAGGAAAGGAAAGGAAAACTAATAATACTGTGTACAAACAAGTGATGTACAATGCACCCGCTGACTGATGCCCAGGCTATCCCTAAGCAGCCAGACCCCCCACCCTGTCCAGCCCCCCATATAATTGTTCAGCATGATGCCATATGGTGTGGATTAGCCCTTTGGCCAATTTGGGTCAGCTGTCCTGGGTTTGTCCCCTCCCAGCTTCTTCTTCACCCCAGCCTGCCTGCTGGCAGGACGGAGCAAGAACCTGAGAAGTCCTTGGCTTAGTGTAAGAACTGCTCTGCAACAATTAAAACATCAGGGTGATACCAACGTTAGTCTCATACTAAATCCCAAACACAGCTCTGTAACCTGCCCTGATACTGACATCAGGCTGACGGGCCTGTAATTCCCTGCAAAGTCCTTCCAGCCCTTCCTGTTGCCTGGAGGCACGTCTGCCAGCCTGCAGTCCACTGGGGCCTCCCTCATCCCAGTGGGCAGCAGAAGAGACCTGCTGCGCTCCTCTCTTGCCACGGGAGCCCCACGGCTCCCACTGTCCCCCCAGGCCACAGTGAGCTCCACAGCCCTTCCAAGGAGGCAGGAGCAGCTGGTGCAGCAAGGCTGCCTCTGCCCTCCGCAAGCAACCTCAGGGCCCCATATACAACAGCCTGGCAGCATGGCTCTTACCCTCCAAACCGTCACACAGGTAGTCATTGTGGGCTTACATATGATGTTACAAGCACCCTGAAGTCCATAGCACTAATATCTACCTCTCTGTGAATATAACAGGCCATCAAATTATGGTCCCTTCATTTCGTATTTCATGTTAACAGTTAGTATGTCACTCAGTAGTCATGTAACCTATTTCTCTTGAGACCTAAGACAATATTAAATTACATCTCATGCTTCTTCTATATTTGTCAAGGTGGGTGATTTATGGACTAATGAACACATTTCATGTGAACTTTTACAATATTCACCTCAGTTTCATTTCCATACTCAATATGATGTTCATGAAGGTGCATGACTACATGATTGCTTTTCTCCAGTTAATTAGAATTCAGAGCATTTCTCTAGGTTAAAAGCAAAGAGTATGCAGCCACTTATGTTAAAATTGTTGCCCTGATTTTCACTGCTAGTGGTTTCAAACTCTTTTCAGGCTAATTGGTCTGCTTTTCACATTACTTAGCTTTCATCATCCCTTTGCACTTCATTTGTAACATATTCATTTTTTATATATCAGAATCCTACTCACTGCACTTTAGAAAACAGTCTTCCTGGCAGGGGAGAAGGAACAGAGGTCTATGAAATAGGATATAGCTAATGATGTAATTAGCAGTATACCAAGCTAGTACCAGACCCAAAGGATTATAAAGTTTATAAATGTTTATAAATCTAGTTATCTGATTAATTTTATATTTTGGCTTTTGGTTTTGGTTGGATGGTTTATTGGTTGGTTTGGTTTGGTTTAGCTTGGTTTTGTTGTTGTTTTGTTTTGTTTTTGAGAAAGCCTGAGAAAGTCATAATTTTGATGAGGCTGAAACTCATGAGTGGTATATGGATAACTTTTCAGCCCAGGGAGGTTTGCATCTCTTTTTCCAGTGAGCTATTCATTCAAGAATAGCTCTAGAATAGTTGAGCTATTGATCAGCGTCCAGGTGATTTTTTATATTGTTTTTGCAGATGTGGAGGGATGAGGCATGTGCTACAGGGTAATGGATGCAGTGGAGTTCTCTGTAAAGGTGATCTAGTGTATAGTGTTGGAGAGAAGGCACTACAGTTGGTGACTACATGAAAATAGTTTTTGCTTGTTTGGAAGCTCTCTACAGGTACCTCAAAGGAGGCTGTAGCAAGGTGGGGGTTGGCCTGTTCTCCCACGTGCCTGGTGACAGGATGAGGGGGAATGGGCTAAAGTTGCGCCAGGGGAGTTTTAGGTTGGATCTTAGGAAGAACTTCTTTACTGAAAGGGTTGCTAGACATTGGAACAGGCTGCCCAGGGAAGTGGTGGAATCACCATCCCTGGAAGTCTTGAAAAGACGTTTAGATGTAGAGCTTAGGGATATGGTTTAGTGGGAACTGTTAGTGTTAGGTCAGAGGTTGGACTCGATGATCTTGAGGTCTCTTCCAACCTAGAAATTCTGTGATTCTGTGTGATTCTGTGAAGATGCAAAGCAGGGCATGAAGTGGAATGTCAGCACCAGAGCCTACCTGAGCAAGTTAAGTGATGACCATCATGTTGAAACAGAGGTTATTTATTTGAGGGACTGGTGTGGCAGTTGTAAGTATTTCCCGTTTGGGTATTACAGGTGATGCCCAGTCCTCAGTGTGGGAGAATTATCCTTGGGGCAGGTGAATGGTTTGGGTAAAGGAGTGGGAGAGAGGAATCGCGGGAGTTAGATGCAGAGAATAGTCAGACTTGCTAGTGTCTCTGATAAGCACTGGCCTTGGGCAAGGTGGGAGTTGAGCAGCCTGCTTCCACTTCTCTCTTATACAGATGTTGTGGATGGAGGTCTGTAGGCTTGGTATGAGAGGCTACTGAGGGACGGTGTCTTGCCATATGAGGATGGTCCTTATCTGGCAGCAGAAGAGAATCTTGAAGGCCATGGTGCCTGGAGTGAAACCTTTCATTTGATTATTTGTAAAATGAATCTTAATGAAATACATGCTAAACATACATATCTTTACTATTTGACTCTCCACACAAATCATGCTAGACATCACTCCAGGGAAGGGAACAGATAATGTAAGGATATAAAGGAAATGGTTTTAGTGTTAGGAAAAAGCGTTGGTGTTAGCATTAGTTGATAAAGTGAGAGGAATGTCATAAAAGAGCTGGGGGGAGAAAGAAGAGATTGGAAAGCTGGAAGAGGTAGGTGAAAGGCTGGGCTCCTTCGTCTCCACCAAGACAGGGATGCCTTGTTGGTAAGCTCTGCACCTTCATCTTTTGGAGAGGAATACCTGAGATAGCATTTTGCTAGCACTGTTATCAGATATGAGCGCTATTGCAGAAAGGGTGTTTATCAAAAACAATTCCAAATCTCATATAGAAAATAGAATCATAGAATCATCCAGGTTGGAAAACACCTCTAAGATCATCTAGTCCAGTCCCATCTGTCACCTTATTAGAAGTTTTCAACTTTGTGAAACTGTCTCAGTGAAAGTTGTTGGCAGGGCTCTTAAACAGAATCACAGAATCACAGAATTTTCTAGGTTGGAAGAGACCTCAAGGTCATCGAGTCCAACCTCCAACCTAACGCTAACAGCCCTCCACTAAACCATATCCCTAAGCTCTACATCTAAGTGTCTTTTGAAGACTTCCAGGGATGGTGACTCCACCACTTCCCTGGGCAGCCTGTTCCAATGCCTCACAACCCTTTCAGTGAAGAAGTTCTTCCTAACATCTAACCTAAAACTCCCCTGGCTCAACTTAAGCCCATTCCCCCTCGTCCTGTCACCAGGCACGTGGGAGAACAGGCCAACCCCCACCTCGCTACAGCCTCCGTTGAGGTACCTAAAAAGAGCGATAAGGTCACCCCTGAGCCTCCTCTTCTCCAGGCTGAACAAGCCCAGCTCCCTCAGCCGCTCCTCGTAGGACTTGTTCTCCAGGCCCCTCACCAGCTTTGTCGCCCTTCTCTGCACCCGCTCAAGCACCTCCATGTCCTTCTTGTAGTGAGGGGCCCAAAACTGAACACAGTACTCGAGGTGCGGCCTCACCAGAGCTGAGTACAGGGGGACGATCACCTCCCTAGCCCTGCTGGTCACGCTGTTCCTGATACAAGCCAGGATGCCGTTGGCCTTCTTGGCCACCTGAGCACACTGCTGGCTCATATTCAGCCGACTATCCACCATTACTCCCAGGTCCTTCTCTGCCTGGCAGCTTTCCAACCATTCCTCTCCCAGCCTGTAGCTCTGCTTGGGGTTATTGCGCCCCAGGTGCAGGACCCGGCACTTGGCCTTGTTGAACTTCATGCAGTTGACCTCAGCCCATCGGTGCAGCCTATCCAGATCCTCCTGCAGAGCCTTCCTACCCTCAAGCAGATCGACACACGCACCTAACTTGGTGTCATCTGCGAACTTACTGAGGGTGCACTCGATGCCCTCGTCCAGATCATCGATGAAGATATTAAAGAGGACCGGCCCCAGCACCGAGCCCTGGGGGACACCACCAGTGACCAGCCTCCAACTGGACTTGGCTCCATTCACCACGACTCTTTGGGCCCGGCTATCCAGCCAGTTTCTAACCCAACGAAGCGTGCGCCAGTCCAAGCCAAGAGCAGCCAGTTTCTTGAGGAGAATGCTGTGGGAGACGGTGTCAAAAGCCTTAGGCAAGTGTTTGACTTTGATAGGCACCTTTTAATGTGACACAGATCCTACTCCCACTCCACCTAGGTCTCCCACAAAAAGTTATTTACAACAGAAGCCATTTTATATCTCATGGTATATCTCTACTTCCTTTGGCAGTGTGAGAAAAATCTCAATTAATTTTCTTCAGACAGGATCTTCTGCAAAGCTATTTTATTTGTGATTGGAATGGCGGAAGTCCTGTCAATTAAGAGTGCATTTTAGTAAACAAATCATAACCTTTTATTCCCTATTACCCGACGCCTGATCACCTCCCCTGTTTCCTCATTGACTGAGTACTACAGGTTCACAAGCTACTCAACACTCCTCTATAGCATATATGTACAATTTTCCTTCCTTTCTTTTTTTTTTCTTTTTTTTTTTTTTCCAACCCTTTAATTTCTCCTTTCTTATGTTTTGAGAATTTGTGATCTTTGTTTTACTATTCTCACACTGCTCATCCTATTTTTCTCAAGCTTCTACCTTGTTCTGGAACAGTGAGGGGCCTTCTACTGTCCACTTACCTACTTTGCATTTCTCCTTGTTATGACTCCACAACTACCTTTGAATACAGAAAACTAGTTCTCTACTGCAAAAACACAACTTAGTTTCTCACAGCAGCCTTTTCACACACTCACTCACAACGGAAGTCTGTACTCTCTCTATCTCCAAATCCTAACCCTAACTCTGAACTTTCTGTGAAACAAAACAATTTGTGGACTTTGACTGATTCCAAAGTGCTGCCCATACAGCAGGGCCCCACGTGCCCCAAGGCTCCAAGAGCCCTGCTGGCATATCATAGTGGGACTGGCTCTGGTCTGCACTCAGCTCACAACTACAAGATGTGTGCTGCTGTGTCCCCAACCCCAAAGGCACATCCTTTGAAAGTCCCTTCACAGTCACACTAACAATGGGAGTCTGTGTTTTCTCTCTCTCCAAACCCTAAGCCTAACTCTAGACAGTGCCCAGGTCCAACACACACCACACACAGCACTTCCATGAAATGCTGCTTGCAGTGGAAGCAATTTATTTAGTAGCCCTTGATTTCCTTTGGCAGCCTTTTAATGAAATTGCTCACAATGGGAGTCTGGACTTTCTCTGTCTCTCTCTAAACCCTAACCCTAGCCCTAGACATTGCCTAGATCCAAGAAACATTTCACCTAGTGCTCCCAAGAAAAATTGCTCGCAACAGAATCTTTTGGTAGCCCTCCACTTGCTTTGGCAGCACTCTCACAACTTCAGTCTCAAGGGGAGTCTGTGCTTCCTTTCTTTCCAAACATAAGGACAGGGCTAAGACAGCTCCCAGGTCAAACATTCGTCCTAGCAAGAGCTCCCATGAAAAAGTGTTCACATCTGAAGCATTTGGTAGCCCTCAACTTCCTTTGGCAGCCCTTTCACAACCTTAGTCCTAGAGAGAGTTTGACCTTTCTCTCTCAAAACCTTAATCCTAACCCTAGGCAGTGCCCTAGTCAACACCCTCTTCCAATACCCACCCCACCTAGGCTCCCATAAAATAGTGCTCACAACAGAAACCTCTTGATAGTCCTTGACCTTCTTTGGCAGAATTTTCACAAACCCACTCAAAAAGGGAATCTAGCTTAGAGCTTGGGGATATGATTTAGCGGAGGACTGTTAGTGTTAGCTCAGAGGTTGGACTCGATGATCTTGAGGTCTCTTCCAACCTAGAAATTCTGCGATTCTGTAAATATTAATTCGGAGAAGTTTTAGCATCTTCCCCATCTCAGTAGCACATATGAAGCAAGGAGTGTTGCCTACATATTCATTCTTAATCCATCGCTCTCTAATTTCTAATCCCATGTTTCACAACGAGGAGCAGCCCAACGATCAAGCGCAGCAAGGACCTGGGCCAGCACCCCGGAGCCCATGTGGGCACGCCTCGGGACGGAGCAGCCCACCTGACGCTCCCCCACCGTGGCCCTCCCCTCCTCTGCTCGCTCTGCACTATGGCAGCTTCCACCGTCCCAAACTGCCCATGCTGTCTCTCTCCAGGTGCCCACACAGGTTCCGAGGGAGCCTTCAGACCGCCTCCCTGGTAAGGCAGCTTGTGCTGACGGGCCTGCTTCAGTGCCCCGCGTCTCTTGCTGGGGGAGCAAGCTCTCCTTTTCTGAGAAGAACTTGCTTCTTATTTCCAACCTGAACCTTCCCTGGCAAGGCCTGACAACCACCACCATAAGAAAACAGATGTTTTACTAAGACACACTGAGAAAAGCAGGGATGGAAAGTCAGTTGTCGGGGTGGGAGTCTTCTTCCTGAGAGGAGTCCATTCTCCTGTCCACGTTGGCTTTCATGCGAGCTGCCAGGCGGGAGAACCTCCGTCCTGCTGATGTGCCCTCCAGGCTGTAGAGGTGCCCCAGTAAGGAGAGGCAGCGGGTCTGCTGAAGCATCCAGGCTAGCTTCTTCCTCCTGACACACAAGAGAAACTGCTGAGCCCAGAGGCGCGGCTGTAGAGCACCAAACCAGACTGGGCAGGGGAAAGTGGGGTGGCAGCTGAGACACGTACACCTCCTCAGAGGAAGGGAGCTGGTGCTGGAAGGGCTGCAGGCACGGAAGTGGGCAAATGAAGAAGTGCTGCCAGGGGCAGCCAACCGCTACAGAGGGTGTGCTGGCACTACAGCACGGGGGGGGGGAAGTGATGCCAGGCACCAGCAGGAGAAGGACTATCGCAACTCTGAGCCTTCTCCTCATCACGCCCTTCCCCCCCCCCAACCTTAACCCAACCCCATCCCATCCCTTGAGGTCACTGCCTTCCTTCCCCTGTTAAGCCCGTCCTCCCTGTTCACATCTCTTCTCTGTTCCCAGCCACCCCAGCCTCATCCGAAACGTGCCAGCAGGTGCATCCCTCGGCACAAGCTGCTTTCTACGCAAAGGCCCAGGGACTGCACAGGGGGGCAGCGTGAGGCTGCACTGGCCCCTGTTTGACCCACATGTCGTGCTTTAATGCCTCGGTCTTGCTAATGAGCTATGGCACAGCTTAGGCGTGGCCTGAAGTCCAGGCAGGCCTGGGCCTGAATGCCTGGCACCAGAATACTCTTCCTTTCCCACGCTCTCCCTTCTGCTGCTTACCGAGCCTCTAGCAGAAGAGAGGGTGTTCTTCTGTTTGTGGCACAAAGAGCACCCTGAAACCTTTCCCACAGAGACTTGACAAAGGCTCCGGCGCGTGTCTGAGGGAATCGCTTTTTCAGAAGGCTCAGCGCCTGCCTGGTCGTTTTCTTGGCCAGCCCCACGCGTCCTAGATTACAGCAGACCTGCACAGGAAGAGGAAGCCATGCAGACATGGACCGCTTTCCCAAGCCTCTCCTCCTGCAGAGGCTGCAGAAATGTATAAGGGGCTGGCCATAGCAGGGACACCCCCTGCAAGAAGGGCGTCACCCTGCCGCTTTACCTCCGCTTTGAGGCTGAAGAAGGTCGCCTCCTCAAAGCAGTCTAACACAGTTGCTGTCTTCCCCATGGAGTTCCTCAGGACCTCCGCTTCGTTGAGCTTCATAAGGGCCTTTGAGCAAGCACACAGGCAGCAGGTGAGCATCGGTGCAGAGCCCCCAGCTAGCTCCACCCTTCCCTCTTGCCTCCTGTGGCACCTGCCTTAGGAGGGCCCGCATCTCCCCATGTGATCCCTGCCCTAGCACAGTGCCCTGTGGGCTCAGAGCTCAGGCACCAAGGGAGCCTTCAGACTGCCTCCCAGGTACTGCAGCTTGTGCTGACGGGCCTGCTTCAGTGCCCCGCGTCTCTTGCTGTGGGAGAGGCAAAGCGCAGGAAACAGTCCGGCTCTGCCCCCACTGTTTCTTTTGGGAGGCCCCTCAGCGGGCGTGTCCTGTTGCAGTGGACTCCAGGTGCAATGTGTGCTGGCAAGCAGGGTCACTCACCATGTAGCTGTTGGAGACGTGCAGGTAGGCAGCCGCACACTCCAGCAGGTAGTAGAAGGCTCGGGAAGCATTGCCTGTTGCCACATAGTGGCGAGCCAAAGGCATAAGCACTGATTCAATGACGGCTTCGCATTTGCAGGAACACTCGCCACCGTCCTTCTCTTTGGTCCTGCTGGGCTGCACACTTGTCCATTTGCCCTCTGGTGGAAACCGCTCTGACGCTCTGGTCAGAGGCAGGTTGCCAGGAAAAGAAGAGAGCAAAGAGCAGATGAGCATCACCTGAGATGACCCTGCTCTCCCTACGGGTAGCAACAAACCCCTATTTCCTGCTGTCTCATCCCAGCTCCCACCCCACAGCCAGCCTCCTCCTCCCAAAGCTGGAGTCCCAGCCAGCAGCCAAATGGCAGAGCTCCATCTGTCTCCTCTGGAGCTCGCTCGTTTCCACAATCATCAGAACCTTGTCTCCTCACCTGAACTCCTCCTCCGAGAAAGCCTGCTGCGGCTGCAGGGCATTTGCACTACCTGGGAAGAAGAGAGCGTGTCAAGGGACTCCCCACATAGCCCGGGCTAAGAGCTGCAGGCTTGCAAGGGTCCTGTCGAGCAGACCCAGGGCACAAGAGCTGTGGTGATCGTCCTTGTCCCCTGGCTTATCCCTGGTGTTGGGGACCCGGTGGGCCCCAGCCTGCATGGGCCTGGACTTCCAGAGGGAGGGGGCTCCGCTGCACGGCACACAGCCTACCTTCAGGGGTGTGAGTCCTGTCCTTCTTCAGGTGTTCTCCAGCGAGCACCAAGGCCTCCCAGCTGTGCCAGTCATCCTCGTCAGCAGAGCCCCGGCAGTTTTCCCCATCCTGGGGACTGGGGACAGCGAAGCGGTGGAAGGCCACAAAGTCCCCTCCGTGGCAGCTCCGGCATTTGTGCGCGTGCTTCTCCAGGAAGGCAGCACACTTGCGCTGCGTGCTGGCCCTCTGTCTCTTGGGCCACAGCTCGTAGGCTGCCTCCTGCAGCAGCGGGGCACAGAAGGCCAGAACGCCAGCCTGCTGCTCCGTGGTCTCCTTGCTTGTAGACGGCCTCTCCACCCCTGCAAGGCAATGGATGGTGGCCTCAGCCAGAGTGGTAGAGACATTCCCAACAGCCGCTGGGAATTTCCCTCTGCACAAAGCTGGTGGGGGAAGGCCTCCTTCAGCTACAGCGCTCCTGGGTCTACGTTACTGCCACCACTTACCGCTCCCTGCCTGCTGAGAGGTGGCCGGCCCCTCTCGAGCATCTTGGATGTCTCTGGGCACCCCTGTGTCCTTCAGCCACTTAAGGATGTTGTCGCTCACCAGCATGTCCAACAAATAATTCATCTGCTGCCTGGTGCAACTGGGAAGGATGTGAGCCAGCAGCTGGGTGGTAAACACTGGCCCTATGATGGCTGCAAACTTCAAAACCATCTGCTTCTGCAGCGTGATCCGGTCCAGCTCAGCCAGTGCAATATCTGTCAAGAAGAAGCAAATCGTCTCTCTCTTTTGTGTCCCGGAGCCTGAGCTTGGAGAGGCTGGACGGTTCCACCACAGGAAACAGGGTAGACTTTGGCCTCTCTTCCTCAGGATGGCACCTGGTGGGCAATTGGAGCCCAGGGGAATGTCTTCAAGATGGCTCCACTCCTCTTGCAACCACAGGCCACAAGGCCCAGGGATAAGAGCTCCTCCACCACGGATGGGGAGGGCACGATCCTGCGGGTACATGCGACCCGTGATGCGACCTACCGGAGCTGAACTAGGCTGATGCCCAGCAGCGCACACAGAGAGCAGAGAGCGCTTTCACCACCTCAGAGCTGGACTTGGAGCTCCCCACAACTGCTGTGGGCCTCACAGCCGGCCCACAGCCCGGAGGGGGACATCTGTGTCCTTAAGCACAGAGCTCTGTCTGCTCAGACCAGAGTCGCCTTCCTGGCAGGGCCCCCCAGGCTGAGAGGGTGCTTCTGCAGCATGCTGATGCCCAGCCCCTCTCTCACATGCACCCCAGGAAAGGACCCCAGCACAGCCACGAACTCAGCCCCTCACCTTTCAAGGCAGCCGGCAGCACGGTGGTCTCCAGGCTGACATCTGCTCTGACGGTGCAGACCCTGCCACTGTTATTCCCAGCACTGGAGCTTGAGGTGGCTGAGACAATGGGTGAAGCCTCGACTGCAGAAGCTGGGAAGAGAGAGAGAGAGAGCATGAACAAGGTGGGGCAAGTCCAACCTGTCACGGTTGGGTGCGCTTCATGGCCCGCACCGAATGCGGTCAGTGAGCAGGGCAAACCGGTTTCCACCGCAATGGTTTTGTCTGCATTGCCCTTGCAACTCTTTTTCTGCCTTTGGACCAGCTGCCCAGCTGTACTGAACGAATATCCCGCAACAGAACGCAGCGGTTGCTACCTTTGACAGCGCTCCCTCCCACAGCCAGGGAAATTGCCAGTGATAATCCAAAAGGCAAAGCCCATGCAGGCTGTCCCCAGGGCAACAGCACTCTGCTTGGCATTGCTCTTGCAATTACTGCTCTTGCGTTACTGCCAAGCTCCTCAGTTCCCAGCGCCTTTGCGGGCATTTCTGGTTTTGGATTACACTTTCCCAGGTCTGACCCTCTCCTGCAGAAGGGCTTTCTTCTCGAGGGAGCTGGTGGCTTGCCAAGGTGACAGCAAGGTGTGCAGGAGCCCACACCTCAGCCAGATCAAGTTCTGTCCTGCTGCCAGATCGGACTCTGCCCAGACTCACTGGAAAGCCACAGGACACGGTCGTGTGTGTGTGTGTGTGGGGGGGGGGGGTGACGTGCAACAGCATCTAGCCAGTCCGCAACAAGAGTGCTTACCGATCAAGCCCTCCCAGTTGTCCTCTACTATTTTGTCCTGCCTCCCAGTGCTGAACAAGAGCATGTTGTTGCGACGCAGGCAGCGCAGCAGTTCCTCACAGTAATATGGGATGCCAGAGCTTCTTTGGATCAGGAACCTGGGCAGGAGCAGACCCAGCAGTGACCAACACCAGGGAAGTATGGTGCAACACAGTTCTGATGGGCGGGTGGCGAGTCACTCAGGCCTCACAGGGTAACCAGCCTCTTTGTCACAGCTACGGCTCACTTCAGAAGGGGGCGGTCCTCCCACTGGCTTGGGCGTTTGGGACCCCTGACCCTACACTGTTTGCTGGAGTCCATGGGGAAATGGTCGTGGGCAATGTCCAAAGCACAACACAGCAAGCCTGATCTTCCCTGTCCTCAGGAGCCCAGATCTGCTCTGGCAGCTGGCTGGACCCCTGCTCCTGGGAATCCCTACTGCAGCCTGGCTACATTGGTCAAAGCCTTTTTCACACCTCAGCCACGCTGAGGCTTGGGTACCCATCTCCCTCTGCTCTCCTCTCTCCTCTTCTCTCCCTTTTCCTCCCTGCCTTGCCCTCCCTCCTCTGCAACAGCAAAGGGCTGTCACTGCCCACGTGCTGCGTCCTGGGAGCTGCCTATTTTTAGCTCACACCTGCTGTGGCGAGTCTTAAGGAGAAACCCAGGTCCTTCCTGGAGTCAAGGATGCTGCCAGAAGGCCCCGTGCTTCCTTTCCTGCGGGGCGACTTCCTTCCGTGGCAGCATAGGTCCAACCCCTCCGGAAGAGCTCCGTGGCCTGCAACATACCTTGCTAGATCCCTGGGGATGCTGACCACTCCAAGGTCCTGGCAGACTTTCTGCACCACAGCTGCAGGTTTCAGCTCTTCCAGATGAAGACAGCTGATTCTCTGGGACGTTGTGCTGTCTGCTGCAGCTTTGAAAAAGCTCTCCGTTCTCTCGTGGCCAGGAGCTAAGCTCATCACCATAAAGAGCGTGACGCTTTGGAGCACGGGCCACATTACAGTCCAGGAGGCAGGGTCGATGAAGTGGGCGTTGTCGATGACAAATATGCCAAATTCTCCTCCAAGGGTCTGAAAAAAGCAGATGGATCTGTTTGGAGTCTGGCGGATTCTCAAGCATCCTCTAGGGGAGGAGATGCAGCCTCTCTCTCCGGAGACGGAGAATACTCAGAAGTCTCTCCCCAGCCGCTTCCCTCTTCAGAAGCTTACTGGCTTTTCATTTCTGCGAGACTTTAAGGCCTCCTGGAACATCACTTGCCCTTCTGAAGAAGGGAGCTTGGGCAAAGGAATGCAGAAGGCGTCAATCCTCCTCCAGGGCACATACCCTCCAACTTAACAGGAGGCGAGCTACGACGAGGCATATGGGGAGGGTGTGAGAGGGGCTTCTGGGAGGAGGGGCTCCTGGGCCCTGAAGGGCGGTGACCCTGGCACATCGTCCTGCTGCCCACTCAGGCTGTTCTGATGTGGAGCCTGCAGCGGGCAGGGTTGTTTTCTTTCTCTGACCCAGGTAGAAGGAGGAACGCTCACCTTCTGTAGCACTTTCCTACAAGTCTTCTGCAACTCCCTTTTCCTTTGAAGGTCATGCATCTTGCAAACCTCGTCTGAGATGGCAAACTGGACAGGAAAGCAGAGTCAGAAAGAAACATCATCCTGGGACCAGGCATGCCTATCCACCAAGCTAGACGGCAGAGCAAAGCGCCTCTGCTTTTGCATGAGGTCAGCGCAAGCCTCTCTTCACTGGCCTTTCCAGGGCGCTGACCAAGACACCTGGCACATGCACAGGACATGAAGTCACCACAGACAAGGAGCCTCCCTGGACCCACGAATCAGAACGGGGTGCTATGAGCACTGCAACTCCCAGCCCAGCAGAACACCCAAACAACCACCAGACTACCTCAGGAGGCCTCCCTCTCGCTCTCACCTCGACGAGGAAAATGTTGTTGAGGAGGCAGTAACTGCTCTCTTCTATCGCCCCTTGGAGCTTGGCCTGCAGGGTGCGCTGCCGGTCCTTGCACGTTTCACCCGCCTGCAGTCCCAGGGCCCTGGCCACCAGCATACAGACGGCAGAGAAGGGCTGCCTCATGTTGGCCTTGGTCAGTTCCATGGTGACAACCCTGCGGTGCAAAAGCAAAAGGCAGTTGAGCTGCAGAAAAGGCCCCCAGTAGCCCACGCCTGCCAAGACAGGAGAGTTAGAGACTCACTCTGCCTGGTTCTTACTGCAAAGGAACGCAGGGTGCACAGTCCTGGGGGTGTGGGCGGAGGGCCAGGCACAGGGCAGAGGCATCGCAGTCTTCCACGAGCGTCAGGGGACGGGCATGGGAAGGGGCTCAAAAAACCCACTTACCTGTGCCCAGTGGCCTGGCCCAGAAAGGCCAGCTCAGTAAGTAAGTGGCTCTTTCCAGAGCCCAGAATGCCTGCGTACGCCAGGATGCGCGGCTGTCCCAAAGTCTCATAGGCCTTCAAGCTGCGTTCAAAGAGGTCAATCTCCACCTCCCGACCTGTGAAGACCAACCAGGAAACAAGCTGTTGCAGCATGCTGAAAAGCAGGGCAGCATTCCCTTTTGCTGGCACGGCGGCTTCCCTCCACCACGTCAGCAAGCCTGCCTACACCCAGGCCTCCTTCCAAGCCCCTCATCTCAGAGCCGCCTGCCTGCTGGCCACACGGCGCAGCTCCTAGGAGCTCTTTCCCCTCCGCTTCTCCTCCCACAGGCAATGAGATTCAGCCAGCTGGACGCAGCTCCCCACACTGATCCAGCCCAAGACTGGAGGGCACACTTTGAGGCACTGCAGGCAGCTGCGCCCAAAAGGCATGCCAAACATCTCACTGCACCCTGAGCCCCAGAGCTCTTGCCAGCACCCTGTAGCTAAGGTGGCGTCTTCGGGCCTGTTGTGGTTTTGGCTGCGATACAGCTCCTTGTCTTCACAGGAGCTTGGAGTGTGCTGTGATGTGGTGGACTTGCCACCAAAGGAACGCCGAGAACACACTGAACTCTTGCCGAGCAGTGCTGGCACAGTGTCAAGGCCTCTGCAGTTTCTCATGCTGCCCCACCAGCCAGCAGGCTAGAGGAGGGAGGAAGGGAGCGAGCGGCTGTGTGGGGCTCAGCTGCCTACCGGGGTTAACCTCCCGCAAGGTGCACTGCTTTGGGCAAAGGGAAGCAGCTGGGGTTCTGAAGAGCGAGGACTTCTCTACCTACCCAGCAAGGGGCCATAGTCCGACCTCTTCTTGGTAAGACCCATGTCAAAGATGCTAGAAGCGGGAGAAGACAAAACATGAGTTTCACTTAGTTGTTCAGAAGCCAGGGAATATAGAGCCTGCTGTGTTAGGGGAGGAGACCCGCCGCAGGTAACTGCTTTTCTTTCCAGCAGCATGCTGTCCGGAGCATGCTCCCCGGCCAACGTTCGAGTGGACATGCCAGGACAGCTTCAAGCACGAAGAAGGCCAGCAGCCATGGCGGGACAGCAGAAGGTGTTGGGAGTCCCTCGCCAGAGGCCAAAACCAAAGAAAGCCCAGATGCGGCAAAGAAGCCAGGGTGTGCTGTTGGCTAGTAGACTGCTCTGCCACCCTGGACAAGCAAAAGAAGCCTCTTGGAAAGGAGGACCTGTGTCACTTAGTGGCTCAGGACACCAAGCACCTGGCACCTTTGGCTCAAGTCTTTTGATAGTTTTCAAGAGACAGCAACGTTAACATCCAAAAGGTCCTCCAACCCTGGCCCGGAGGGACAGCTGAGAACTGAGCAGGCAGACAGGAGGAAGAGTGGCCCAGTGGCCCACCTTTCCCCAAGGCGACATGACTGACCCAAAGCTTCCTGCGCAGAAGGAGCTGGGAAAAAATTCCTCCTTGCATCAGAATGACCTCTGCCTTAGCCTTGCACATAGTGGAGCAAACACAGGGCAGGGAGGGAGCCCAGCGGAAAGCCGCTTGGACAAAGCCTGCATGGCTAGCGTGCGTCTCCAAAGCCAGGACAACCTTCTGCACCCCACTGGCGTCACTCGCAGCTCTCTTAGCAGCAGGAGACACAAGGGCAGAAAGGCACAAAGCAGACCCATGCCAGGCCTTTGGATCTTCTTGGCCACAGGGAAGGGATGTCTGTGGGAGGCCAGGCTGGTCTCTTGCTGCACAGCTCCTCTTTACCGGTCAAGGTTGCACCCCTGGCTTCCCCTTGTGGCCCCATCCAGATGGCTCGGAAGACACTCACCACTTGTCGGTGATCCCCACATATTGATAGATAGCGCCGGGATCTGTAACACCTTTCAACTTTGTCTTCGGCAACTCCTTGAAGAGGTAACTGGGCAGGCGAGAGGCCTTGTAGGTGTCTTCATCACAGGACACCAGCCTGGGGTAGTGCACCATCAAGCGGGCACCCAAATTCACCTTATGGCCAATCACTGCCATGGAGAGAGAACACATTGACATGGTTAGGAAAGCAGCCTTGCCCCACCCTTTAAGGCCAAGGGCTACTTCCCCTTGTTGTCCATAGGTGCATGCCTAGTGCACTGCACCAATGAGCACACACAGCAAAGATCTTTTAATTAATTCATTATATAAATATATATATATTATATAATTAAATATTTTATTATATAACTCTGCAGAGTCAGGTGCTTGGCGATCTTCCGCAAAGCCAGCACACCTCTGACTTGAATCACCGTTACTTGTACACAGCAAACTTGTGAAAGCTATCTCTTTGGGTACTTCTGATTGGCTATTACAGCTCACCTAACTTATGTCTCCTGAGTTTGCACATTACAGAGAAAGGCTGGGGAAGTGGGGACACATCAAATCCCACATTAGCATACGTTAGCATTTTGATGGGTACGATTTTTAATACGTTTATGACCCTTAATGAGCAAAAGGTTACTACAGATTAGTCTGGAGCTGTTGTTCTCCTCCTTGTTTTCACCTTTTGTCCCTTATCTCCCTGGCTGCTGCTAGCTCAAGGCTACCTGTCTCTCTGTTCCCTTATTCTCTCACCTAAAAGACTATACAAGCTATAGAAATACTACACAAGCTACAGGACTCTCTATATTCTTCAAGGTTTCCTTGTTTTTCCCAGCTTTGGGACTACACCCTCAGGCACAGGTCAACCCCGCAGCAGGGCAAGCTGACCCAGCGGGAACCGCAAGTCTCTGAGCCCATTCTCCCACCTCAGGTCGAGACCTGTGACATCTGGGCCGCTCTCGGCAGGCTGTAGCATATGTGCTTGCCCCAGCCTTCCCATCTCTTCATGACTGATGTGTGTGTGACAGGTGTGCTTAAGCACACCCACGCCAGCCTCCCACTCTTCAGACTAAGGTGCGGTACCTGTATGTTCAG
Organism: Aythya marila; assembly: GCF_965140915.1. Classification (NCBI taxonomy): domain Eukaryota; kingdom Metazoa; phylum Chordata; class Aves; order Anseriformes; family Anatidae; genus Aythya; species Aythya marila. The sequence continues at coordinate 87,551,110 of NC_139080.1, forward strand.
CCCTCTCCGGATGGCCACAGAGGCCGTAGAACATCGTCCCGCTGGTGACCCCAATAGACATTGCCCTGGCACACAGGGAGAGAAGTGCAAATTCAGTGGTGCCCCAGGCGCAGTCCTGCTCGCCCCGCTCTGCCACTTCCCACGTCTCCCCTTGGCACCAACCAGGGACACCTGCTGTCCCACAGCCGGTGTGTGCCTCGGGGACTTGGAGAGCTTGGGGCACCACACACAAGGGACGTGGGGAGGGTGCACGCAAGACGGCTTGGACCCTTCCCCTGAGGCCCGATGGCTGTGACCTGCAGCAGGCCACAGCTCCTCTCACTAGTGGAGGAAAGCAGGTGCTACCCACAGAGCACCTACAATGCCAGCGACTTTGAGATTAGGCCAGAGCCCTGTTCCTGGCAGGCTGTGCTTGGAGGGACTGCGCCTGGCTGCCGTGAGCTAAGCCCAGGGGCCACCTGCTGCCTCTCAGGGTGCTGCCTCAATCCTGCCAGGGACAAAGGAGGCCAAGCCAGGAGGCCACGTCTCTTGCTGGTCAGCCCCCTTGCGCTGTCCCAGGCAGCACGCATGCCCTGCAACACCGCCACACACTCACTCAAGTTTCCTCAATGATCTGGAGCACATGCTGAAGATCTGAAGAGCGCTGTCCAAGGCACGGGTGCTCTCGTCATGCAGCTTTGCTCCAGACATTCCGAACACACAGAGGAATGTACAGCCCTGCAGAGGACAGATGCAACACATCTGGTTACAGTGCCTATGGCCAGCAGCTAATGCCGTTCCATTGCAGTCGCCAGGGAGACCAGTAGAGCTGCAGGTCAACACAAAGCCACAGAGGACTGATCCCACCAGCAAGGCAGAGCTGCTCCTCAGTCCCTCTCCACTAAACAGACACAGGCCACCCTCTGGGGGTGGGATTGCTCCCCCACGCTCACCTTATCAAACAGAAGGCTTTTGTTGATTTCACCCTTGTGAGGACTGATGATTGTTGAAATCATCCTGTTGGCATCACGGAGGCCCCTCTGAAGATCCAGTAACCTGGCCTCTGCAGAAAACTGCAGCTGGATAAAGAGGCTGGTGACTGGCCGTAGCTCAGACCACAGGTGCAGCGGCATATCCACGTCTAGCTGGAAGTGAAGAGCACGACAGCTTTGCCAGCCTGTTCTCCCGGCGGTTCCTCTGGGCCCGTGCCACGTACCGAGGGAGAGCAGGCATGTTGGCAATACCAGGTACTACTGGAGGAAGGGTAAGTCCCCTGCTCGGTGCCAATCGCAGGCCAGCCTGCGGCAGGCAGGTCATAGCAGAGTCATAGCACAAACGACAGAGGGGAATGTTCCAGCAACACTGCATCTTGTGGCAAGTACGGATGCGAGGGGCGACCCTCTGGCACATCCCAGGGACTTGAGCAGACTCGCCCCCTTGTCCTCGCCTCGTGCCCACAGCACGTCCAGAGCAAGAGTCATGGAAAAGACAGAGGCAAGTCCACCTCCTGCCACCCGTGCCTCTTTGAGGAGCAGCACAAAATGGGCAGTTGCCTGGCACGTGCAGCACCAGTAAGCCTGGCATCAGGTCCCCTGGGTTCCCGCCCCAGGGTGCTTTTTCTTCCATTTGTCTGTTTTCACGAGAGCTCCACCCATGCAATGCACACCTTCTTCTGCCCTCCCAAAATGCAGCCTCCAGCAGCAGCGGCCTTACCTTCCTGAGAGGAGCTGCTGGTATGTACTTCTGCATCTCTGCTGCCACTTTAGGACCATTGGACACGAGAAAAGCTGGCCTTAGGTGCCCTAAGGGAAGCAAACGCAGGCCTTCACTGGCAGGACGGGACTACAAGGGGGTTGAAAGACGGGGCTGGCACTGGGCAAAGCAGAGCAAAGATTCTTTGGCGTTTCCTCCTGCTCCCCTCTGCAGCTGCTTGGCCAGAGCCATCCCCTGGAAGGAGGGGATGGCAGCGACAGCCTCAGCTGAAGCACAGGAGGGACAAAGGCACGAATGCTGACTGAAAGGTGGAAGAGGGCAGGGGGAGTTCCTCCCTGGAACTCTGAAGCAGGCAGGCCCCATTTTTCCAGCCAGTCTCAGAACACGGTGAAGCAGGGACTCACCTATCCTTTCCAAACGCTGCATCTTCGCGTGTTGCTCAAACTGGCCTGCAGCATCTTGGCGTTCTGATCCAGACATGTGCTCCATCCTCTGAACCTGCAGACACGCAGAACAAAAGTACTGCCGCTGGCCTCCCCAAGGAGCCCCGGGAGACACAGCCCGCCCCTCCACTCTCACTTTCCAGAGAAGGGCAGAACCTCTTGGTGCAGCAAGCCCACCTCTCTGGATTTTCAGCTGGGACAGAAGTGCCTCTTCAGAAGGACCAGAGCCACGCAGGCATCACCCAAGCATGCCCCAGCTCTCCAGGACAGCTGCGCGACCCACGGGGGACATTGCTGGTGGGGCCCACACCCTTCCTGTGCTTCCCTTGGCCAGTCACACCAAGCAAGCACTACCCAGAGCTACCCCTGAGGTGGAAGGGCAACTGCTTCAGCTCTCTACCAACCCTTACAGCTACAACTCTCTCCACGTCCAGCGCCTCAGCCTTCTGGCATCTGCCTCCTTCCCTCTCAGGTGCAGGTCTTCAGAGAGGCTCTAGAGGCCAACCTGTCCACCTACCTTCAGAACCCGTTTGCCACCAAGAAGCCTGGTCTGGATCTTTTCCTGCTCACACAGCTTCCAGCAGGTGGGCGAGACAATCACTTCACTTTTAACCGCAAGGTTTTGGGCGTTCATAACTTCCTCCAGGGCCTGGCTGCAGATGAAGTACTGCTGATGGTACCTGTCTCCAGCAGCCAGTACGGTCATTTGCCCTGCGGAGATCCCTGGGGAGAGAGCAAGAAGCAGCATTGACACCGGGGAGCAGAAGCAGTCAGCAGCACTGGAGAGTGCCAGGGCTGTGCACGTGGCACAGCTGACCCTGCAGCGCCCATACCTATCTTCAGGTGGAGCTTCTGACCCACGTGTGTGTCACGACTGCCATGCTTCTTCTGGATTTGTTGGCAACACTGCAGCACCAGGCTGATGGTCTGAGGCAGCTGAGCTTCTGATGCTCTCCACAGCACCAGCACAGCATCCCCTGGGGAAAGTGAGGGGAAGGGGAAGGCTCTCCTGAGGGACAGCAGCAAGTGGCCAGCCGGCGTGCAGAGGAGGACGGGCTTGTGGGAGGGCATCCTCCTGAAGGACAGCACCCTGGCCACAGGGACCCCTCCCCTCTGCCAGACCAGCCACAGCACCAGCCAGGGCAGCAGGGCAAGAGGGTGGGTGGCGGGGGGACCCTCTGCCCAGCACTCCTCCGCAGCTGCAGCAGCCCAGGGACACCACCGGAGGGACTGCTGCGTGGCCAGAGAGCTGCTCCATCAGGCCAGAGCACAGAGCAAGCGGCTCCCGCGGGAAACACTGCACAGCAGCAGGACATGGAAGCAGCCTCCTCCTAAGGACATACCTCCAAACTTCAGGATGTCTCCTCCGAAATCCAGCACAACTGTGGAGAAAGAAGGGAAGGCAGAGTTATGGGGCGCCTTCTTCCGGAATCCGTGGGGCAAGCCACCTGTAGCCACAGCCCTGGCCCCTGTACAGCGAGTTGGGAGGCCACACAAGCACAGTACGGTGCAAGCTGGAAGGCACCTCTGGAGAGTATCTGCTCCAGTCCCGCACCCCGTCTCCACTCAAGCCGAGCCACTCAGAGCCACCTGCCCGGGGCCACGTCCAGACGCCTGGTGAAGATCTCTGAGCGGGGACACTTGCAAATGCTGCCAAAGTGGTGGCCACCACATGCTCACGGTCAGAGACGTCCCCCAGGATAAGGGGCTCAGGAGGGCCACACACAGATGTCAGTGCGAGCCTCCCTAGGTCACTGGCACGCTGGCACTCACTGGATGCCCCCAGCCTGCCTGCGGTCCTAATGGCACCAAAGCGGTGTTCCATCGTGGAACTGCAACGGTCTCTCTGCAAGCACAGAGACAGATGCTGAGAAAGCAGGTGTCCCCTTGCTCATACGATCAGAGAATGATCTAGGCTGGAAAAGGCCTTCGAGATCATCAAGTCTGACCATCCACCTAGCCTACTGAGTCCCCATCACTAAACCATCTACCTTAGTGCCACGTCCACACATCTCTTAAATAGCTGCAGGGACTGGGACTCCATCGCTTAACTGGGCAGGCTGCTCCAGTGCTCAACCACAACCTCCTTGAAGAAATTCTTCCCAGTACCCAACCCAAGCACAGCCTGCCCCAAATCGAGAGCCTTTCCTCATGGCCTCTCTCTTGTCACCTGAGAAAAGAGACCGACTGCCTCTGCGCTGCAGCCTCCTTGCAGGGAGGTGGGAAGCGCAATGAGGTCTCCCCTCAGCCTCCTCTTCTCCAGACTAAACAACCACAATGCCCTCAGCTGCTCCTCGTAACTCTTGTTTTCTAAACCCTTCAGCAGCTTTGATGATCTTCTCTGTACACACGCAAGCAACTCAGACATCCTTCTCGTGGTCAGGGGCCCCGAACTGAATGCAATATTCGAGGTGTGGGCTCACCACTGCCGTGTCCAAGAGCTATCACTTCCCTAGCCCTGCTGGCCACACTAGTTCTCATGCAGGCCAGAATGCCATCGGCCTTTCTAGAGACCTGGGCACGCTGCTTGCACATGTTCAGCTGGCCGCCAAGCAGCAACCCCACATCCTTTTCTACTGGGCACATTTCCAGCCACTCTTCCCCCAGGCCTATGTGGCTGCATTAGGTTGCTGTGTGCCAAGCGCAGGACCCACCACTTAGCCTGGTTCAGTGGCATGTGACTGGACTTGGCCCAGCCTACCTCAGCAAAGCCTTCCCACCCTCAAGCCAGTCAACCGTCCCGCCTAACTTGGAATTGTCTGCAAACTTACTGATGGAGGGTGCATTCAATCCCCTCCTCCCTCCTGGTCACTGATGAAAATGTTAAACAAAAAAGGCCCTGGTAGAGTGCCCTGGAGAAGGCCACTGGTGTCCAGACACCAACTGGATTGAACCTGGATTGAACTCCGCTTGCTAGGACTCCTTAAGCCCAGCCGTCCAGCCACTTCTTTACCCAGCAAACAGTATGTCTGCCCAAGCCCTGAGCAGCCAGTCTCTCTGGGAGAATACTGTGGGCAGCAGTGTCAAACGCTTTATAAAAAGCCAGGCAGACAATGACCAGAGCCTCTCCCTCCTCTACCAAGTGGGTCACCTTGTCGTAGGAGATCAGGGTAGTCAGGAGGCACCTAGCCTTCAAAATCCCGCGCCAGCTGCTTCTGATCCCTCCATTGGAGGCATGTGCCATGTCACAGCACTCAGGATCACCTGCTCCGTAACCTGCCCTGATACTGACATCAGGCTGATGGGCCTGTAATTCCCTGCAAAGTCCTTCCAGCCCTTCCTGTTGCCTGGAGGCACGTCTGCCAGCCTGCAGTCCACTGGGGCCTCCCTCATCACAGTGGGCAGCAGAAGAGACCTGCTGCGCTCCTCCCTTGCCACGGGAGCCCCACGGCTCCCACTGTCCCCCCAGGCCACAGTGAGCTCCACAGCCCTTCCAAGGAGGCAGGAGCAGCTGGTGCAGCAAGGCTGCCTCTGCCCTCCGCAAGCAACCTCAGGGCCCCATATACAACAGCCTGGCAGCATGGCTCTTACCCTCCAAAACGTCGCTCATGTAGTCATTGAGTGTTTGTGCCAGCTCGTCAGCACCTCTGTCTGTGCCGCTCTGCTGGACACACTTCTCTGACAAAGAAGTGAAACCTGCAGGAAGAACAGGCAGAAATCAGGACATGTCTACGTGGGCCACAGGGCCTGGCAGCCAGTCCCATGCTGCCAAGCCTAAGCGCCTGTCAGTCGCTGCATCGCAAGAGAAGCCAATCCGTGCTCTCTTTAGCCATCACAGCAGGAGTCCTCAAGAGCGACAAGATAGCTGTGCCATCTACGGGCCAGGGCCCCCGAGGGCCTGGTGTGTCCCAATGGCTCGTTTCCGGGGAGGCTCTACCGTGCCCAACCCACCTGAAAAATCCGCTAAGAACAGCACTCCCACGATAAGCCTGGGGATCTGGCTGTCCCAGGTGAAGTCCTCAGAAAGAAGATCGGGGAGGAGCACGCTCCCGTTCTCCATCTCAGAGTACGGGTACTTCCCCTCCCAGGCAGATGCTATGGTCAGTGCCCTGTGGTACCGGGGTACCTCAGCAGAAGACAACCATGCCCAGCTGGGAGGGAGGAGATGAAGACCCCTCAGCACCGGACGGTGCAGTGAGCCTGGGGCCTTCTTGAAGGACAGTTCGGTCTCTGCCACCATGGGTCATCACAATCACCTGGTTGTGATGCCATTCATAGGTCATCGCTTAGTGGCTGCCCTCCAGCAACACGGTGGGCTAACAGTGCCATCCTCCATAGATCAATGCCTGCTGAGCAGCAGCCGCTGTGACCCCGTACAAATGTATAGAGCTACTTCTTCCAATGAGGTTATTAAAAAAAAAGGAAAAAAAGTACAAATAGGATTAAGACTGGAAGAGGGTAAAGAACATTCATATATTCATGACAACATTCACCACCAGAACCTTCCAGAATGGTTGCTCAGTTCTTCTGTTCTGGGGGGGTGGTTAGGGGCTGGTGGCAGGGAATGCAGGCTGCTGGTCAGTTAAGTCAGCGGACCACTGACACAACCAGAATGAAGAATGCTAACATATAAATAAAATTCAGAAATTATTCTATTCTGGCTAGAAAAGTTGTTTCATGTTGCTCCATCCATCCAAGAGGAAAGGTTGAAAACAACAGTGGCAACGTGAAGTTTAAGAGAAGAAGAGATAAGGAGTGAAGGATGGAGGATGAGGATGGTAACATAAGCAGCAAACGGTGGTTAGTAATTAACCTCTTAGAAGATCACTAGAAAAGAGATATTTAAGTAGGAGATTTGTTTTGTTTTGAAAACACTGGCTTGTGCTTTTAAGGGTCACCGATTACCTGAACTGTTTGCAAGGTCACTGCTTGAAAACTGGAAAACTTGTTCAATAAAATTAACAATTCTGTATTTTGAAAATGGTATGGTTTAAATATTAAACTTCATAAATGTTCTCATTTGTGTATTACATTTATGAATCCAGTAGTTCTTAACTGAAAACAACCAAATGTTTTCAGTAAGGTTTAATAGCAAATAAATGCATTTCAACTTTCCAAACTCGTTTTTCAGCAATTTTAGCCTACTGTAATTCCAATTACTTGATTCAAATCATGCTTCAGTCTGGTGTAACAACAAAATCAAGTTTAACTTTCATTATTCCATTATTGCCTAACATTTTCCCAGAGTAAACGTAATTTAGATGGATATAAAAGACACCGCATGTAACCAGCACAAAAACAGTCACTTCATTTTAAATGTGCATAAAAAAAAAAAAAAAAAAAACAACAACAAACCACACAGAAACCCAAACACATGAATGGTTAACTTTTTGTTCCCTTTTTCTCAGACAAAACCTTTGCCTTACTTCGGAGAGCAATGTCTTGATATCTGAAGGAGCTCCCTCCTTGAAGTCATCCATTCCTAGAGTCAAAACGATCAGTAATTCATCTACTCACAAGCATCTTTTCTGCTCTGCTTCCACAAATTATGTCTCATCTCAGAGCAGAGCCATGCTACTCTACCATGTTATTATACCTTCAGCTGGGATTTACATGGCTGGGATTGGTGTGCTTTTAGACCAGCAAAGATCATTCAATACATTTGTTTGACCTCCTGCGTGCTACAAACCACAGAGTTTCACCTCAACATTCCCACATCAACCCTGCAGCTCCCAGTTCAGCTATTTTATGGTTTATGATTATATATATTGTAACTATATATAGTTACAATTCCAAGGACAGCTTGCAACATAATTATTCAATTCAAATTACAAATAGGTTCTCGGGCCCCCATACTACCTCATTCAGGTTCCAGGTAGCTGGTCCATAATGCTGTATGATTCTTTCAGGAGGCCATTCATTCTCTCCCCATTCTTGGGCACTACGCCCAGCTAAGGAAGCATCAATAGATCGTTTTACTCTATTCAGATAAAAACAAACAAACAAAAAACTCTTTTCAGCTGGAATTAGCTCAAACCTTTCTTTACATAGAAAGAAAAATCTAGGAGCGTAACAGAATGACACCAGGCAGAATGACAACTCCCAGAGGGAAGCCCTACAGTGACAGCGAGTCAGAACAGATGATCTGTGGCCACCCCAGGGACAGACTCAAATGCCATGACCTGCGACTGAAAGTGACCGCCAGAACTGGGATGATGGACGCATAGAATGCTTGCCTTTAAGACAAGAGACCGGAAGGATGGGCAGTGCAAACCCCTTAAGAATAACGCTTCAGAAATGAATTCCCCAGCCTGAGCTCCTGGTGAAGCCCAGATGACTTCCACAACAGTGACGATGGAAACAGACACAATCTGAAACCAAATATGCACAAGACCCAAAACGCATCTGCTCTTTAAGCTGTGACTGCAAGACAAGAAGTGCTTGGATCAGCCCTGTGATCACAGAATCACAGAATTGATGACGAAACAAGCATTTAGGACCTTTAGTGTGGCTACCAAGTTGCCCATCTAATCTGTCCAGTGGAAGAAGGCGATGAGGATATCAAAACCTGAGGAGCGCGTAACACATAATGATCATATCAGGAAACATTCGATACAAAATAAAAGTTACACGCACGGAAGAAGTGATCCCTTTAAGCTCCTACTGCAAGACAAGAGGTGCTCAGCTCCCAGTTGAACATCAGCGTTATTCCGATGAGGTCAAGTGTTCAATACCCTCAGGATGGCTTCCCCAGGGCCTGCCGAGCACCAAGAGCAACAGCACAGCACAGACAACAAGCTGGGACTGCCCTGCCTGGCACGTGTTCACGCTGTACGTGACAGAACTCCCCACACATCATCTCTGCCTGACCTGATCAATCCTGAAAGGCCCCATCCGCTGCAATGACTTACAAGCACAGACCCTTGCCCTATGGGTCCATTCACAACCCCAACTCAAACATAGCACTTGCCCCCCCAGCTTAGCTTGGGAATGCTGGGAGGCAGGTTCCATCCTCATCAAGGAACACAAAGGCTAGCCAGGACACTGCTTCAAGCCTAAGGCTCCTCTTCACCTGCAGAAATAAAGTGCCATCAGGCACCAGCACGCCAGCCAAACTTCTTCCAGGGAAGCACCCTCCTCAGAAACAAAACAGTAGTCAACTGACCTGCTCTGCTACTGAAATCAGATAGACACCCCCTAGACAACTCCCTGCCTCCCCCTGCCAACACACAAGATTTGCCCCTGAACTTAATTCTCAGGGCTCAGAATCCATCCTCAGTGTGGACCACAGAGACCAGCTAGGATGTTCCCAGTACCTTCTTCATCCCTGGAAAAGAGGAGTCACCCAGAGGTGGACCAATAGACTACCAAACCAAAAACAATGCCCGTTTTCCAACTTTTCTCCACTCACCTTCCCAACCCACACCCAGCGCTTCCATTCACTGTGCCAAGCCAAGCCCACGGGGCTTAGATCAAGGAGAAAGAACAGACAAACGTGACAATCCATAAAACGGTCTATACCCACTCCTCTTCTTTCATCCCCTACCGCAAGAGCCAAGAAGCCCCAGACCCGTGTTCCCCAGCCCAGTATCACCGCTTCGCCCACCTAACACCCCAAAGAGATGCATCTCCAGCATTTCAGGAACTAGAACTGCTGACGTCTGGCGCGCCTCAGAAACGTGGCAGGAGACGTACTCTGCTGTCGCAAGGTAGTTTGCCCAACAGGCAAAGCAGACTAACACAGTCCACTGACCAACTCAGGGCCCACACTGCTGTCCACTCACCCTCGTGCTTCGTTCAAGTTTCCGTGCCCATGCCCTGGGCTACAAGAAACAAAGAGAGAAGGTCATGCCCACGATGGACACGCAAACAGTACAGCTTCTTGCAGAGGACTCAAACACAGAGACCAGAGCCAGAAAAAAAAAAACACACCCTTGAGTCCACAAATGCCAAAAAGCCATGAATGCACAGCAGTCCCAGCAGGGGTAATTACAGACTTATCCTTTACAGATGAAAAAGGTGACCCTGCTCAGTCTCTTCGTACTACTGCGCTTATGCAGTCGAGCCCCTTGCAATGCGTGCTGAAGCTCTTTGTGAATCCTCTGGACAGTGACACAAATGGCTTGATATACCTAAAGATTGAAATGTAACGCCAAAAAAAGGAACCGTACCCCATGATTTCCCAAAAACAAGTTAGCCAGCAACCCCTCCTAAGCATCCCTCTTCTAAGTGAATTCCAAGCTCTTAAAATCTAGAAGGATGCAAGGTCTAAAGACTCAACAGCCAGCAAAACCACAGGCAAAAGCTGCAGAAATATAACAAACTGTCCCTAACCCTGAACAAGATTACACCTTACATGCCTACTGCTGCTGGTTTCAGATACATGCTTACACAGGGAGCTTCGACAATACCTTTCTCCTAAACCCTGCTCCCTCACTTTGCCACCAAGGTTGTAACTTTGATAGTATTTGACATACAGGCAAAGACTCACAGTAAGCCCCGTAATCCTGCAAAAATCCTGAGGGACCCAGAACCACTAAGCAAACACACAAACTAACATTATTGTCCTATCCATGAACATGCCATAACAATGACTCACCTGAGAAAGAACTGCATGCAATAAAGGCACCTACTACAGTGCAAGTCACGAGTATCACTCTATACTTGTTCTATTCTGCTAAGATCACAGATCTTTGGTCTGACTTTCTGCGGCCCTTGTTACATTGTCACAGCAACACACAGGCAGGAAAACATTGCTACATACAGTAACAAAAGACTGAGTCATAAGAAGAACCTAGGATAAAAAATGAAACCGCACACTATCTTAGTTCAGCACTACATTCTATATGCATGCTTTCAGCCTGAAATCATCAATAAGAGACGATAACCTCTAAGACTGAAAACAAGACAAATTCTACTTAGTTCTCTGAATGCAAGGCTGATGCAGCAAGTCATCAGCTGGAAGGAACCCAAGCAGAGGATTCAAGATGTTCCATTCCAACATTGAAACTTACCTTTCCAAAGCCGCTTGTCAAGCAGAGCATAGTTTCCCATTTGTTGAACAGGCAGGCCTAGCCAAATTTCAACCCTAAACTTCCAGGGAATCTCTACTGCTCCCAGCGTACATATTACTTCCGTACTCACCTGCAGGTCTTACCTGTGAAAAAAAAGTTCCAACTTTCTTCCCTTCTACAATATCTGTGATGACATGACCCGAGATTTTCGGGTGGACTCCATTTGCAATCACTACAGAGGTGCCTCCTCGCAGGGCCCACAAAGCTGCTGTCACCTACAGTGAAGGAGAGAGCCAGTTCCCAAAAATGCACTTGTTAGTTGAATCCCCATCCTCAACAAGAATTCTTATGTTGGAAGAAGCCCTTAAGACCATCAAGTCCAAGCATCAACCTAATGCTACCACTAAATCATATCCCTAAGTGCTATGTCCACACGTCTCTTGAATACTTCTAAGGATGGGGACTCTACCACTTCCCCGGGCAGCCTGTTCTAATGCCTAACCACCCCTTCCATGAAGAAATGCTTATTTAGTACCCAGATATCTAGTGCTGCTCAATAGAGTTGTTCCTCCCTAGGGGTAGGGCTTGGCATTTCCCTCTCCTGAACTTCAAAAGGTTCCTGCCTGCCCCTATCTGCAGCCTGTCAAGGTTCCTCTGAATGCACCGCCCCCACCCCGCACAAGGGCCATTTCCACAGAAGCCACCAACCACCCGCCGCCTCGCCCCCTCCCTATCCAGCCCACCGTGGCGCGCCACCGACCACCAACCTCGTTGCGCCACCCCTCCTCGGCGTCCCGGCCTGCCCCGACAGCTTCTGCCCATGGCGCCGGCAAGCCCTGCATGCTGCTTCTGCCCTGGCTTCCTCCAAGCCAATCACACAGTGCTTCCGCCCTGATTGAAGACAGGCCCTGACATCACTTCCGCCCCAGGTTCCCAGCCAAGCACGGCGTGTCCCCACAGACACAGCAGAGCAAACACACAAACTAACATTGACATCCTACCCGTAAACATGCCGTAACAGTGACTCACCTGAGAAAGAACTGCATGCAATAAAGGCACCTAGTACTACATTAGTTTATTCTAACAGATCCTACTAGCTGTCACCTCAAAAAGACGTGCGTACCGCTCTCTACTTGGAAACGCATCAGTCCGTCCGTAGACTCTGACCCACCTAAAGAGCCCTGCAACTGACTGAAGGAAAAACAAAGCACTTACCCCAAAGAGCAGCCCAGGCAGAAGGAGCTCTCTGATGGCATACCTGGGGCTCATATACCGTTTGGCCGCGCCCAGCACCCAAGCCCAATCACCTGGGAAAGGGAAGGGGCAAAGCACAAGAAAGTAGAAGGAGAGCAGAAGGAGCAGCAGCTGTTGTCCTGTGGGCCTTTTTTTTTTTTTTTTTAAGTCTGATGGCACAATTTTGTGCAGCGCTGCCTGGGCACACATTTCAGATAGAGCTAATGAGCAGCTGAGGTAAAGGAGCTGGGAAGAGAGAGGTGTTGCAGCAGGTATGCTGTGGCTGTGAGGTGCCTCAGGGTGTGCTTTTTCTCTTGTTTCTACAGGTGCTTCTTTAGGCAGCTTGGAGTCTATGGATTTCTAGATTTTAAGTGCTTGGAATTCACTTAATAGAGGGATATTTAGCAGAGGTTGCTGGATCACTGGTTTTAGGGATGGTGGGATACACTTCTGGTTTTGAGTTATATTTTAATCACTTGTGTAACTCTCCAGAGAACTAAAAACAGCTTGATTACATGCTCCAAGAGGCTTGTCCATGTAGGCACAGTATTACTAAGAGACTGAGCAGGGTCGTATCAGAGTTACCTTTTTTCATCTGTAAAGGGTCTGTGATTACCCCTGCCGGGCTGCTGTGTGTGCGTGGCTTTTTGGCATCTGTGGAGCTCAGTCACTTTTGTGTGTGTATGTTCTTACTTTTTGTGGGTTTTTGTTTGTTTGTTTGTTTGTTTGTTTGTTGTTGTTGTTTTTGAGAGGCAAATAGTGCGTGTGCTGAGCGTGGTTGGCAGGAGGAGGTGGGGAGCTGTCTGGCAGGGAAGCTGTTCAGGACTGGTAGGTTTGGTTTCTAGGAGCATGCGGCATCCTTCCTGTGTGATGCGACTGATTCTTGGGCAGGAACGTTCCAGCTCGTGTGTCTTAAATAACGTAGCTTGTGTAGTGTGTGTTGTGTGGCCTGGGCAGAGTTTGCTTTGGCGCTGTGAGCCAAGAATCTCAGTTAAAGCTGGTGAGCAGCTGGAGTAACAGAGCTGGGAAGAGAGAGTATTGCAGCAGGTACACTCTGGCTGTGAGGTGCCTCAGGGTGTGCTTCTCTCTTGTCTCTGCAGGTGCTTCGTGCAGTCTTGGACAGGGAAGGGAAATCCCCATGTCACGGAGCAGTGAGGGAAGGTGAGAGTGTTTTCAGCCTGGTCATCCCTTATCCAAAGCGAACGGAAGACACTCAGGTGTTTCCCTCAGGGTCTGAGGTGAGGCTGTTTGGGATAGAGGAGCAGTGTGGCAGGTGGTTGTTTGCAAGCACAGTGGTCATTTTGTCCTTTTGTGTTCCCAGGTGGCATGGGTGATGCTGTCTACTCCTTCTGAGCTTGGACTTAATTTCCAGGTACAGAGGCAAGTGGACCGCTGTTTTGAAAGGATACAATTAAAGATGGAGTCGCTTGTGTTGATGAGGGATGGGTGCTAACGCTGGCAGCTGAAAGTTTATCTTCTGGCTGTGTTTTCCTTTGTTCAGGCTGAAACTCAGTGTGCAGTCCAGGACGTCATGACCTGAGCTGCCTCTGGAGTGACTCTGGTGAGTGATGAACAGAGGTAGCAGTTGTTTTTGGGGTGCGGTTGTCACTGCAGTTATTTTCCTACATCCAATAGAGTAAAATTCCAGTTTGCCTTTTAGAGGTGCTTTAAGTGGCTTAAGAGAACAGGTGGAAGCATCTGCCACGTGGGGCAGGTAAGAGGCTGAGGTTAAGGAGGGGATGAGAGTAACTGTCCAAAGGCTGCTGTGGGTTTTGCTGCTGTGGTTGATTTCTCCTCTGTTTATCAGGTGCCACAGGCAAGGTGATAGCCCTTAGAACAGGAGCAAAGCAGGTCTCTGGAATGCTGCGTTGTTCCTGAGAAAGGTGTTGTAGAGGAAAAAGGTTGTCTTGCGTGGCGGTTCCTGATGGCGGTCTTCTTCCGTAGGGGAAGAGGTGCCTGAAGCCCCATGCTGTGTAGCCTGAGCACACCTCATTGAGGATGAAGCCTGCTTTCCAGCAGTTCCCAAAACTGTGTTGAGGCTGAAATGCTGTGTCTGTGTTTGGGTTGGGTTTCAAGTTTTCATGCTGTGTTAGGGATGGGTTTCAAGTCAGTGCAGCGGAGGGCCAGGACCCAGTGTCCTGTAGCGTGTTTTGACCCGTCAGCATGGCCTTTTGGCTCTCAGATAGCCTACTCAAGTATGTGATTTTTCCTGCAAGTGATAAAGTGATATTATTACATTGAATTGTTTTTCTTTGGCATGTTGTGCTTTTTTTTTTTTTTCTTTTTTCTTTTTTTTTTAATGCTCCTGGATTTTTCTTTCTATGTAAAGAAAGGTTTGAGCTAATTTCAGTTGAAAAAAATCCAGTTACTTGCTTGGTCATATTGTCCTTTCAAGATTAAAAGCTGCAGCCTAAGCATGCGGAACGTTGCTTCTAGAAACAGCCCGATTCTCTTGTCTGCACTCTGCTTGCTGTTGAGCTAAATCAGATTAAAAACAAACAAACAAACAAAAACACGCCAGCTGCTGCTTCTCCTTCTGCTCTCTTTCTACTTTCTTGTGCTTTGCCCCTTCCCTTTCCCAGGTGATTGGGCTTGGGTGCTGGGCGCGGCCAAACGGTATATGAGCCCCAGGTATGCCATCAGAGAGCTCCTTCTGCCTGGGCTGCTCTTTGGGGTAAGTGCTTTGTTTTTCCTTCAGTCAGTTGCAGGGCTCTTTAGGTGGGTCAGAGTCTACGGACGGACTGATGCGTTTCCAAGTAGAGAGCGGTACGCACGTCTTTTTGAGGTGACAGCTAGTAGGATCTGTTAGAATAAACTAATGTAGTACTAGGTGCCTTTATTGCATGCAGTTCTTTCTCAGGTGAGTCACTGTTACGGCATGTTTACGGGTAGGATGTCAATGTTAGTTTGTGTGTTTGCTCTGCTGTGTCTGTGGGGACACGCCGTGCTTGGCTGGGAACCTGGGGCGGAAGTGATGTCAGGGCCTGTCTTCAATCAGGGCGGAAGCACTGTGTGATTGGCTTGGAGGAAGCCAGGGCAGAAGCAGCATGCAGGGCTTGCCGGCGCCATGGGCAGAAGCTGTCGGGGCAGGCCGGGACGCCGAGGAGGGGTGGCGCAACGAGGTTGGTGGTCGGTGGCGCGCCACGGTGGGCTGGATAGGGAGGGGGCGAGGCGGCGGGTGGTTGGTGGCTTCTGTGGAAATGGCCCTTGTGCGGGGTGGGGGCGGTGCATTCAGAGGAACCTTGACAGGCTGCAGATAGGGGCAGGCAGGAACCTTTTGAAGTTCAGGAGAGGGAAATGCCAAGCCCTACCTCTAGGGAGGAACAACTCTATTGAGCAGCACTAGATATCTGGGTACTAAATAAGCATTTCTTCATGGAAGGGGTGGTTAGGCATTAGAACAGGCTGCCCGGGGAAGTGGTAGAGTCCCCATCCTTAGAAGTATTCAAGAGACGTGTGGACATAGCACTTAGGGATATGATTTAGTGGTAGCATTAGGTTGATGCTTGGACTTGATGGTCTTAAGGGCTTCTTCCAACATAAGAATTCTTGTTGAGGATGGGGATTCAACTAACAAGTGCATTTTTGGGAACTGGCTCTCTCCTTCACTGTAGGTGACAGCAGCTTTGTGGGCCCTGCGAGGAGGCACCTCTGTAGTGATTGCAAATGGAGTCCACCCGAAAATCTCGGGTCATGTCATCACAGATATTGTAGAAGGGAAGAAAGTTGGAACTTTTTTTTCACAGGTAAGACCTGCAGGTGAGTACGGAAGTAATATGTACGCTGGGAGCAGTAGAGATTCCCTGGAAGTTTAGGGTTGAAATTTGGCTAGGCCTGCCTGTTCAACAAATGGGAAACTATGCTCTGCTTGACAAGCGGCTTTGGAAAGGTAAGTTTCAATGTTGGAATGGAACATCTTGAATCCTCTGCTTGGGTTCCTTCCAGCTGATGACTTGCTGCATCAGCCTTGCATTCAGAGAACTAAGTAGAATTTGTCTTGTTTTCAGTCTTAGAGGTTATCGTCTCTTATTGATGATTTCAGGCTGAAAGCATGCATATAGAATGTAGTGCTGAACTAAGATAGTGTGCGGTTTCATTTTTTATCCTAGGTTCTTCTTATGACTCAGTCTTTTGTTACTGTATGTAGCAATGTTTTCCTGCCTGTGTGTTGCTGTGACAATGTAACAAGGGCCGCAGAAAGTCAGACCAAAGATCTGTGATCTTAGCAGAATAGAACAAGTATAGAGTGATACTCGTGACTTGCACTGTAAGACAAGCAAATGCCTTGGAGTATAAAAATGCTAAATGGATTTCTTGTAAAAATTGGCCATATCCTTTGGACCGAGGTAAACACTTAGCATCCATGGGTCACAGGAGTCACGAGCCTTAACCAGGTATTGTGTGTAAACTCTGGAGCTAGCACTATGTGAAGAACTGCTTGCTTTACTTTGTGTGTGCTTGTGGGCAGGAGGAGTGAAAGTTGCTTCCTGCTAGCTTTTGATGCCCCCACCTTCTGTATGGAAAGAGAACGTGGGTGATCGATCTCTGTTCAACTTCTATGATGAGACATTGTCTTTTCCCTCATTGCTTTTTCACATGAAAAAGGTGTTTTCTTAGTCCTTTTCTACAGAAACTGTTCCAAAGATCTGTCGATCCCTGTTTCTCTTGGCTGAAACGGTTTTTATTCTACTGTGACCTTTTCAAGGTGAGCGAAAATAAAAGTTTGTGTAGCGTCCGAGATGCAAGTGAACCTTCAGTTTATGAGATAGCAAGGCTAACTTTGAGTTTTGATTAGATTGTGGATGGTTTTTGTTGCCTTTCCTAGGCCTTCTCCAAAAGCTTAAACAGGGAAGTTGCTGTTCAACGCTGATGAGCATTGAAGTGATGTTTTCGTAGGATTATGTGCACTACCAAGGCCTGATTTCCCCTTTTGTCTCTGCGTTGCTTCATGTTTATCTGCTGTGAATTGTACTTGCTATTTTGTTGCATAGTGGCTGCAAAGGAATCACAGGCTGGTTGAGGTTGAAAGGACCTCCAGAGGTCACGTGGTCCAACACCCCTTTTGTGTTCAAAGAACACAAAAATACACGCCACATTATAAAGTATGACCTTGCTTTAAAAAGCTGTTTTAACAGTCCTTCATTAAGTCTTATTAATCAAGTGTCCCCTAGTTCTTTTCTTACGCTTCCCACTATACCTCCTGTTATTTTCCTTACCGTGGGAATTCCTGCTCTGGCAATTTCTGTAGGACACTTCTTGAATAGAAGTCCGGGCATATTAGTCACATGCCAAGTCATCTGTTCTACAGACAATTTCAAGAGTTAAAAGTGAAAACGTAGCTTATCCAGGAGCTCCTTGAGAACTCCTTAGTGAAATGCTGCCTGAGCCTTTTGACTTGTTACTTCAGTTTCTGTTTCAAAACTTGTTCTGTATCATTTCAGTTTGAGATGGATTCTTTGACATCCGTGCCAAGAAAAAAACCTCTCCTCTGTAGGAGCCCTTCAACGTACACAGAGCAGAGAGAGAGCAGCTATTGTGCAAGCTGTTGCTGAGGCTGGTTTTGGCTTCCTGTATTGTTCGCACATTCCCAGGTTGTTTTGCAATCTTTTCTCTTTTCAGTAGTTATGTAATTAAACTTTTTCAAAGGATGCCTTCCTTTTTTTGCAGTAGCCTCCCACTCCCTGAGATGTAGCTGTCCTTGTATTCTTTTGCTCTTTGTCAAGTCTTCTTGATACAGGTTGTATACTTGTTTGTCCCCTACGACATGGATGATCTTACTGAATCTCTGTGATGCCTTGAAAAGGGCTATGCTCGGGGACCGTGGCAGCATTTTGGTATCTGATACAAATTTTCCTGTTGTGGCATACAGTAAACTTCTTTGATATGTCTCTTAAGACCGTACCTGTTTTTCTGCTTTGAGTAAGGAGTTGAAAGTTGAAAGGTTAGTGTTCATTTCCTTCCACCTTTGTCTGCATGTCTTGTGGGTGTGTGTGTGTGTGTGTTTTGGCAGGCCCTACAGTAGAGCAGCAGGGTGGAATGTCTCGAGCCGGTAGCAGGACGCTGGCAGCTCTGCAGCCTGAGCAGGTGAGAGAACAGTATGTTCTCGCTCTTTAAGGCTGTGAACATGTGGCAAGTTTTAAAATACAGGTTTATAACACAAATGGGTCCTGGAAAAAATCAGCTGGCTCCAAGTATTCAGGGCATCAAGCCAGTGAGAAGATGTGTCAGTAGGAATGAGCTGAAGTGAGCCAGATGTCAAACACCATGGAGTTCGTGTAAGAATGCAGTTCAGACACTTTTCTCTTTCAGAGAGCAGAGATTTATTTATTTTTTTTTATCATCTCGGTGACTTACTAACTGATCAGTGAGAAGAAATTCTCTTGGCAAACAAAAAGGACTTAGAAGAAGCTGAAAATAAAGGTAATATTACGGAACATATTTCATGGAACACCTGTTGTCATGAGCTTTTCTGGGCCTCAAAGGAAAGGAGCAGAACAAGAGTAGTCTGTCACCTGCAATTGGATATTATGGCCGTCACAGATTAGGGAACCCAGGACTTTGAGAGCTTGTCAGTGTAAGCAGCTGCAGCTTCCGTAAGAGCTGTCTCTATCAGAGAAGATGGAGAGAGAGGCCTTTGAAAGCAGCAACCCACAGCATTGTTTAAAAAACTAAAAATAGAACAGTGTTTTCTTTTGCCAAAGGAGGCTCACTTTAGAAATTAAATCTAGCAAGTATCTTCCCTGTTATCATCATGCATGAAATAGCATGAATATTCTCCTGGGCTGGTTAACGTAATGTTTGGCCCCTGTGGGGAAGGTTGTTACTTAAAAATGATGCTTTCCAGAAAGAACCACCTTACCTTCTGACTGAGGAAAGTACAGTTCAGGCAGCACAGACTAAATCCATTCTTTTGTGTAAGAGTGGTGCGTGAGGAAGCTGGTCTTGGGTTAGAAAATGTGTGGAACTGGCGCATCACAAATTGTGAAGTTCAGTAAAAGGCATACGGCAACCATTTTGTACTGAGGAGAATGCCTGGAGGGACATTTCTGAGTAAACTTCCTACCTGAACGTGTTCAGACTAGAAAACTCCGGCAGCTCTTGCCCAATCTGAAATGCTATGCGTTCCTTTGCTCTTTGGGATTTCTATCTGTGAAATAGAAAGAGGCAATTACTGCGCAAACCTTCCAGGAATATTGCAAGGGTAGAAATTGGTAAGAAATTCAGGTACACGGTTGTGTAACGGTACTAGAAATAGGACAAACTTTGTCTTTGCGGATGTTACTTCATATACAAATCATTCATATCGTATTAGGTGTATATGTGATGGTAGGTGAAAGCGTTGTCAAATTGGAGCAGTTTGATTGTAGCTACTAAACTTAATGCTTTACATTGTTCATCTTAGGTAGGTTTCTTGCTGCGGCGTGGGAAACAGCGGCTTTTTTTCCTGGTTTGACCATTAGGTCACTTTCTTGAAACTAGCCAGATAAATCTATCTTGAGCGCAATTTTTTCTTTCTTCTAGGAAGATTGGCACTTCCTTTGTTGAAACGTCTCAGTCTGTCTACATCAAAGCTGAACAGCTTGGCTGTTGGGCTCTGTCAGATTGCAGCATCTTCACAGGACAGCGTCGGCAGCATAGTTCAGAGAGCACGCATAGCAAAAGATCTAGAGTTGGAGCAGGTGACAGTGCCTGTTGGGGTCTTTCTTGCGATTTTTTTGAGTCCCGTCCAGACTGACTGTCTTCCACAGGTATGTGAGGAGGGCAGAGAGATCTTTGATAACAAAAGTGTATTTCTACTGGTGAGTTATTGGAAGGCTGCAAGAAGTCTTGCCTCAAAAGACTTCTGCTTGTATTCTTCTGAAATGAATTCTGCTGTCATCCCATTTTTTTTTTTCTACAGAAAACTACAGTCTTCCTGGGACTTGCTTCTGCAATGCTGAGAGTTATTCAGCGTTGGTTTTTGATACCCAATGTAGAGAAGGAGTTAGCTTACATTCAGGTGGTGCAATTTCTGCCTGTGTCTTATCACATAGCTTCCCTGCTTAACTTGCAACTTACAAGGCTCCTACCAATGAGCACTTTTCTGTCCATGCTGACTACAGCTGAATTGCAGGCTACGATTAAACATCAAATGTTTAATATAGGTCGTTAATAACAAACTGCAACTGTTAAGAATATATGCTGAAAAAGATCAGCACGAAGTAGAAGTTCTAGGCTCTGAGTGGTCTGTCCCATACTGATACTGCATGTTTGCACTGAGGCAGAATGATATCTTTCCACAAGCGTGTAAAAGCTAAGTCTAGGCTCTTACTGCCGGTATCTTTAGCAAGACTGATTGAGCATTTCTCTAACATATGAGCAAGTATTTGAGGAGCAAGGGATGGGTATGGGCACTTAAAAAGAGACTCCTCGTTTCATACTGAAGGGGAGTCTGCTCTAGGCAAAGTTCATGTGAAAGGAAAAGGCAGTAGTCTCCCTTTCTGCCATTATTGCTTCCTTGCTGCTCGCTCTGTTCTTCACAGAAAACCAGTATGTTTCCTTGCCAAATTCTAGTCTGCCTTCCTAGACTCTAGCCTTTGCCTCCTGGGTGTCTTGCCTTGCCTAGCCAAACTCTCCCATTCTCCTCTTCTTTATCTCATTTGTTTTATCAGGCTGATTCTTACTGGCTTCCCACCCTCAACCCCCCCCCCCCCCCCCCCCAACCTTTCTTTTTTTTTTTTTTCTTTTTTTACAGACTTAGGATGACTTGTCTTGTTACTTTTCTTCCTGCCAGCCCCCATCCTCAAGTTCTCCGATGTAACTTCAGAGGATCATCTTTGATACCTCTGCATCTGAATAATATGGTTTCTCTCCCATGCTGTAGCTGATAGTAGGATGGACTCTGAGTGCAGAGGAGAGGTTGCTTCCTCCATAGTTTACTATTGCATCTCATACTGGTTTGGGTAAGCAATTACCGAGGAAATTTGACTTCTCCATGGAGTAGTGTGTGCCTGATAGCTAGCTGGAGATAGCATACACGGAATTGAGTCAGTGCTCAGAGTTCAGTCTTGAGTTGCAGTAAAGGTGAAACAATTGCAGACTAACAGTTTACCTTCTAGTGAGCTGCGAAGCGAGTGCGGAGTTCCGATCCGCGGTTCCGTATTCTCCATGAGGGGAGCGGCCGGAGACGAACGAAGTGCGTGACAGACCAAAAAGAAGTGCTGTTTTCACCAAGTTTTGATTGGTGGTGCCCAATATGTGGGCCTGGCAGTGTATCTTGTGATCCTATTTTTGCTCTTAAATGCTTTGAGTGTGACAAGAAAAAAGGCGGGAGCATTATCTAAGTAACTAACAGTTTAGAAGTGTTGGTGTATTTGCTGTGGCGTTTGGTCAGTTTGCCAAGTACTGGAGAGGTGGAGGGGGCTGACTGATTATCAAAGCGGTAGAACGGAGAGAGTCCTTTCTGTGGTGGTTTGGGCTTGAGCCCTGGCAATTTGGTAAGAAGGGGGAGAGTGAATTTATTTAGGTGTCAATGCCTTTTTAAATGGTATTTATTGACGGATACACAGGAGTGATTCCTTGTTTTGTATGGGCTTATTAACAAAGTGCATGAGAAAACTTGGCATTTGGCTCGAAATTCGGTCCTGTTGAAATGTAAATTTTGTGGAAAAGGTGGTAATGTTTGTCTAGAAGATGAAAGGCTGAGTGCTTCAGCTCTTTTCCTGAAGTTCCATGGATTTATGATTGGAACATGGAACGGGGCTCCTTAATAACCTGAAATAGTAAAGTTTGTATGCGGGAAGAGGCATTTAATCCCAGAGAACTGGGACATTTGGGAAGAAGATTAGGAAAAGATAGTAAAAACCCACAGTAAAAAGGTTTGCGTGGAAATTGAAACAAAGGACAGTAACTAATAAGGAATAGTAATAAATAAATAAAAGGGAATGGAAAATCAAAGGAATGAGTAATATCCAAAACAAAGATGTTTTAAAGAAAGCCTCCTTGGGTGCACACTGGCACATTCAAAGGATATTGTTAGAACTGGGAGCGCAGAAAGGAAGAGGACTTTCACTAAGTATTGCAATCAGTGGTGGCCACTATATAAGCTAAATGGCCACTTTATGGATCAGTCGACTATAACACTATCTGGCAATTCATGTTTTGGAGGAGAGAAGGAAAATAGGATGAAGTGTAGTATACTGATACGTTGTTTCAGCATCTTGGAGAGAAAAGGAGTGGAATTAATTGGCTCTTGACTGAGCCTTTGGTGTTGGCGTGAGAAAAGTACAGGCTGGAGAAAAATAAAGGAAGCGTTAAAAGAGTTGTCCCTGGTGTTAAAGGTGTGGCATGTAGTATTTAACAGAGCCATTTGAAGTTGAATGAGCAGGGAAGGAGGATGTAGGAATGTTAATAGTTCTGCCTCAGCAGGAAGCTGTGTGGTTTTTTTTTTTTTTTTAATAGCAAAACAAATTACACAACGTTGCTTAACTTGTCAGAAGATAAATAAGAAAGTGTTTTGACAAGCAGCCACGGGAGGGAGAAAAACAGCTTACAGGCCTTTTGAGAAAGTACAAGTTGATTTCACTGAATTGCCCAAGGTAGGGAGGATAAAATATCTATGGGAAATAGCAGATCATTTAACACAATGGGTAGAAGCTTATCCCGTAGCTCGAGCTATGGCACAAATGGTGGTAAAAGCTCTATTAGAACACCTGATACCTAAATATGGGATAATCCAGTACATTGATTTTGATCAGGGCACACACTTTGCTTCTAAAATAATAAAATTATTATGTCAATCATTAGGTATTCAGTGGGAATACCATACTCCGTGGCACCCACAAAGCTCAGGGAAAGTAGAAAGATTGAATCAAACACTAAAACAACACTTGGCTAAATTAATGATCGAGACACAAATGCCCTGGATGAAATGCTTACCATTGGCACTTTTAAACATAAGAACTAAACCACACAGTGAGAGCGGATTATCGCCATATGAAATGTTATATGGTATGCCTTATTCTCAAGGGATGCCTCTAGGAAAAATGTAGTTGAGGAGCGTAGCATCCAGAAATACGTAATTACCGTTGGAAGGAGGTTACAAGAGCTAAGAGAAATTGGAATGATGGCTCAAACACCACCTTTAGGATTTGCTATTCATAAGATACAACCAGGAGACAAGGTCTTAATAAAAACCTGGAGGGAAGAATCATTGAGCCCCCGATGGGAGGGACTGTAAGTAGTAAGTTTTACTTACTACTGAAACAGCTGTGAGAACAGCAGAAAGGGGTTGGATCCACAGATCCAGAATAAAAGGACCAGTAACTACCGAAACCTGGAGGGTTGAGTCCACTCCTGGGGAACTGAAACTAAAGCTAAAGAAAAACTCATATTCTGGCAATGAGGCTCTGCATGAATTAAGGACGCCAAATAAAGGGGACAAGCCTAAAGGGAGGAAAGGGAGAAGGCAAGACCGGGGCAGGACCCTCCACTGCAGTGTGTATGGTCTACCGAGGGAGGCGATGGGTATTGACTGCCGAGTGAGAGGGCCTCGACCGGACTTCTCCCACACTAAGGTGAGGTTGTCCCGAGAAAATAACGTAAGAACTTTTCTTTTTAAACCCATATAAAATTGTGATTCGTTTTCCAGGAGCTGGATCACCCCGGCAGGCTGAACGGTATCACAAGCCCAAATTGACCCTGAAAGTGGGCCCAACCCCTTGATTGAAGGCGTCTTGCCTATTATGATCCAGCTACATGGGCAGAAGACGGATCCTGGGGCTATAGGACCCCAATATATATGCTTAATAGAATAACTAGGTTACAAGCTGTAATGGAAATAGTTGTAAATAAAACCGGAGGTGCACTTGGCTTAATTGCAAAGCAAAATACCAAGATAAGGACTACTTATCTACTTATGTATCAAAATCGCTTAGCTTTGGATTATTTACTAGCACAAGAAGAAGTCTGTGGAAAATCTAACCTTAGTAATTGCTGTTTAGAGATTAATGATGAAGGTGTTTCTTCCTAGTAGCTGGTAGAATGCTACGTTTTGGTTTAGGATGAGAAGAGCGCTGATAACATGCTGATGTTTTAATTGTTGCAGAGCCATGCTTACACCAAGCCAAGGATGTTTCAGCTTCTCACTGTCCTGCCAGCGAGCAGGCTGGGGGTGCAGCAAGAGCTGGGAGGAGGGCTGGACTGCTCGGGGTTAGGCTGGGCATCAGACAGCTGGGCATCAGCGGTGGTGAGCAATTGCATTGTGCATCACTTGTTTCATACACATGAGTAGTAGTAGAACTATCATCATTATTGTCATTGTCATTATTATTATTTATGATTATTTATTATTATTTTCTTGTCTTTATCTCACCTCACAGGCTTCACTTTCCCATTTCTCTCTCCCATCCCAGAGAGGGAGGGGGTGAGGTGAGTGAATGGCCGTGTGGTGTTTAGCTGCCAGCTGGGTTAAACCACAACAGAAAGAAAAGCTGTAAATGAACTTGTAAAAGAAATGAAGAAGATTGCACACGTCCCAGTTCAAACTTGGAATGGAATCGATCTAAGAAGATTATGGGAGGGGGCTTTACGGGCAGTGATTGTTTTGCTAAAATGAGGATGGTTGTATTGGGGATATGTGGAGAATTGTTAATAATTCCATGTTTAATACCTTCTATTACCAGGCTGATACACTCCAGTTATACAAGGAATGCAAATATCTGCAGTACCTGTTGTGGGAATAGGAATGTTGTTTTTGCAGAGTTACGTTGTTTAGAGGGCAGGAATGTGGTACTGAGATATGCTTACAGTGATAAGAAAGCTTAGCAGGCGACCTTGTAAAATGCAGACAACCAGACTTCTTAGGACAATTAGGTGAAAATCACGGTGTCAAGTCAGACAAGCGAAGAAACATTACCTCTCCAAGCAGTAAAAATGTCAAAAGAAATTTGAAATTTAACAGGCCGGCAAGTGAAGGCCATGCATTGTTTGTGAAGCATCGGATAGATGGTGAACCTGGATTACCCAGTCAGTGGGGAAACAGGGGAGGGTCCTGTCATCAAAAAGTATATAAACTGTGTTTTGGAACTAGTAGGTGTGCTCTCCTGCTTGTGGGGCGCCCGCCATTGCAATCGCGAACAAATTACTTCTTCACTGAGATCCTCGCCTGAGCCTAAGTTACTGGCTACGGAGTTTCTCACACTGTTGACCCAGAACCAGGGAGAAGAGAAAACCCATTGCCTGACGATAATAAAAAGAAAAGAATATCCAAAATTGATACCAATTTGGCAAGTATTGACTCGATTGGAAAGGAAAACACGAATCAATACCATGAAAAAGGAGATGGGGGACTGTGAAATATGTTCATCTGATTCGTGTCAATATGGAACAATGCTAGGGCCTCATAATGAAATGTGACCTTCTGTCTTACATCCCCTTGTATAAATAACCACAAGTCCAAGAGAAACAGAGTGGTTAGTGTATATAGTTCTTGTATCTTGCAAAAGAATGGTCTAGCAGTTCGTGTTGATAGAGGGTTTGAAGGGTAAACCTTGAGACTTGGGTCTGGGAGATAAGAGAATAGGGGGGAGTTTTTTGAGATAACTGCTGACTATTGCATGAGACACGACTTTCTGGCATCTGGCCCAGAGACTACTAAATAAGGGGAGGGTGGGGGGGAAGCTGAAGAACGACCGAAGGACAAAACTTGTGAGGAAGACTACGAGCCTTCAGTATGAGCGACCCTCAGAGGGACCACTGGAGACTGATACGCATGCATCCGTGGGATGGTTCGGGTTCTGGGAAACTAATTATAATACCCCTGCCTTTTCCAAAAGTGGTGATGAATATGTATTAGCCTAGGAGCATAAAAACCAGTCGCCTGATGTAACCGGTGTGCGTCTTCGTGGACGCAGAGACTCCCAGCGCACCCAGTGCTGTTTGCTTACCTCTGTTCCTTTAATAAATTGTAAACTTTGATTGTAACCCTATTCGGGACTCAGTCATTTATAACAATATACAATAGCATGTTTGTCTCTAGTACTTACAAGGCGAAGTTCTGAGATCATATTTCACAGACTGCTTCTTACAGATTTCAAGAAATCCAATTGTTCTGAAGTACAGCCGTGCTCTATTACTATCTAAAGGGAACAAACTGTTTTCAAACCCATTACAGATTGGATGTTTTTTATTTATTTAAATAAGCTTGTCTCTGCAGCTTTCCTTCGTGATGCTGATCTTCGGAGAGGCAGATTGTTAACAAGATACAATCAAATTGCATTTTAATGTCTAGTTTTGTATGTTAAAGACACACAGTATCTGGGTACAGCAAGGTTCCACTAAATGACAAGGATCTTTCTGAAGTCTTCCTTATTTTTTCAGTATTCTTTTCAAATTGTGGACAGCAGGATGAGGTAGAATATCAAACACGGTGACTGTTTTTTACCCAGAGGACACTAGTAGGGAAAAGGAGTTGGTCTGAGTTGACCTTGACATGCTTAAGGGGTTGGTACATGAGAACCTCGTGAAGTTCAAGAAGGCTAAGTGCAAGGTTCACCACCGTCATCAAGGCACTCCCAAGAATGAATGCAGGCTGGTTGATGAGTGGATTGGGAGCAGCCCTGCAGAGAAGGACTTGGGAGTGTTGATGGATGAAAAGCTCTACATGAGCCAGCGATGTGCAGTTGCAAACCAGAAAGCCAGCCGTATCGTGAGCCACATCAAAAGTATGACCAGAAGGTCCAGGGAGGTGATTCTCGCTCTCTACTCCACTCCTGTGAGGCCCCACCTGCAGTGCTGCATTCAGCTCTGGGGACTCCAACATAAGAAATAAATGTGTTAGAGCAGGTCCAGAGCAGGGCCACGAAGTTGATGAGGGCTGGAGGACCTCTCCTATGAAGACAGGCTGAGAGAACTGGGGTTGCTTAGCCTAGAGAAGAGAGGGCTCTGAGGAGACCTTATAGTGGCCCTCTAGTACCTGAAGCAGGCTTTGGGTAAGCTGGGGAGGGACTTTTTGTCAGGGAGTGTAATGACAGGACAAGGAGTAATGGCTTTAAACTAAAAGGGTAGATGTAGATTAGAATAAAGGAAGAAATTCTTTACTATGGGTGGTGAGGCACTGGAACAGGCTGCTTGGGGAAGTTGTGAATGCCCCATCCCTGGAAGTATTTAAGGCCAAGTTGGATGGGGCTTTGAGCAATCTGGTCTAGTGGGAGGTGTCATAGAATCATAGAATGATTTGTGCTGGAAGGGAACTTGAAGGTCATCTACTCCCCCCTGCCATAGGCAAGGACACCTTCTGGTTATAAACGTAAAATCAGCGTGATAAAACAAAAGGCTTCTGTATAAGAGAGCACAAGTAAAATGTTCGTCGTAGGAAGAGCTCATTAGCTACTTCCAGCCAGAATGATTAGGGATAAGAGTTCTTGCATCTGAAATAGTTTTATACAACTAGCGAATTTGTGCCAGAGCCTATGTTCAGGGTTTCCTTTGACTTACTGCAGTCTCCCTTTGCCAGTAGTACCCTGAAGCTCAAGTTTGTTTCTGAAACGTTAAGATACTTCATTTCTGGAGTTACACGTTCTGACTCGGAAAAAATTCTTGGTGCTGTATATTAATATTGAGTAAGTCAGCAGAATGCAAAATCCTGTTCTTACTCTATTTTGCAGATGTTATTCTCCCAGAGGAGTCAGATCACTTTGTTGTTGTTGTTGTTGTTGTTGTTGTTTTAATTCCCTTCTGACAGGTGTCTTCTTTGGCCATAGCTAGCGGAAATGGCTTGCTAATAAAAGGAGGGAAAGAGGCAGCATACAGCAATCAAATCCTTCATCATCTGACTCAAGAAGCACTCTCCATTCATGGAGTCAAAGATGCAGTGCAAGTAGTAAGTGTCTAGAATTAAAGCAACAACTTTTGTGCTGTAGCATGTAGAAAAAGCACAGGCAGAGCTTGAGAATTCAGGCCATTGACTATTTGTGTCACAACTTTCACGTGTGAATACAAGCAAGGAAGTGGAAGATGTCTGCCATTTGGAGAAGCTGGTAGATCTAATCATTCCACATGGGTCATCCCAGCTAGTCAGGAATATCCAGAAAGCTGCTAAGGGAATTCCAGTGATGGGACATGGTGAATGGATCTGTCATGTGTATGTGGACACAGATGCCAGCGTGGAGAAGGCCACATGAATAAGTAAGCTGTGAGAGGGTGACTTGGATACCATGAGTGTAACTGAACTACACATTTGGAATATGTGGTATGGTTATATTATTATTATTATTATTATTATTATTATTATTATTATTATATTATATTAATATATTATTATATTAATATATATATTAATATATTATTATAACCATACGTAATAATAATTCACATGCTCTTCAAATTCTTTGTCATAAATGTTACGTAACCAATTGTTTACTCTTAAACCTCAGTCAGAGGCTCGAAGTGTGAATATACTGCTGCCTGTGATGCTCGGGAAACACTCCTAATTCACTGAGACCTGCTGAGAACCCCGTTGTTTGATCAGATCATAGACACGTTGAGAGTAGAACAGGTTAGTCATTTATACTTGTGTTGGCTTTTGTTTTGTTTTATTTACTTGTTGTTCATTTTAGGAGCCCTTGGTCTTGCTGACATAGCCCTATGTAGTTTTATGATAACATAACACTTACGTTACCCACATGTCTCTTTGTACACCTTTGTACTCTTTTCGGAGAGCTTTCTTGGCTTCTCCATGCAACCCCAAGCTTTTCCATAGAAACGATCTGCAAGCAGCTTCTTTGGGGTGGCTGCATGCCATTGCTGGGATACAACTACTTCCTTTTACATAGAAAAAAATCATTCTCTGCCTTGGAAGAGCATTTCCCCAACCCTTTCTCTACTACTCTTAATTCTGACTTACTGGCTGGCAACCTCCCGGACCCAAATACTATTCTGATTAAATCTATTAACTTACCTTCTTACCTCAGTCGTTTCCCATTTTATGTTTCTCCTCCTCTAATCTGCTTCATCCACATATTTTGAACATTTTGTCTCACTTGCCTTTATTCCCACCCATTTTCCCGCCCATTATTTCCCCCTCCCACTGTTCCACAGGAACAGTGAAAGGCCACTGTCCTACATAATTGCTTTGACATGCGTAATGTTTTGTAGCAGAGATGCATCACGAGAGAAATATTTGTGAAGTACTTAAATTACACTCAAAACATGGATTTTTCACATAGCATTTCCATTTGGCAAATAGTGTATACAAGCAGTGATTGATGCAGGAAAACATGGTAAAATAGGTCATGTTCTGATAATGTTAAAGTCATATTAAGAGAAGCTTGCCAGATAGCTAGTCAGGAGCAAGTCCTCACTCGCTTGTGTTTTCTTTTTGTCTTTTTTTTTTTTTAATGTCTGGTTTGGTTGTGTTTTGTTTTGTGTTTTTTTTTTTTTTTTTCATAGAATACCCTGAGTTGCAAAGGACCCATGAGGACTACCAAGTTCAACCCCTAGCTCCACACAGGACCACCCAGAAATCAGACCATGCATCTTGGAGCGTTGCCCAAACACTTCTTGAATTCCAGCAGGCTCAGTGCTGTGACCACTGTCCTGGGAGCCTGTTCCAGTGCCCTGCCACCTCTTGGTGCAGAACCTTTCTCTAACGTCCAGCCTGACCCTCCCCTGTCACAGCTCTATGCCATTCCCTTGGGTCCTGTCGCTGTCACCTGAGAGAAGAGATCAGCACCTGCTCCTCCACTCCTCCCTCTCATTGTTAAGGTGTCTTAGCTGCTACGATTAAATTCAGAGATTGACGATGCATTAGATCTTCTTCATCAGGATCGTAAAATAACTGAAAGTCCTTGCCTTGTTTTGGGCCCAGTAACTCTTTTGTGTCTGAAACATACACTTTGGAGAGGGCTGGTGTCAGTTTACAAAAGAAAGGGATAAAAACAGGTAAAGTCTTTTGTAGGGAGACTTGCAAACCTGGAAATATCTGCCTTCCTCGAAACTCCCCTCCCCTCATTTTATATTGCTGACTTTGACATTATATGGCATAGGCTATCCCTTTGGTTAAGTTTGAATCGGTTGTGGGTATGTGCTCTCCTAACTTTTAGCAGACCCTCGACCTTCTCACTGTGGGGGGAGAAGAGAAAGCCTTGGAACTGTGTGAGCACTGTTTAGCAACAGCCAAAACAGTGGTTTGTTTAAGGCAAAAATCCAAAATGTAGCAGTAAAGGGACTGCTATGAAAAAAATTAACTCTATCCTAGCTATACCCAGAACAACAAGCTGCACTTTTCACCTGTTACGCACTGGTACAATCTACAGCACAAAATACTTCTGGTATTGCAGGTGAAGATTCATGCTGGCCCAAAGTTTGCCTCTTACTTGATGTTCAACCCCTCAGAAGTGAAATCTCTCCACGACGAATATGGGGATCTGGAGAGCTGCATTGAGGTTGTGGACAGTGTACAAGAGGGTGTCGAACATATCCACAAGTATGGAAGTTCTCACCTGGATGTTACCGTCACGGAGAATGGTTTGTGACCAATCTGTTCCCTTAAGCTTCTGCTTTGGTTTCACTGTGGGATCTTGTTATTAGCATAACTACTTACATTGCAGTAGTTTCTCTTATCTTGGTTCTGTAGTGAGCATAATCAGCTGGAACCCTATGAGCTAAATCTATCTGTAGTTGTGTTTAATTCAAGGAAAACATGTTGTGTGCCCTTATTCCAGGAGGTGAAGGCATGTGTTTGAGCAACTGGCCAACGACAAGTCAACGCATGCTCTTGTCAGGCAGATTGCTTTGTGTTCCTGTATTGTACAGACTTACCACATCAGACAGTTTTGCAGAAACATCTCCTGAATCCTGGAGACGTCTTTAGGCCTCCGAAGGAGGAAGAGGTGAGCTTCTATAGAGGGAATATGGGCTGTAGGAAAGATCAGACTATATACGTTTTGTCTTCCCAGGTTGCTTTTAAGCCTTGCAAACAAGGACCACAAGTGTTTTTCTCCATCTCTCCCAGTCCTTTATTTCCCAGTTCCGCATCTGTAGCGTAAAAGCTGCATGTATCTCAGTTCCCAGTTTCTTGCTCCATTGATGCCGCGAACTTCTGTTCCTATGCGCCACTCTGTGCTTCTTCCACTCCTCTGCATGTGGTTTGAACACTCTGCCACTTCAAAACGTAGCTAGAACTGCTCCCAGCCAAAGGATGACTCTCCATACAAGGCTAAAACTTCTGAGAGTCAGCTACAGTAAGGTCATTTTGATTTGTGGCTCATCAGTGTGAGATTCAAGCAGGCATCTGTTTCTGTACCTTCTGCAGAAATTAAACGAGTAGCACCGAAAGGCATGCATTTGATACTGTAAGCCACTACCTGGTGCACTAGTGATTTACTTGGGTGTGTACTGGAGATAGAGTTCATCTTTAGCATTCGTCCCATTGCTCTGGGCAACTGACTTGCAGCTTACAGCCTTACAGAGAAAGGCATCCTTCAGAGTACTAAGGCTCGTACAACTCTGCTTGAGGTTGCTCCAGTCTCGCATGTTCTGTGTTGAACTGGGTTAGTTAGCTGACTTCATGTGGTGTTTCTGCATTCTCTTTCCCAAATACTGTTTTCAGTATAAACTTAATATAGGACTTTCCATTAATTTCCATTAATTCCATTATGATAGGACTTTCCATGTTCTTTATAGAACAGTTCCATGTATCCATTGAGATAATGTAGAGCTGAACATGTAGTTTAACTGTCTGACTGCAAAATGTAGCTCGGGGCTGCTGTCACTTTTTCCCAGTCATACAACTATCCCTGTTTGCGAGGTCTAGGCTGTAGTAAGAATTAGACATCTTTTCACTTCTTGTCTTTGCAAGCTTCTTGTAATATTTACAGTTGTGTCTATGTGATAAACATATTACAAAGAAGGTGTGTATGAACATGCTTTAATCCAGGCTGTTAAATACTGTCTGATAATGTTGCAGGTGAAAGTTCTGTTCTTGTATCTCTTCACGGTATGAGGCTGTGCCTATTGGACTGCATGATCACTCTGTACTGTATCCTATTTTCTTCTCTGCCTCTTTTTCAGAGAAAACAGTGGAGTTCTTCCTCCAGCATGTGGACAGTGCTTGGAATGCCAGTAACCGATTCTCTGATGGATAGAGATTTGTACTCTGTATGTGCCTGTGGTGTGCAGGCAGCTAAGCACCACAAAGCCGTTTGCTCCCTCAGCAGTGTGGGAGGAAGGAAAGACTGGAACAAAACTGAGTATCAGTTACCTAAGTAAACAGGTGCACATACTAGGAAGTGCAGAAGACAAGGGAAACATTAATTCCTGAGGTAGAAACTACTAGAAATCGCTGTAGCAGGCTTGAACATGCAGTGCTCTGTGTGTTAAAAAATTGTGTTTAGGGTTTTATAAGATCACGCAATAGTCTGTTTAAGAAGAGGAAAAAGAAAAACAAAAAAGGATATAAGAATGGAATCCTGACTAATTTAGTTCTTATTGTTCAAAGGGTAAACCCTCAAACAAATGTACGATGTATGTAAGACACACGTAGCTTTCTGGCTTCTTTCTCTCTAAAAGTGAAGCTGAAACTGACAGAAGTATAAACATTCCAATTTAGAATAAAGCTCCTCTGATCAGAACAGGTAAAAATAACTTCTGACACTTGGGGAGGAGTGAAGGAAGGGAGGTGAATGACTGCTTCTACATAAAGATGCAGGGCTATATAGTACAAAGTTGAATATCTTCTGAGGATCAACTACCTTTACCTTGTGTGTTTTCTACAGGTGATGAAGTTGGAATTAGTACTTCTCGTATCCATGCACGCGAACCAGTGGGAATTGAAGGACTCTGAACTACAAAGTGGTTACTGACAGGGGACAATCATGTTGTTTCTGACTTCTCAGAGCACGGGAGCATGAAGTAGCCCCATGAGAGCCTACCTCTCCCTCAGAGAAATACCGAGTACATTGAGAAAACTCATCAATAAAATGTTTATTGAAGACGTTCAGGCTTCAGGGTACTCTTTGGGGAAAGAGATTTGCTTTTCAGCTCTGAGATCATTGTTCTTGGTCATTGTGCAGTACAATGAATATGAAGTGATCCCATCCGTGACACGCATTATTTGTTGCTGTCTCTTACTGTTTCCTTAGATAGTATCTGCAAACTGACCTTGCTTTTGCCAGAGAGGTTTCTTTAAAACATACAGATACCGTAAGGAAAAGTTGAAATATCTGCTGCGTTCTGTTCATGCCCTTGCTCCCCTCCAGCAAAGATGCCTGGTGGTAGAGTGTAATTTTTTTTCCCTGTCTTTAATCTGAACACCTGTCTTGGTGAACAAACTCGGTAGCTTTCCTTTAGTCACGTGACCACAGCAGCTCTTGAAAGCTCTAAAGCTTTAAGACACTTACTGTCTTTGTTTGATCACTCTGTGATTCCTATGCGTTTGGAACGTATATTTCATTAATGTTTTGACCAAGCAACCTTTTTTATCTAATTTCTTTGTATTTTTGACAACTGTAGATAAATAGCGCAACTGTATACGGTGTGAATTTTGTTACCTCTGTCCACCAGACATTTATTTCTCATGGGTTTTCTGTGAAATGTAATCCCTCCAAACCCGTCATCCAGATGCAATACTACCTTGAAGTTTAAAAGAAGCTCTGAATAAATGCTGCCTTTTGCGTACTGGAACAAAGGAACTCACGTGTGCATGCTGCAGCCAGGGCTCAGGGAAGCCCTCCATAGGTCAGGGTGGTTGGAGTGTCAAGGTGCATGGGGAGGGAGTGGAATGGTGCCACACTGCAAATGCTGGCAGGGCAGGGAGTGGGATGGGTGCAGCCTGCACAGGGACATTCTCTCCTGTGCATCCGTTTCTTGCTGCTAACTTGCCTCTGCATGCTTTGTTGACTGCTGGCGTGTGGGTGGTACTCAGGAGCCAACATAGTGGCACACAGGACCTATCCGGGCATCTGGGTGTCTGCTGGGTAGCCATGTTACCGCACTCACCCATTTAGGACCATTGCACTCTACTCTGCAACCCTGAGAAAGCCATTATGCCCCACGCTCCTCTTGTGCTTCTATGCTCTCCTGAGACTTTGTGACAACTGCTTGCACTGCAACCACAACTGGTACTGCCCATCAATGATAAAAGCACTGATACTGCAGCACCCAGTACTGCACGCCTGCAGTAGCGTTCCCTGCAATTCCTCTGTCCAGCTACCGCTGTTACTCCTTCCTCTGTCCCACTCGTCTCTTGATCTTTTTTGATTCCTCTGCCCTTCTCAGTGTCTGTCTTCCTCTATCCTTTCCCCTGGTCTCATAACATCTAATCTAACTCCCCTCTTTCTCTTTTAGTTTGGAAACTTCCTTGCCCTGTCATTATCTGTCTGAGCAAAAAGTTGCTCTCCAACTTTTTTTATAAGCCACCTTTAGGCACTGAAAGGCGGCAATTAGCTCTCCCTGGAGCTTTTTCTTCTCCGTGATGAACAACTCCAGCTCTCTTGGCCTGTGTTTAGAGGGGAGAATCCCCATCATTTGTTCTAACTTTCGTTGGGTTAACCATTTCCATTAATGAGGGAACAGTTAAGGCAATTACTCCACAACTACCCAAAGCAGCGATAGTGAGAAGCCCACTTCCAGCATCCATTTCCCATGCAGGGACAGATGGACACCGCTTGATGTCTTGCCCCGCATGAGAAGGGGAGTCGCCACCTGTCCGTGTTGTTTTTTGTTTTTTTTTTTTTTTCTTTTTTCTGCGAGTGATATTATTACATTGTTTATTTACATGTTTTTGTTTTTGGTGTGTAATCTGTTATGCTCCTAGATTTTTCTTCCTGTGTAAAAGAAAGGTTGAGCTACTTCCAGCTGAAAAAGTTTCGGTTACTTGCTTGATCATATTGTTCTTTCAATATTCAAAGCTGAAGCAAAAGCATGGGGATTGCTGCTTGTAGAGAAACACCAGTTCTCTCACTAGAGTACAACGCTTTCTCAAAAACATGACAGGCCATTAGCTCAGGGTAGCGATCATGCAGCTTATCGGTCACAGTGCGCACAAGAGCATCAGGTCCCCTTCTCGTCACAGAGCCTGTCCGTGGTGTCTCCACTCCACTCTGTGCCCCATCCCGTTCCTTAGAGTCAGCACTTGGAGATCCCCTACTGCGACAGCATGTAATGTTGGAGGCGTTGGAAGTCCTGATCCATCCATTCGGAGCAGGAGACCGTGTTTTGATGCAAATGTGGAAAGAATCGAAGCTGCAACGTGAGTGGGAAGGACTGTTCCAAGTGCTCCCGACTCCTGAGATGGCAAGAAGAACGACTGAGAAAAGTGCCTGTTCCTGTCCTGGTCTCCATTCTGCCAACCTGCTCCTTTTCATTCCTTCTTTCTGCTTCTTTATTGATGACATAACTTCGTCACATCGTGTTGCCTTCCTTTTTGTTTTTTTTTTTTTTATCTTGAGGGCAGGCTCCCCTCCTATACCCTTCTCTCCACAGCAGTTCTTTTCAAAACAACTTTTCATTGGTCAAACAACTTTGCAAATAACAGTAACAGTAAACACCCAGAAACTTCCATGCCTCAATGGCTGGAGAACAAGAAACCCGAGACTGCATGCAGTCTCCTGAATCACCCTTCTCTGTTCCCTCTAAAGTCATTTACATTCCTGATGGCCTCATCGAGAAGAGTCTAGTGTTAGGGTGGTGTTAGTGTCTAGTGTGGGGCTTTCCAACCCCCATGGCCACCCTCCCAAATCTTCCCCTTCTTTATTAATATCAACCATTTTCTTGACATGAATTACCACTCCATATATAATACTTCCAATTAGGTGGTAAATTCTTCCTTGCCCTCCCATCACCACATAGCTACCAATACCCTATACCTAATTTTCACCCACTTTCCAAAGATCCATCCACTCCAGACACCTTATCAGGCTCGTATGCTACTTGGAT
The DNA here is from genome assembly GCF_965140915.1 of Aythya marila. Taxonomy (NCBI): domain Eukaryota; kingdom Metazoa; phylum Chordata; class Aves; order Anseriformes; family Anatidae; genus Aythya; species Aythya marila. The sequence continues at coordinate 87,587,345 of NC_139080.1, forward strand.
AGTAATATTACAAAATGACCTTAAATTAGCTAGATTATATCCCCCTGCATTTACCGTTTTTGAACAGTCAGGTTCCCGACCAAAACTAAGCCCCAGATCACGCAAGATCTTTTGTTCGCTGCCATCATTGACCCCCATACACCGACTTTTAACAGTAACGTTTCCCGTGCTTGTAAAGCAAATTTCGGTCCCTCAGGGAAGGTATAATTTACCCTTTCCATTCCCCAACATTGAGCGGACCACGTCTGATTAGTCTATATAATGCATTGTTCCAATTTCTGGAGGGTATCCCATATAGCGGGATTTCCATATTGCCCCTCGGAAGTGCAGTACATATCCAACAGTCAGATAAATTTAAAGATCGGGCGACTCTTTCAGGTATGTTTACATACGAGTTTTCCTTCCATGCTTGAGCTGATACAATAGTTACAAGCAATGTCCAAAGTCCATACGTGTTGCCTTTTCAATTTCAACTTATTGGGTCCCATTGTTTCAAGTGTCCATGGACCTTGCGTTGACTTCTTGATTCTCATGTGGTGAATCCAAGCAGGTTGTTCTTTAATTTTTACTGCGGTGTATGATGTAAGCAGCACCTGAAAGGGTCCTTCCCATTGGGGTTCCAAAGTTTCTTCTGCAAGAGACTTTACATATATACATGTATAATCTCCAGGTTGTACATTGTGTATAGGTCTATCCAAAACGCTACTCCGGGTTCCAGCTACGTATTTTCCAATTTTGTCTAATTGTTTCCCTAATGCCACCATATAGGATGTCATAATTTTGTCTCCTGCTTGTGCGGACATCCCCTTCTGTATTCCATAGGGTTGTCCACACAGGATTTCAAAAGGGCTCAGTCCCTCCTTTGCTCTTGGCCTTGTTCGTATGCATAAGAGAGCCAAAGGAAGAGACTGAGGCCAGGCCAGATTCGCTTCCTGTCCCAACTTTACAATCTGTTGTTTGATCAAGTGGTTCGTCTTTTCTACCTGGCCACTTGACTGAGGGCGATATGGGGTATGAAGTTGTCAATCTACACCTAGATGGCGGCTGATTTGTTGCACTATTCTTGAAATAAAAGGCGGTCCCCTGTCAGAGGATATAGTAGCTGGTACCCCAAAACGTGGTATTATTTCCTGTATTAGTATTCTTACCACCTCCCTAGCCTTGGCTGTTCTGGTAGGAAACGCCTCTGGCCAACCTGAAAAGGTGTCAGTTAATACCAACATGTATCGGTACCCCCCTTTTCTTGGCAGTTCCAAAAACTCAATCTGCCATTGTTGTCCAGGCCCATTACCTTTTCCAATTTGGCCTGTCCCTAATTTTGGAGTATTTTTGGGATTAGTCTGGAGGCAAAGGTCACACTGCTGAGTCAGTTGTCTCGCAGTGGTTCCTTGCTACAATTTCTCTGATCCAATGTTTATATAAGGCTTCAGTCCCCCAGTGCCTCTTTCTATGTTCCTCTCTTATCAAGGGCCATATCATATAAGAGGGAATAATCATTTTCCCTTGGGGTAAGAGCCCACCCTTCCTCGTTATAGGAACCTGCTAGATCAGTAATTAATTTCTGATCTTCCTTGGTATATTTGGGCTTACCTTCTAGGGAGATTTGCCCACTGGGGATCAGGGCCCCTTCTGTTTTTACCTCCCTTTTGGCTGCATGTTTTGCCTCTCTGTCTGCTGTCGTGGTTCAGCTCGAGTGGGCAGCCGAGCTCCACCACAGCCGCTCTCTCACTCCCCCTCCTCAAAGAGGAATGGGGAGAAAACATGTGAAAATGGCTCAAGGATTGAGATAAGGACGAGAAAATCACGCAGTAATTATTGTAGCGGGCAAAACAGACTCGGCATAAGGAGATAGTAAGATTTATTGCCTATTACTAACAAGCGAGAGAAGTGAGAAAACAAAGGAAAAAGCAAACCAAAAGCACCTTCCCCCCCATCCACCCTCTTCCACCTCCTCCCCCCGAGCGGCACAGGGGAACGGGGGAATGGGGGTTATGGTCAGTCTACAGCACTTCTTCTCTGCCGCTCCTTCTTGGTCACTCTCGTCCCCTGTGCTGTGGGGTCCCACCCACGGGATGCAGTCCTTGATGAACTGATCCGGCATGGGCTTCCCACAGGCAGCAGCTCTTCCAGAACTGCTCCAGATATGGGTCCGTACCGCGGGGTCCATCCCTCAGGAGAAAACTGCTCCAACCTGGCTCCCCTATGGGCAGCAGCTCCTGCTGGGTCACCTGCTCCTGCGTGGGCTCCTCTCCACGGGCTACAGGTCCGGCCCGGAATCTGCTCCGGCAGGGGTCTTCCACAGGCGGCAGCCTCCGTCGGTGCAGGGCCACCTACTCCACCGTGGTCTCCTCCACGGGCTGCAGCGTGGAACCCTGCTCCACTGTGGTACTCCATGGGCTGCAGGGGGACATCCTGCTTCACCATGCTCCTCACCACAGGCCGCAGGGGACTTCTGCTCCGGCGCCTGGAGCACCTCTCCCCCTCCCTCTACACTGACCTTGGCACGTGCAAGGCTGTTCTCTCACTCCCTTGACTCTCCCGGCTGCTGTGTGGCGCAGCGTTTTTTCCCTGTCTTAAATATGCTCTCACAGAGGCGCAAAACAACATCGCTTATTGGCTTGGATCTGGAAAACAATGGGGCCCTTCCCGAACATGGGGCAGCTTCTAGATCTTTTTCACAGAAACCACACCTATGGCTCCCTGCTACCAAAACCTTGCCACGTAAACCCACTACATCTGCCAGCTCATTTCCTTTTTCCAATTCTGAGTTTGCTTTTTGGTGTGCTCTGATGTGCACGATTGCCACTTTCTCAGGGAGTTGAAGTGCTTCCAACAACTTCAAGATTACTTTTGCATGCTTGATATTTTTGCCATGCAAATTCAGTAATCCCCTCTCCTTCCAGATCACTCAATACGCATGTACAACCCCAAAGGCATATTTTGAGTCTGTATAGACGTTTTTGATTTTGTCTTGGGCCAATTCCAAGGCTCGGGTCAGATCAATTATTTCCACCTTTTGTGCAGAGGTGTTCGCAGGTAAAGGCCCGGATTCTACTGCCTCTTTACAAGTGGTAGCTGCATAACCATTGTGTCGTTTACCACTTACGACTTAGCTGCTCCCATAAGTGAACCAGTTTTCTGTGTCTTCCATAGGATTGTCTTTCAGATCTGGACGGCACGAATATACTGCTTTGATGGTTTCCAGACAGTTGTGATGCACTGGGTCCCTTGTGTTCCCACTGAGAAAAGAAGCTGGATTGACAATGTTGGTGACTACAATTTCCACATCATCCTGTTCCACCACTGTAGCCTGATATTTCAAAACTCTTTGTGGGGAGAGCTAATGTCCACCTTCTGCTTCCAGTACTGCAGATACCCTATGGGATGCTAACACGGTTATTTTCTGGCCCAAGGTAAATTTTTGGGCCTCCTGGATGTTTAGTACTATGGCCGCAACCGCTCACAAACATCCAGACCATCCCTTTGCAGTTGTGTCCAATCGTTTGGAGAAATAAGCAACTGCCCTACGGTATGGGCCCAGGTCTTGTGCTAATATTCCCAGGGCAATCCCCTGCTTCTCGTGGGAAAAAAGGTAAAATGGCGTACTCACATCTGGGAGTCCCAAAGTTGGAGCTGACGTCAGGGCCTTCTTCAGTAGCTTGAAAGCTTGTATTGCTTCCTTGTTCCATTGAAGGCATTTCTGTTCAGTAGTCGTGAGTGCATACAGGGGTTTAACAAGCAGTCCGTAATTCTAAATCCATAGATGGCACCACCCGCTCATACCCAAAAAGGTCCATAGTTCCTTCACTGTTTGTGGTCTTGGAGTTTGGAATATTGCCTCTTTTCGAGCCTGTCTCAAGGTCCTTTCCCCAGCACTGATTTCATATCCCAAATAGGTTACCTGTTGTTGTACTACTCGGGCCTTTCTCTTAGATACCCTGTACCCTTGGAGTCCGAGAAAGTCTGGCAGATTCACCGCCCAAGTCAGGCAGGTGTCCCTTGTTCTAGCAGCAGTCAGAATATCATCAACATATTGCAGCAATTTCCCTTCTCCTGGTGGGGCCTCCCAGGATTCAAGATCTTTCGCTAACCAATTTCCAACTATTGTGGGGCTATTCTTGAAGCCTTGGAGTAACACCGTCCAGGTGAGTTGGGTCCTACGCCCACTCTTGGGGTTTTCCCATTCAAATGCAAATCTTTTCTGGCTGGCTTCATGGAGAGGGAGGCAAAAGAAGGCATCCTTTAAGTCAAAAACTGTAAACCAGGCTAGTTCTGGTGTTAATACAGTTATTTATTGCCCGTAGATCCTGGACCACCCTATATGACTCATCCGGCTTGTGGACAGGTAATATAGGGGTATTAAAATTGGATTCACATTCCCTCAACAATCCTACTTACACTTTTATTATTGGTCGAATTCCTTCCCTATCTTCCTGCTTTAGAGCGTACTGCTCGATCCTCACTGGCTGCTTTCCCTCCTTGAGCCGAATCCCAACACGTGGGGCATTTTTAGCTCTCCCAGGTTCATCAGTAGCCCATACGCCTGGGTATACCTGGTTTACGACTTCTTCATTAACTTGTCCTTCCATTGGCAGGTTGACTAGGGCTAAACTCATTACCTGTATATATTGTTGATCCTTTACCTCCAGAGTAATCTCCCCTTTTTCAAATTTTATTACTGCTCCTAATTGCTCTAATAAATCTCTACCTAAGAGTGCCCTTGGGGAGTTAGGCATATATAAAAATCTGTGTATGCCCCATTGTTTCCCTAACTTGTACTTCAAAGGTTGACAAAAATAAGCCTTTTCAGGTTGATCGGTTGCACCTTTTACCCTAACATAATCATTCCCTAAAGCCATTAATGCTTGATTTAGAACTGAATATGTTGCCCCCATACCAATAAGAAATTTCACTTCCGTTTCTCCCCTATCTTCATTATAACCAGTGGAGGATCCGTTAGGGTAGATTCCCCAGGTCCCCGTTATTTCTGCCAAAATCAGGGGCTGATTACCCTAGGAAAAGGCTAGTCAGTTTGTTCTCTGAATCCGAGAGATCTGGGTCCGAATATTTTTCATTTATTTTTTTTTCCATTACATTTCAAAGTTGGTCCAAAAATTCCATGGGGGTTTCTTTTGGACCTTGTTGGAAGCATATTCTCAATTCCCAATTCAAACAGATTTGAGTATTAACTTAACTTCATAATTTTCGGGATGATTAGGGTCTCAGTGGGGTCGGTCAGGGGAATGCAATTGTCAACAGTTCCCTGAGCGGTCCCATTGGCAATCTGAGCTTGCACATGAACTCAGGTTGTTTTAAGAGTTAACTGCTTTTCTGTTTCCATAACAACTCTCTCTGGGACCCATCATGATCCCTTTGCCCCAGAGGGCTAACACCTGTGATTTTGAGATCTCAGCCTGGGGCTGAGACAGAGCTTTTAAAATTCCTACATCCTCTTTCCCTGCTCATTCAACTTTAAACACCTTTAACACCTTCAACAACCCTTTTATCACTTCCTTTATCTTTCTCCAGCCTGTACTTTTCTAATGCCAACACCAAAGGCTCAGTCAAGGGCCAATTAACTCCGCTCCTTTTCTCTCTAAGATGCTGAAACAACATATCTGTATACTACATTTCATCTTATTTTCCTTCTCTCCTCAAAGGACTTTATTGACTGTAATAAAGGACATATTGACCGTAATACGGTGTTATGATTAATAGTTCCATTGTGGGGCCACTCCTCTCCATCCTCTAGTTTATAAAGTGGCCACCACTGATTACAATATTTGATAACAGTTCTTTTACTCTCTGTCCCCCCTCTTCCCATTATATCCCTCCAATGTGTTAGTATACATTCTAGGGGGCTTTTCCACGGGATTTCTTTGCTTTGACCTTTTCCCATTCTAATCTATAGCAGTTAATATTCCACCATTTTCCTAGGAGCTCTTTACTAGTCAATCCCAATCCCTCCAAAATCCACAATATATAGAGATACACAAGTAAAATCAGACCACTGTAAATTAACTGCCTGTAGACAATTACACTGAGGACATTTAAACCCGACGAGCAGATAATATGCCTGGGCAAATTTTGTTCCCTTAGGCATACACCTCAATGGCAGTTCTTATATTATATTTACATATTCACATATTAACATATGTTTAAAAGAACACTTTAACAAAAATGCCCGGGCCTTTACATATACAACAACATACAGTTATTATTCCAATTAGAATTATTCCCCAGCAGCTGCAAACATTATGCCAGTTACCATTAAAGCTCGCCTACCCTCCTCCCGTCTCTTCTATGATCTTCAGGATGTTCCTTGTGGTTCCTAGAACCAGGGTATGGCAGCTTCTACTCAAAACCCCTTTTGGCCGCTCTATCGGCCACCTCCGTTTGGCCACTCTACCGGCCACCTCCCAAGACGCCTTCAGGGTTCGTGTTGCACGCTAGACATCTCTATGCGGCTTATCGACCTCCCCGGCCAATTGGCTTACCTTAATTAAGGTGTACCGTTTGCCCGCAACCACAGGAACTTCCTGTATCCCTGCAGTGAGCGGCTGGGAGAGGAGCTCCTCTGAGAGAGAAAAAGGGGCTCGGGGCGCGCCTAGGAGGTCTGCTCCACAGTCGATCCTGCAGCCAAACAGAGTCCTCCTGCCTGGCTCGCCAAACTCATGCGCAGAAAAGACTCCACAACCATAGGGTTGCGATCCTGGGGTGTCATGGCATACCGCTACTTGTGTTTGGGGAGCTGGTCAGAGCACCCACCTCCATTTCTGTTTATGGTGGCTGAGTTTGTTCAAGTAATCCCTGACTTGATACCTGTCCCCTGCTGGTGGTTCTGCGGAGTCCTGCCTTTAGGCACAAAGACCCAGGACCAGCCCTTCAGAAACCCACACTGGCTACTTCTGATCCCTCCGTTTTCTCGCATGTCAGCTGCAGCGCCTTCCCTGGCCCAGGCTCAGTGCTCATCACAGCAATGGCTGACATCCCAGCAGAAGCCAGCCCGCTCTCTTTGGGCGCTACCTCAATGCATGACTTTGCTCACTTTGGCCCCTCCAGCTCTCTCCCCACTCCCGGTGCAAGGATGGAGTGAGAGAGCAGCTGTGTGGTGCTCAGCTGCCCACTGGGCAGCCAGCATGGGGCACGAAGGATTTGAGATAACAGCATCACTGGCGATCACCTGATTTTCACCTACGTAGAAGCAAGCAGCTCCAACGCAGCCGTGTACCTACTGCTCCATGGGATGCTACTATGCAGTCTAACCCCTCATGGTTCTGAACTACCCCTGCTGATAAGGATGTGACCTCCTGTAGCGCTGAGGTGATAGAATCTGCCGGAACATTAGTAATTTGCTCCACTGTAGCGGACGTTTAGTAAAGCATATTGTGTTAAAGGATAAGGAAGTTTGGCAGGACCTAAACCCCCTTGCGTTCCAACTTGTCCTCAGATATCAGAGGGGCTGGGGGTGGCTGGGTTTGGATTCTGAGCGATGCCCTGTTTGGAACTATAAATCCGGTTGTATTCAATAGACTAAATTATCGTGATCATGGATGCACATATCGTGTAATACACTTTCAGTCTAGTAAATGACTGGTGTAGTTTATTGGAGCAACACGAGCACAGGTTCTTTTGGATTGCTGGTGATGAAGACTCTGTCTGCAAAGCACGTGCAAATACCAAGAATATGACTAACACAACCAGCTACATATACGTTAACTTGTGGAACAACTCTATAGAGAATGTTAGGTTTCCCAGGGAAGCACTCGCTGTAACTGAGGGTTCAGACCTCACCCTGTAGGCATCCCTGTAGGGGGGAAGAGAGGTTCAGCACGGCAGCCTTCGGCTGATGCCAGGAGTCAGCGACGTCCTCCCTACTTGTCTGTGGTGGTGTCTTCCCCAACATTTTCCTCTCTTGAGCCCTTTTTTTACTATGTTCCTGCTTTTAGGTAGTGAGCGACTCAAGTCATATGCGCCTTTGTTGTGACTGGTATACATTTTCCTGGCTTTTGTTTTTGCTCAGGGAAATTCAGAGCGTGTGCTCAGTGAGAGGTAGTTGCACCTTGGAGGCGGGTAGCCTTGGGGATGGAGGTGTATTTTGGCACTGTAGTGAGATTATAATGAGCAAAGTTCATCCAGAGGACATGAGTAGGTTGTCAGTTAGACTCAGGGCTGGCCATGTAATCTATCAGTTCCGTACCATCTGGCTCACTCTAAAATCGTGCTGTTCCTAGCAAAATGGCCCGACGCCCAGGAAGGACGAGGCAGTGGGTTGCTCTAACACGCTGTGGCCAGGGAAGCAAAAGCTTTCCTTCCTCTTGGTTTCACAGCCTAGCAGAGCAGCTTGGTGCCGTGGAGTTTTCTAACCATTCAGTTTTCACACAAAAAAATGACACGTTCAAGCAGTGAAGAAAGAAGGCTGTTTCTTTGGGGAAAGTCCAGCAGAGAGGTTACTCGGCGGGGCCCGAGGGCTGGAGCTGGGCTCAGCACTGAGCACAGCTGCAGCAGCATAGCCAGCCAGCTCTCGGGACACGGGGCCTCCTCTCCCACACCCTCCGGAGCCGGTAACGTAGTGCTTGCAGGCTGAATGTGGAGGAAGTTCTCAGGACCAGGATGGTTTCAGTCACCAGGGAGGAGACCGAAGGGCTGCTGTAGCCCTCCATGCTTCTCAGGGCTGACATGGAAAGGAACAGAGGGCAGCTCAGAGCCTGTATCACTGGGAAGCACGCCCAGGAACCCCTCCTGCCAAGCCCACCCCACCTCCTCAGCTGGGGCAGGGGTCGCAGCTCACTGCCCAGGGTCTTTTCTCCTCCCAGCAAGTTCGTGCTGATACCCCACTGCCCTCACTCACCCTCAATGATGTTCTCTAGCTTCTCCTTGCGCCCATCCACCAAGTGCTGCCCGGCAAGCCCTAGGTACACACAGCCCATCACAGATCCCGCTGGCCAGCTCGCCCCAGACACAGTCCCCCCCTCAACATCCCTGCCGGCTTGGCCATGTGTGCCCAAGTGTGACACCACCCAAGGAGGCTGCGAGGCACTCGCTAAGCTTCCCACCAGCAACCACTGCATGGGCAGGGGGTGGCCGAGGGCAGCAGGGAGCCCTCTCAGGCACTCCAGGCCCACTCTGAGCCGGCAGTGCTCTGCAGCCACGTGGCTGATTCAGCAGCAGCTGGGGCTGCGGCCAAGCTGCTGTGGGGCACAGAGGGCCCATGGGGTTGTGACTCACCAATGAACCTGATGGCCGCCTCTTGCAGGGGCTCCTGGGGGCTCCACAGGTATGGCAGGCTCTGGCACAGGTAGTCATCCACTCTGCTGCTGTGCCCCACCAGCTGGAAGAGAATAGTACATGTGGATGGGTCTGGTGCAGCCTTGCCCCTTGGCCAGGCCAGCCCTGTACGTGGGACTGGCTTCCCCTGCTGGGATAGCCTGATGCAGTGGCTAGAGGCAAGGGTAGCCACCCTGCACCCTGGGCCAGGGCTGGCAGGCCTTGTCTGGGCCAGGTTTTGGGAGCCCTCGGGCAGTTGTCCTTACCAGGCACTTGCCAATCCTCTGTGGCTGCGCTGTCTCCAGCAGGTTCCTGAGCTGCTTCCACTTCAGGAGCTTGGCAGCACCAAGGAGGGCTTCCCGAGAGGCCTGCAGAGCAGCAGAGAGTGGGAGATGAAACCACTGCGCATTGGACAGGCCCTGGTTGTCCTGCACCTTGGCGAGGCTTGGGGGCTTTTCTGGCCCTTGCTGGGGAGGTGCAGCAGCTGGGGAAGGCATCTGCCAGAGGGTTCAGTGCTCGGGCAGAGGTGTGGGGCAACCACCAGCTCTGGCACTTCATGCTGCTGGGGCTGCAGGACAGAAGTCCCCCAGAGCTGCTCATCTGCAGCCAAGGCCAGCAGGCAGGTGAAGCGCTGCAGTCACTGAGGCACCAGGGCAGGAGGCAGCCAGGGACGCCACGCACGGGGACCCCAGCAGGCTGTTCCCTAAGGCCTGGGCTCCAGAGCCCGCCACCGCGGACACAGGGCCAGACCCCTGCCCTGGCTGCGGCTCCCTTCCCAGGCTGGCAGCCATGCTGGCTCCTGCAACCCCTGGCAGGGGCTGCACCCTTCTGCGTGGCCCAGGGCAGCCTGCAGGCCAGGGTTTCTGCAGTGAGCACGCTGGCGGCTCCAGGGTGCTCATGCCCAAGAGAGCAAAGGAGCATTCAGCCTAGGCATCTGGCGGGTCCCTGTGCATAACATGGGGTCGACAACTGTTGGGCACCTCACCACTGGCCTCAGACACCTGCAGGCACAGCTGGGATGCCCGTGAAAACTCTAGTGCCTAGGTATCTGTGGCTACGCAGCACTGCTGAGCACAGCTGGGAGCAGGCAGGGCAGGTCTGGAAAATGTCCGTGCCCACCTTCTTGGCCCCTGACAGCTCTGGGGCTGCAGGAAGCCTCCCAGTGGGCTTTTCTGTGGAGGGCTGCATGCGGGGCTGGATGTGGGGCAGGGAGAGGCCCCTCCGCTCTGGCCCTCTGTGCAGGCGGAGGTGTAGTAGGGGCAAAATGGCTGTGGTGGGCCTGGTGCAGGCACAGAGGGGCTCTGCACCTTTCTTTTGGATTCGGGAGCTTTGGCCCTGAGGTGAGGCACATTCAGAGGGAGCCTTGCTAACAGCCCATGCCCCTAATGCTCAGGCCCTCCTGAGGGGTGTTGCCCCCTCAAGTGAATGCTCAGCTTAGTGTCCCCACCTCAGCCACACGCTGGTCCTGGTCATGCAGGTGGAAGAAGAGGGGGAGGATGGTGCTCTGCACTTGCTTCTTCATCTCCATCTTATGGGTGCCCTCTGCAACCTCCATGGCATCCTTGCAGAGAAGGATGGAGAGCTCTCTCATGCAGCTGGACTCCTGGTGAGACAGAACAAGGGAGGACCTCAGTCCAGGCTCTTCCGAGCTCACAGTGAGCAAGGGGTCGGTGTGGCAGACAGGGAGACACACGCTCCTGGCTCTCACTCTGCAGTGAGCTGTGGCAGGTAGGCCAAGTGTGTGGGCAGTGCAAAATGGCTCAAGACACAGGAAGGGCAAGGCAGTGGGTTGCAGATGGTCCACCCTGGGGCTGGCAAGGGGACACATGGCAAGGGGAGAAGCGGCCATGGGCAGCAAGGGGCCGAGGAGAAGTTGCCATTGTGGAGCACACATCTGCAGGGCTCTGCACAGGGAGGGGCTGCCCCAGCAGGAGAGCCCAAGAAGCACCAAGCAAAACGTTTCCAGCACGTGCCCAGGGATCATGGTGGGCGAAGAATTCGCAGGCCAGTGAGACACGCGGAGAGGGACGCACCACCCCCAGGCCACATTCACGTGCCCCGTGGCCACGCTAGCCAAACCTCCTGCTTGCCCACCAGACTTACGTTTTCAAAGAGGGGCAGGAGCCTGTCAGGCAGCTGCAGAGCGATGGGGCCAGCCACTTGCCCATCTGCTAGGCGCAGAGTGTTGCGGAGGACAGTCACGGCCTTCATACTGATGTCGCTGTTGGCATCCTGCAGTTGCTGCACGACCTCTGGCAGCAGGTCTTGCAGAGTTACTGCCTACATGAAACACAGCAGTTCTGTTTCAGAAACACCGAAGACCATCCTGGCAGAAGCCCTTTGCTTACAGCAGGCACAGCCCAGAGCAGAGGTCTGTCTCCAGGAGCATGCTGAGGCCCCTTCAGACAGAAGGCTGCTGCCTTGGGTTGCAGAAGTAGCCACTTGTGTCAGCCTGGCGCCGTGCGGGGCCTCATCTTCCCAACCTCAGCAGGATGACTGCTCTGGGTAGAGTGCTCCTGCAGCTGAGGCAGCCCTGCGCTGGCTGGCCTGGGGCCTGGCATTGACCTCTTTCTGGCACAGCAGGAGGTGCCTTTGAGCGGACACTGGTGCCGCTCTCCTTGTGCTGCACAGTCCAAGCAGGGGCTGCCCAGAAGCGCTCAGGGGCTGATGAAGAAGGCAGTGAGAGCAGTGGAGCCACTACCGCCCCTCCCGATTCTTGGCAAAGTCCAAGCAAGCCTCTGCGGGCAACAGCACCTGCAGCCCAGCCCCAGGCGGATGCCGCCACTTGGCCCAGATGCCCCCACTCACCATCTTGGGTCTCGTAGACAGCGTGACGAGGCTTGTAACCGCCATCCTACGCAGCACCGAGGACTGACTGCGCAGGTGTGAATGAAGAATGTCTGGGATGCAGGCATTGACAAGCTGCTCAAAGTCTACGCAGTCCAGCAACTGAAAGACACCCAGCAGCCCAGTGAGAGCCTGGCCCAGCCGGCAGGACTCCTGGCAGCACGCTGAATCTGCCAGAGAGCCCAGAGTTTCAAGGCACCTTGGAGAGGCACCGCTTGCTGCTAGGCCCTACCTCCATGAAGACAGCCATGGCGGTGATCTCCTTGTGCTTCTGTCTCTGGCGGAGACATATGACTGCCTCTTCAAACGCCGAGGCACCGAAGAGCGGTGCTTTGCTTCGCAGAGCCCTGGCCAGGGGAAGAACGCATTGGTACTACCAAGCTGGGCAAACAAACCTCCTTGGGACTGTGCTTTCAGCGCTAGCTGTTATCCCATGGGCCAGACCAGGGCAAGGCTTGCATTTCTGCACTCTGCTTCAGCAGCTGGTGCCATCCACTTGAGGAGAGGCCGCCCGCCCTTCACCACATACCTTGCCTTTGCAAACATGGAGGGTGACGAGCACAGATGTGCTCGATTCACTGAGGGATGCCCTGCCTACACACAAGTTGTGGCCTTCCAACAGATGCCATTTCCTGACCACTTTGGATCCCCAGGCCACTGAGCCTTCCCGCGCTCTCTGGCCACCCTTCCGGCTGCTCTGCCACACAGCTCCAGTGCAGGCTGTGGCATTGCCTGCAGAGCCAGCCCCAGCACTCTCCTGCACCACTGGTCCCCGAGGAAGGAGTGCATTGGAAGGTGACAGGTCCTGCGAGTCCTCCTCTTGCACTGGGCAAGAGCAGCCCTTCACCAAGGAGCTCTCAGAGGCAGCAGCATGGAAATCATAGAATGAATCGTAGAATGGCTCGGGTTGGAAGGGACCTTAAAGATCAAAGAGGCCACTTCCCCTGCCGGTCTCTCCTGAGATCCCTCAGTCACCAGCACTGAGGGTCAACGCTGTCCCTCGGATCCCTGGGGACACCTCACCAGCCACGAGGAAGGGGATCACGTGGGGCCCTCCACCTCTGGGGGAAGAGTGCCAGGGGAGACAAGGACAACTGATGAGGCGCTCACCTAGTCAGCACAGCAACACCTGTGTGGAAGGTCTCATGTCTTAAAAGCATGTCCCAGCCACCCTGCGTCTGGATGTCTTCAACCAAAGTGGCACCCCCCACGTGTTGGAAAAGAGCTCTCATGGTCATCACCGCAGTCCTGCATGCAGAGCACAATGCGCGTCACATGTGGCGCCCCAGCGCTGGCTCCGGCCTGGGGCACAGACCTGGCAGAGGGGATGGAGCACCTGAGAAAGATGCCTGGAGGCCACATGCACTCCCCCATCTGACTGCTGCTCCTGCTGAAGTCCTGCAGTGTGCACTCATGGATGAAGGAGATCTGGAAGAGCACGGCAATGTAGAGCTTGTGGAAAAGTGAGTGCGCAATGTTTTTGCTGGAGGGCAGCTGGAAGATCTTGTTCATGGCACTGGTTACCTGCAGAAAACAGTCAGGTGCAGCTCTCAGTGCACAGGTGTCCCTGCAGCACTGCCAGAGCTTGCGGGTTGGGGGGTGAGGGAGGTGGGGGTGAGGCGTCGCTCTGAGCTGATGGAGGCACCGGGCCAGAGCCCGCTGCCTGGCTGCCTGGCCTGGGGCCCAGCCCCAGCGGCTCCCTGGGTTCGTCTCTGCTTTGTGGCATGGGCAAGCCAGCTTTTCGTGTCCAGAGCAAAGGGCCCAGCAGGCCCCGGGGGTCTTGCCAGCTGTCCTCAGCTCCCTGGGCCAAACCTTGCAGCCTGCTTGGGCCAGGCAGCCGCCCTGCCCGGGGCTGCCCAGCAAGGCAGGAGCAGGCGGGGAGGGAGGAGGACAGAGAGCGGCAGGGCAGGGGTGGGCTGCGTGCCTGTGCGCAGTGGGGCCCCAGCAGTGCATGTGGCCCTGCTGGGCTCTGGCTCCCAGCCCCCCTGACTGGGGAGCCCCAGGGAAGGCTGTCGTTTGGGGACAGAGGAAGAGGGGAGGAGGAGATGGGGAGGGGAGTGCAGCCCCACTGGGGGTGAGCGAGGCCTGGTCCAGGAACTCACAGCCCAGGAACGGACACAGTTGTGGTGTGGGCCAAAGCCATCGTGCCCAGGCCCTATGCGTTGCATCAGCAGCTTTCTCAGCACGTCCTCTGCAACGCAGGGCTCGGAGACCATCGTCTGCCACATGGCCGTGGCAACCCTGCAGAGACAAAGCATGCTGTCGATGGGGCCACCCCAGCCACTGCCCCTTGGCCTGTGCCGGCCCTGAGGGTCCTGAGCTGTGCCAGAGGTGGGTGGGGGGGCCCTGTACCTATCGCACCACGGGAAGACCTCCAGCAGGCCCTGGACCGCGTGCTCAGGGTGCAAGGAGGTGATCTGGAAAAGGGTCCTCTTCAGGATGTCCAGGAGTGATTCCTTGCTGACCGACGCCAGGCGGTCATGGATGATCTGCATGACCCGTGGCACCTGGAGGAGAGACGAGGGAGAATGGAGCGGAGCACAGACATGGCCCCAGCTGCCACCAGCAAATGCTTCCCTCCTGTGGCTCTTTGCCAGCCCGAATGGCTGTCGGGGACTCCCAAGCCCTGGACCCGGGCCAGGGAGAACGGCCCCCGAGAGGGCAACAGCACAGGGCAATCTGTCTGCAAACTGCTAACCTCCTCCATCTGTGAGTCTGTGATCATATCCAACACGCGGGCAACCACCTTTGTGTCAGAGACCCTGGGGTGTGTCATGCCCTCCAAGATGGTGAGGATGAAGTCCGTCCTCTCGACAGGGAAGAGGAAGCTGCCAAATACCTGCGAGAGGGAAGACATGTCACACAGCCTGCCTTGGTGGCGGGCTGCAGCTGAGCAGCGAGGGCAGCTCTGGAGAGAGAGCCAGGGCAGTGCTGGCGCTGTGCCCCCAGCACAGGCAGGAGCAAGAGCTGGCGTGGGCTTGCAAGGGCTGGCCTGGGCTGGGATGACTGTAGCCTCAGTGGCTGCGGAAAGGGAACTGCCCCGCAGGGTGAAGGCAGGTGGTGGAGGTCAGGGTCAGGGCACACTTGGTGGTGTGTAGGCAGCCAGGCCTTGTGGGTGGCCAGGACAGCTGGACCTGCAGTGCTGACGCTGGCCACTGACATTAGCCTTTGGCTGCTCCCTGCTGAGATATGGTGGGACCCTGCAGCCGGCTTGCTGGGAGGCCGTGACGGACCCTGCCTCCTGCCCGCAGTTCTTGGGGCACTGGTTCATCCAGGTCTCCTGTCAACCTCACAGCCAAGAATCCCAGGAAGGGAGGGGCTCATTACCGTTGGTTCGTTAGCAGCGTCCTTGGGCAGGAAGGTGCTTGGGCATTCCCGCTCCAGCAAGAGATACGGATAGGTAGGTGTCATCAGGTGGCCTGGGCAGCAAGGCAAACAGAGAGTGGGTGAGTGGTAGGAATGATGCAGAAGCTGCTGCTTGGAGAAGACAGCTGAGAACACCAAGCAGAGCTCTGATTGTGGCAGGGCGCTGTGTCTGTCAAAGAGGGGCACTCTGTGTTGGGTGGAGGGTAGGGGGTGGGGACAGGAGACATGCCAGGGAGGAAATGGGTCTTCTGTTGCAAGGGGGAGGAGGGCAAACCGCCTCGCAGTCTGCAGAAAGGCCAGAGAGTTTGGTCCGGCTTTCTGCTCTGAAGCAGGAGAGAAGCCCCACGATGCTGCTACTGCTACAGGCTCTCCAGTCCACTGGTTCTCAGGAGTGCTACTAAGCCACTGCCCCAGGGGACATCCTGCTGCTCCAATAGGGGCTGGGGGAGCCCCCTAGGGTTGGTGCAGCACGGCTGCTCCCCTGCTCCACCCTTGGAGGAATGTGCTGCTCTTTCCTCTAGCTGGGGAGGGCGGACAAAGCGGCGTATCACCATGCCTGGTCTTGACTGGGCCCTCGTGTCTGGAAGGTGCTAGCCCACCCCAGCCTCTCTTACTCTGTCGCACCATCACGATCCTGTGGATGGCGTGAAGAGCCTCTGCAGACCCACAGCTGATGTTCTCGTCCTCCTCGGCACAGCACAGGGTGAGGCACCCCATCAGCTGCCCCAGGAGTGGCACAGGCTTCGTCTGGAAGGTGCGAACGCTGACCGTGCCCACTCTGTTTGTGAACGAGTCCTGGGGTTGAGAGGATGGACAGTGGCAGCTTGGCTGAGCTAGTGCACTTGAGACAGCAGGAAGGGGTGAGGGAGTGCTTAGAGGTTGCCTGAACCACCAGCTCCTTACCTGCATCAGAGAAGTGGGGATCAGGGCCTCGCTCAGACTGGCAATCCTCCCCACGGCATACCGACGCTTTGCCACTTTCTCGGATCTTGTGAGGGGCAGCAGGGCCTGAGAAGAGAAAAGCTGCTGGTTTGCCTTGGGATGCAGTGGCAGCTCCCGTAGCGGCAGCTCTGCCAAGCGCCGGGCAGGGTTTACGCAGCGTGCCCAGGCTTCTCCTGAACAAGAGAAGAGCCTGGAAAGGGGGTATAGCCCGTCGCGGCCTTGGGGACAGACCTGCAAGATGATCTCCAGCGTAGTGGCAGTGTAGTCCGATGAAGTACACACCAGCACTTCCAGCACACTGTCCAGAGATTTCAGAATCTGTAAGGAAGACAGAGCGGGTGGTGCTTTTTTGTTGGTCCTTCCTCATGGGAAGCTGGCTTGAATGCCTGCTGCCTGAGGCAGGCCTCAGCTGCCCAGTGGTGCCAGCAACCTGCCCAGTGGTGTCTCAGGATCTCCGTTGTCTTTCTGTTTCTCCCGTGGTCTTTCAGCAGCCAAAGCTAACTAGGAAAAAGTGCGCAGGAACTGACTGGCAGCAGGCTCTCTGTAGCTCACTCGCTGCTTACCTCAGCATAAAGTGAAGCATCCAACTTGCCCCTCTCCGTCTCTGAAGCAAGAGAGCCAATGGCGTTGATGCAGGGGCCGAGGTGCTGTGACAGCAGTGCTAGGTTCTCTTTGCTGCAAGGAGAGGAGAGAAGGTGCCCGTTGGAGGCTGGCACTAGGAGCAGTGCCCAGATGCCCTGGGAAGGTGACTGTAGATGTCAGGGCCTGGGGTCACCAGGTGGGACCCGTACTGGGTGGGCAAGGCTTGTGTGGAGGCATCTTCTCCCTCTCCCGTGCTGCTGAGCCAGGGATAGAGGGCAGTCATGGCATGCAGTGCACAAAGCCCTTTCCAGCTCCTGCCTCTCTCCCTTCAGGGAAAAAAGCTGGGAAGGGAGACAATGGAGAGCCCCTGCCGGCACTGCCGGCTGGCTCTGCTGGCATGGCACCCTCTGCCCTCCTATCTGGTGCAGGGGAGAGCTGAGGCCCTAAGACAGAGCACCAAAGTCCTGCCCGGGTGGGGGAAGCCCGCTGCTGTCAGGCCCATGCTGTGGAGAGGCCCTGGCCAAGCCAGGGTATGGGGCAGGTACCTCCTTTCACTGATGGCATACGCAGCTTGCCAGCCCAGGAGCATCACAGTGCGCAGGTGGTCGAAGGGAGACTTAGGCAGTTGCATCTGGAGAGAGACAACATGGTCAGGATGGGACACGGGAAGCTGCCAGGGGCTGGCACTGATCTGCAGGGCAGGCAGAGCGTTGCTGGCACTATACCAGCATTGGCGTCAAGACCCGGGGGGTTAAGGGGGGCACAGGCCAGGCTGCTCTGTGCCCACAGAGGCCCGTCCCACCCTCCCCTGTGTGCAGAAACCCCTGTGCTGTTCTGACTGCTGGGCTGGTGCCCGGACAGCTCACCCTTCCCCCCTCCCCGCCCCACTGGGTATCCCCTCACCTTCTTCTCCACTCCCAGCTCGTCGCTGGGCAGGTACATGTATGTCCTCTCCATCCTGGTGCTGCAGATGGTGCGGATCGAGGCCAGAAACTTCAGCTTCCAGTCCTCTTCCTGACAGTCAGGGAGCAGAGAGACAAATAGGGAGGGTGAGAGGGCGGCGACATGGCCAGCAGAGCCACTGCACCACAGGGGTGCAGTGATGGCACAAGGGGCCAGGAGGGCAGCAGCTCAGCACAGCCAGCAGCCCTCCAAAAGCCTGTGTGTGGGCAGCAAACATGGCAGCCCCCAGCTGGGAGAAGCAGGCTGAGCCTCACGCACTGACAAAGTCTGCAGTTACCATTTTGGTGCCAGTGAGAACAGCCCAGAAGTAGTCACAGGCTTCCACGTCCTTGGGCTCCGGAGACATGACGGAGGCAGCAGAAGCATCATCTGATTAAAAAAGAATGGACAGAGCTGTAGGCGGGGCAGGAGGCAGAGGGAAGAGCCATGCCCTCTCTTGAGCCCTGTGCCCACCGCCCTGCCGACTGCAAGCCCTGGGTCGGAGCACTGATGCCCCCTTTCCTCGAGGTTGCCGCTGGCAGCAGAGCAGGAAAGGTCCCTGTCCTGCAGCACTCCTGCCAGGTGAGCAGCCTTCTGCTGCCTGTCCCCACAGCAAGAGCTGGGTCCCCTCCACTCTCTCCCGCTGGGAGCCTCCCCTGCTGCCAGGGGAGGCTGTGCTGGGGCTGGCTCCTGGCTCACAGCTGCCCTGCCCTTCAGGAACCGGCATGCCCCCCGCCGGCTGTACCCCTCTGCTGATGTTCCAGGGAAACGGGCTCCTGCTGCAGAACAGGGTGCACTCGCTGACTTTGGTCCCGTCCAGCCCGCTGGGGACCCTCGCTCGCTTGGCTTCCTCAGTTGTGGCAGTGGCATGGCAGTGCCATGCTGTGGCACCCGTCCCTGGTGGAGCCCCGACTCCAGCCTGCTGGTGAGCCTGGAGCCTGGGGCCAGGCTGGACGGGCCCAGCAGTGCCTGCGTACTTACCCCTCTGAAGCACATGGGTCTCCCACGTAGAATATGCAGCAGATCTGCTATCCTTCTCAGCGTTCAGGATCTCGGGGACAAGTAATAGCAGCCCCGCCAGGGCAAAATCGTCAGTGCCCCTTTGGCAAGGAGCCGCACAACTCGTGCACTGTCCCATTGTAATCCTCGTGGACACTGTGGGGCTGCCCTGCTGGTGCTGGGTAGTTGTAGCTGTCCCAGGGGTGAGTCACAAAGGGCTCTGCTGTGATGTCACCCAGGACAGAAGGGGGACGCTGTCTCCAGGGCGGAGGGCGTGAGGCCCAGGCACCTGACTCCTCTCAGATGCCACAAGGCCGCTGTGAGATGGGGAAGATGCTAAAACTTATCCAAATTAGTATTTAGCTACATATATGGTAAAATATCCTAATTATAAGGATGTAGATGAGAACCTTATGAGCAGCAGATGTAAAAAGGAAGATATCGCTCAAGGCCAACGGGTGAGGGAAGGACGAACAACTTGTTGGCAGGAAAGAAAGCAAAGATAAACAAAAAACTTCTACATGCTGTCCAGCAGCAGGTCCAAGTCCAGAAAGGTAAAGAGAGTTTAACCTGCTCTTCCTCACTGCGTTCAACCTGAAAGACCTCTGCCCACGACCACCAGGCTACGCTGCGCAGGTGCAACCGGGAGGAGCTAAGGGCGGGGAGTATGGAAATGAGTACTTGGAAGAGGTCTGCCTTTTGGGGAAATCAATGAATATGTATGAGAGCTCATGTAATATGTAACAGTATTCGTGTATAAAATTGTGAGAGACGAGCGGGCAGGTGTGCACTTTTTCAGGGAAGCCATTCCCAGTGCGCCTGGTGCACCGCAATAAAGTGTACCTACTTTACAACCCTATGGTTGTGGAGTCTTTTCCGCGCGTCACCTGTGTGCCCTCACACCCTCTTGGGACCACCCTGTGGCTCTGTGGCGTGTCCCAGAGCGCCAGTGTGCCTGAAGGACCTCCCTTTGTCTTCATGGGCACACCAGAGCCTTGCCTCTCCCACTCAGTGGCCAGAGCAGCCATGGATGTGACCTGGCAATCCTGGGAGACATTCTGACAGCAAAGGTCTGCTAAAACACTGGCAGACACAACTGCCAGTCAGCCTGCAAACTGCTAATCCTTGAGAAGGCCCAAGTGGCCCCTTGGAACTTTGGCTGTGCACCTAAGAAGCAGAAACCTCCTGAGTGACCACTGATAAGGGCAAAAAGGAGGAGCTCTAACAGCACTTTATTGTCTGAAAAGGTGAATATACTTTGGGAAAGTGTGGACATGGACACCTTCTGGGCCACTTTCCCTGCTTGTTCTACCCTGACCCCACAGCTTTTAGAACAGGGAGAAGCCCCTGTCTG
This sequence comes from Aythya marila, assembly GCF_965140915.1. Taxonomy (NCBI): domain Eukaryota; kingdom Metazoa; phylum Chordata; class Aves; order Anseriformes; family Anatidae; genus Aythya; species Aythya marila. The sequence goes on from NC_139080.1 coordinate 87,607,644, forward strand.
CAGGGTCTGCAGAGAAACTTCTGTAATTTGAGTTGTTTGGATTGTGAGGAATGTGATCTCCACACAAGGGTGCCTTCTGATTGCTATTGAGCAATCTAGAAAGTTCTCTAGTGCCACATAGGAGTAAATAACACTGTCAGCCTTCAGCTTGGAGGCAGATGTGGCGATGACACCCTAGTATCCTGCCAAGTGTTGCCATCACGGCTAACTTCTTTTGTTGGTATCAAAACTTACCAATTCTTTTGTGATCTCTTGCTAATCATTAATCCTTCCTGTGATAATACTACCCTGGCCACACCACTGAGTGTGTGAGGCACAGATGCTCTCTCCCACTTTCTGCAGTTTTTGGCATATCACATTTACATCCTTTCCCTCACGCTGAAATCTCTTTCAGTGCCAGGAAGTGCTTTGCAAAAAAGCCTCTACATTGCATTTTCCGTCCTTCTGAAAACGTGGTCACACATCCAATAGACAGAGAGAGCGAGCACAATTTAGAGCACATCCAAAAATCCTGCCCATAGGGAGACATTAGAAAACACCTGTGACTTCGGCTTTGGAACTGGAAATGGCACATTTTCAGAGTCCTGGGGTGACTAGTGTCATCATGTGCTCTGATCTTACCACCTAGTCCTGCTGGCCACGCTAGTTCTCATGCCGTCCAGGATGAGACACCTGGGCACGCTGCTGGCTCACGTTCAGCCAGCCATCAACCAGCATTCCCACGTCCTTTTCTGCTGGGCACACTTCCAGCCACTCTTCCCCAGGCCTAGGTGGCTGCATTAGGTTGCTGTGAACCAAGAGCAGGAGCCAGCACTTAGCCTTGTATAGTGGCACGAGATTGAACTCGGCCCATCGATCCTTTAACCCGGCTGGCAGCTAAGCACCACACAGGTGCCTGTACTGGGCTGGAGTGGCCGCAGGGGCTGGAGTGGTAGCAGTGCTGCACCTGGCCCTTGCTGGGGAGGTGCAGCAGCTGGGGAAGGCATCTGCCAGAGGGTTCAGTACTCGGGCAGAGGTGTGGGGCAACCACCAGCTCCGGCACTTCATGCTGCTGGGGCTGCAGGACAGAGGTCCCCCAGAGCTGCTCATCTGCAGCCAAGGCCAGCAGGCAGGTGAAGCGCTGCAGTCACTGAGGCACCAGGGCAGGAGGCAGCCAGGGACACCACGCACGGGGACCCCAGCAGGCTGTTCCCTAGGGCCTGGGCTCTAGAGCCCGCCACCGCGGACACAGGGCCAGACCCCTGCCCTGGCTGCGGCTCCCTTCCCAGGCTGGTGATGATGTTCTTTTTCTTTCCCTCAATGATGTTCTTTAGCTTCTCCTCATGCCCATCCGTCAAGTGCTGCCCAGCAAGCCTTAGGTGAGGAGCCACAGTCCTCAGGGGCTGCCTTTGTGTGACTTAGGGGGGCACTCCTGGCTCCAGCAAAGCCTCATTAGCTGCCCTCGTGAGGGCTGCCGGCTTCTGGTGGTTCCCTCAGCTACTTTGATGGCTGCACACTGTGATCCCCACTCCACTGTGGAATACATCTGCCCCAGAGCCGATCGCCTCAGGCGAGTGACTGTTAGATGGCGGTTAACAGTGCTCACAACAGAAGGCTTTTCATAGTCCACAAATTCCTTTAGCTGCCATTTCACAGCTCCACTTACAAAGGGAGCCCGAGCTTTCTCTCTCCCCTAAGCACAGCCCTAACCGACGCGCGGAAAAGACTCCACAACCATAAGGTTGTAAAGTAGGTACGCTTTATTGCGGTGCACCGGACACACTGGGAATGGCTTCCCTGAAAAAGGTGCGCGCCTGCCCGCTCGTCTCTCACAATTTTATACACGAATACTGTTACATATTACATGAGCTCTCATACATATTCATTGATTTCCCCAAAAAGGCGGACCTCTTCCAAGTACTCATTTCTATACTGCCTGCCCTTAGTTCCTTCCGGCTGCGCCTGCGCAATGTAGCCTGGTGGTCGTGGGCAGGGGTCTTTCAGGATGAAGGCAACGAGGAAGAGCAGGTTAAGCTCTCTTGACCTTTGTGGACTTTGACCTTCTGTTGGACAGTTTAGGCCTTTTTTGCTTGTCTTTGCCTTGTTTCCTGCCAACAAGTTGTTCATCCTTCCCTAATGAGTTGTTCATCCTTCCCTCACCCGTTGGCCTTGAGCGATATCTTCCTTTTTACATCTGCTGCTCATAAGGTTCTCGTCTACATCCCAGATAATTAGGATATTTTACCATATATGTAGCTAAATCCATCAATGCAAAATGGACTTCCTTTACCGGATGCGGGGGGAAACCTTGTTACAAAAGATGAGGAAAAGGCGGAGGTGCTTAATGCCTTCTTTGCCTCAGTCTTGTACTGGGTCTGGCTGGAATGTTAACTTTCCCGGCAGCAGCCCATTCAGTGCCGTACTCTGTACTTGTAGCTGGAACAGCAGTGTTATCACACCAGTGTTGTGTCTACTGCTGAGCAGCAGTGGCACAGCATTGGGCCTTTCTCTAACCCTCCTAGGGGGTGGGCAAAAAGTGAGGAGAGAAACATCACTAGGGCAGTTGACCTAAACCAATCAAAGGGATATTCCATACCATGTGGTGTCACACTCAGCAATAAAAGGTGGAAACAGGAAGAAGAGGGGAGGGGTGGGCTCTCGTTGAGAAGACGTCGGTCCTCCTCTCGAACACCGGCTGCGTGCGTTGAGGCCTTGCTTCAAGGACGTGGTCAATCATCGCTCATTTGTGGGAAGTAGAGAGTAATTTCTTTCCTCTGCACTTCCATATAGTTTTCATTTATTTTGTTTGTTTGTTTTCCTCCCTTTTTCCCCTTTCCCTTTTATTTTCCCCTTAGTTAAATTGTTTACTTCATGGTAGTCTTTATTTAATTATTATAATTATTTCCCTTTAATTAAATTATCCTTATCTCAACCCGTGAGTTGTTCTTTGCTTTACTTCTCCCCCTCCTTATCTAAAGGAGGGGGAGTGAGAGAGCGGTTGTGGGGTTTAGCTGCCCAGCACGGTAAAACCACCACAGTCCTTTTTTGGCGCCCAACGTGGGGCTCGAAGGGTTGAGATAACAATAGAATTGATTAAACGCATACAACTAACACACTTGCTTGCTAGTAACCATGTTCCTTGCCCTGTTAATAATAATGGCTTTGTTCATATGTCACGCAATTCGTGTCATATTCTCCTTTCTCCTATATATCCGATCCGACCAAGTGCTACAATCTGTGTTCACTTTTTTTAATTCGTTGTGCTGCCAAGCACTGACCTTGGTTTTACTCTGGAATTCAGGCTCTGCGCTGTTATCATTTGGGTCCCATGGAAACTATCTTTCAGAGAATATTCAGAACTACACTGCCTTCCTTTTCTCATCTGGACACCAGTTTATTAATAATATCAGGAATGGTACCTTTCCCTTCTTTCACAGTGGGCTAATTACAACAGTTTGGGAGTATTTTGAAGATCCATCTGTAACCCATGTATTGCTATTTCTAATTCTGAATAACAGGTTTCATTTTCTCTCTAAGATTAGTCAATTGTTTAGAAAACTTATTTGGGAATCTGTCCCGAAACAGTCTCGTGGTGAGTGGCACGGTGTGTGGGATGATGTTAGCAGATACCTGTCACGAGTGTCTCCTCCAATAGTTTTGAACTTCACCCCTGAGCAAGTGCTAAATCCTAAAAACTTGGTAGAATGTTTGAGAGTTGTATGTCCTGATCCTGATAATGCCGGAGAACAACAGCTTGCAGCATTGTGCTGGGTCCTGGTTTATTCCTATCAAACACTGTTTAACATCATCCAGCAACTTGAAGAGAGGGAGGAAGTCTCTGAATCTGATGACCAAGTAACACATGCTGTGGCTGACCCAGAGGACCAACCAACTATGGTATCAGTCGCCCCCATAGTCAAGTCAAAACAATGGAAACAGAGGTCAGCTCGTTTAGTAAGGGAAGAAGGCTCTCCTAAGAAGGAGGGAGAAGGGGAATTGGCAGGTACCTCTAAAGCAGAGCCGTCACAAAAACAGCAGGAAGACGAGACGGAAATCATAAAGGAATCAGAAATCACTCGATCCTTATCCCTGAGTGAGATGCGAGAAATACGAAAGGATTATGGTCGACGCCCAGGTGAACACATCCTCACTTGGCTGCTCCGATGCTGGGATGCTGGGGCCAGTAGCCTACAATTAGAAGGCAATGAAGCCAAGCAGCTGGGATCCCTCTCTAGAGAAAGGGTAATCGACAAAGTAATCGGGAGAGGAGCACAGGCCCTCAGCCTCTGGAGACGACTCCTGGCAGCTATCAAAGAAAGATATCCCCATAAGGAAGATATTGTATATCACATAGGCAAGTGGACCACTGTGGATAAAGGTCTCCAACATCTGCGGGAATTAGCTGTGCGGGAGATGATTTATAGTGATTTGGACAATGCCCAGACACCTCAAGACCCCGATGAAGTCCAGTGCACAACATCCATGTGGCGTAAATTTGTGCGGAGTGCACCAGCAGCACATGCCAGTACCCTGGCAGCAATTCACTGGGATGAGGGGATGGGACCAACAATGTATGATGTCTCCTGCCAACTTCAAAAATATGAAGACAATCTCTCTGCTCCGCTACAGTCCTGTGTCTCAGCTGTGGAGAAATTGTCTAAAGGACTTGACAAGCTTGTGGAGAAAGTATATTCCCCCTCATCTAGACAGAGTGATACTTCAGCCACTAAGAATCAGCATTCGCCTGCTCAAGGGAGAGAGTACCCAAGACGTACACCACGTGGCACCTTGTGGTTTTATCTGCGTGACCATGGGGAAGATATGAGGAAATGGGATGGTGTACCTACTTCAACCCTAGCTGCTCGGGTACGTGAACTGAAAGGAAATACAGCAGCAAGAAGAGGGGCTCCTAAGAGAAATGCTGCTCCAGTTTCTATTGGGCAGTACCCCAGAGGCAGTAGAAGAGCTGATGTTATTCTTGACCACGATGAAGGGACCTCTACCTCTCATTTGCCAGAATTTGTGCATTTGCAAGAATTAAGTGGCAGACGCTCCAGCCAGGACTAGAGGGGCCCTGCCTCTGGCCAGGTAGAGGAGAGGGATAACCGGATTTATTGGACTGTGTGGATCCGATGGCCTGGAACATCAGAACCACAGGAATACAAAGCTTTAGTGGACACTGGCGCACAATGTACCATAATGCCATCAGGCTACCAAGGGACAGAACTCACCTGTATCTCTGGAGTGACAGGGGGATCCCAACAACTATCTGTACTGGAAGCTGAAGTGAGTCTAACTGGGAATGAGTGGCAAAAGCATCCCATTGTGACTGGCCCAGAGGCTCCGTGCATCCTTGGCATAGACTATCTCAAGAGAGGGTACTTCAAGGATCCAAAAGGATACCGGTGGGCTTTTGGCATAGCTGCTTTGAGCACAGAGAAGATTAGGCAGCTGTCTACCCTGCCTGGCCTTTCAGAAGACCCTTCTGTTGTAGGATTGCTGAAGGTTGAAGAACAACAGGTACCAATTGCTACCACAACGGTGCACCGACGGCAATATCGCACCAACCGAGACTCCCTGATTCCCATCCATGAGTTGGTTCACCGACTGGAGAGTCAGGGAGTAATCAGCAAGACTCGCTCACCCTTTAATAGTCCTATATGGCCAGTACGAAAGTCTAATGGCGAGTGGAGGCTAACAGTGGACTATCGAGGCCTGAATGAAGTCACGCCATCACTGAGTGCTGCAGTGCCAGACATGCTAGAACTTCAGTACGAACTAGAGTCAAAGGCAGCCAAGTGGTACGCCACAATTGATATTGCTAATGCATTTTTCTCCATCCCTTTAGCAGCAGCATGCAGGCCGCAGTTTGCTTTCACTTGGAGGGGCATCCAATACACCTGGAATCGGCTGCCCCAGGGGTGGAAACACAGCCCTACCATTTGCCATGGACTGATCCAGTCTGCACTGGAGCAAGGGGGAGCTCCTGAGCATCTTCAGTACATTGACGACATCCTCGTGTGGGGCAACACAGCAGAAGAAGTTTTTGAGAAAGGGAAGAAAATAATCCAAATTCTCCTGAAAGCTGGTTTTGCCATTAAAAAGAGCAAGGTCAAGGGGCCTACACAGGAAATCCAGTTCTTGGGGGTAAAATGGCAGGATGAACGTCGCCATATTCCAATGGATGTGATCAATAAAATAACAGCAATGTCTCCGCCAACTAGCAAAAAGGAAACACAAGCTTTCCTAGGCCTCGTGGGATTCTGGAGAATGCATGTGCCAGGCTATAGTCAGCTTGTGAGTCCTCTATATCGAGTGACTCGAAAGAGAAACTATTTTGAGTGGGGCCCTGAGCAACAACAGGCATTTGAACAAATCAAACAAGAAATAGCTCGTGCAGTAGCCCTTGGGCCTGTCCGTACTGGACCAGCTGTGCAAAATATACTGTACACTGCAGCTGGGGAGCATGGGCTCACCTGGAGCCTTTGGCAGAAAACCCCAGAAGAAACTCGAGGTCGACCTCTGGGCTTCTGGAGTCGGGGCTATCGAGGATCAGAAGCCAATTACACCCCAACTGAAAAGGAAATACTCACAGCATATGAGGGTGTTCGAGCTGCTTCAGAAGTTGTGGGTACAGAGGCACAGCTCCTCTTGGCACCGCGGCTACCTGTGTTACATTGGATGTTCAAAGAGAAAATTCCCACTACACACCATGCAACTGATGCTACATGGAGTAAGTGGATAGCGTTAATTACACAGCGGGCTCGAATGGGAAAACCCAATCGCCCAGGAATCCTGGAAGAGATTATGGACTGGCCGGAAGGCAGAGATTTCGGAGTGCCAACAGAAGAGGTAACCCGTGCTGGAGAGGCACCACCATACAATGAGTTGCCAGAAGACAGAAAGCAGTATGCGTTGTTTACTGACGGATCCTGCCGTGTGATAGGGAGCCATCGGAAATGGAAAGCTGCTGTGTGGAATCCCATACGACGAGTTGTGGAAGCCATGGAAGGGGAAGGTGAGTCGAGTCAGTATGCAGAAGTAAAAGCCATACAACTAGCCCTAGATATCGCCGAAAGAGAAAATTGGCCAGTGTTGTATCTTTATACTGACTCATGGATGGTGGCAAATGCTCTGTGGGGGTGGCTGCAGCAATGGAAAGAGAGCAACTGGCAGCGCAGAGGTAAGCCTATCTGGGCTGCTACCCTGTGGCAAGATATTGCTGCCCGGGTAGAAAACCTGGATGTTAAAGTACGTCATGTAGATGCCCACATGCCCAAGAGTCGCACTACTGAAGAACATCAGAACAACAAAGAAGTGGATCGAGCTTCGAAAATTGAAGTGGCTCAGGTGGACCTAGACTGGGAACGTAAGGGTGAGCTGTTTGTAGCTCGATGGGCCCATGAAACATCAGGACATCTGGGGAGAGATGCCACTTACAGATGGGCTCGTGATCGAGGGGTGGACTTGACCATTGAGGCCATCACGCAGGTTACCCATGAGTGTGAGACCTGTGCTGCAATCAAGAAAGCCATGAAGGTAAAATCTCCCTGGAACAGGGGGAGATGGCTAGGGTTTCAATATGGTGAGGCCTGGCAAATTGACTATATCGGACCACTCCCAAAAACTCGCCAAGGCAAACGGTACATACTCACCATGGTAGAAGCAACTACTGGGTGGCTGGAAACATACCCTGTAAACCATGCCACAGCCCGAAACACTATCTTGGGCCTGGAAAGACAAGTATTGTGGCGTCATGGTACACCAGAGAGAATTGAGTCTGACAATGGGAGTCATTTCCGAAACAATCTTGTTACCTCCTGGGCAAAGAGGCATGGTATTGAGTGGGTGTACCACATCCCTTACCACCCACAATCCTCTGGGAAGGTTGAGAGGTACAATGGACTGTTAAAGACTATGTTACGAGCATTAGGTGCTGGGACGTGGAAACAATGGGACACAAATCTACCAGAAGCCACTTGGCTAGTTAACAATAGGGGGTCTGACAGCCGTGCTGGTCCTGCCGAAACAAAACCCGTACACACTGTGAAAGGAGCTAAGGTTCCCGTAGTGCATATAGGAAGGTGGATGGGGAAGGCAGTGTGGGTTGCTCCTGCCTTGGGAAAAGGCAAACCCACTCGTGGGATTGTCTTCGCCCAAGGACCAGGGTATACCTGGTGGGTCATGCAAAAGAATGGGGATATCAAGTGTGTGCCTCAAGGAGATTTGACATTGAGAGAAAACTAATCTATAATCTAAGTTATATGTTGTAGGAAGATGCTGTAGGATCAACGACAGGTCAACTTTGCAAGGAGCCGGGCAGTGCAACAAGGACTTGAGCTAAGCTGGTGCTGGTGTCCAGACATCCAACTCCGCCTGCCTTGAGTGGCCACTTTGGCAGATGAAGACCTAATCATCAACAGTTCTTATAAACATTTTCCAAGAAAGACCTATGGAATGAAAAGATACACCTGCCTATCCTGTCCTGTTAAATCCTTGTCCTGTTAAAGTACAAGGGATAATGATGAGAATGCTTGTATGCTAAAGTATGGGGATCTGAGTGTGACACAAATGTTATGGAATAAGGGGTGGAGGTTGTACTGGGTCTGGCTGGAATGTTAACTTTCCCGGCAGCAGCCCATTCAGTGCCGTACTCTGTACTTGTAGCTGGAACAGCAGTGTTATCACACCAGTGTTGTGTCTACTGCTGAGCAGCAGTGGCACAGCATTGGGCCTTTCTCTAACCCTCCTAGGGGGTGGGCAAAAAGTGAGGAGAGAAACATCACTAGGGCAGTTGACCTAAACCAATCAAAGGGATATTCCATACCATGTGGTGTCACACTCAGCAATAAAAGGTGGAAACAGGAAGAAGAGGGGAGGGGTGGGCTCTCGTTGAGAAGACGTCGGTCCTCCTCTCGAACACCGGCTGCGTGCGTTGAGGCCTTGCTTCAAGGACGTGGTCAATCATCGCTCATTTGTGGGAAGTAGAGAGTAATTTCTTTCCTCTGCACTTCCATATAGTTTTCATTTATTTTGTTTGTTTGTTTTCCTCCCTTTTTCCCCTTTCCCTTTTATTTTCCCCTTAGTTAAATTGTTTACTTCATGGTAGTCTTTATTTAATTATTATAATTATTTCCCTTTAATTAAATTATCCTTATCTCAACCCGTGAGTTGTTCTTTGCTTTACTTCTCCCCCTCCTTATCTAAAGGAGGGGGAGTGAGAGAGCGGTTGTGGGGTTTAGCTGCCCAGCACGGTAAAACCACCACAAGTCTTTAGCGGCAATATCGGTTGTTCTCTGGATACCCAGTACCCTGAGCTGGTGGAAGGGGATGGGGAGCAGAATGTGGCCCTCACTATCCATGAAGAAATGGTTGGCGACCTGCTACGGCACTTGGATGTGTGCAAGTCAGTGGGGCCGGATGGGATCCACCCGAGGATACTGAGAGAACTGGCGGAGGAGCTGGCCAAGCCGCTTTCCATCATTTATCAGCAGTCCTGGCTATCGGGGGAGGTCCCAGTTGACTGGCAGCTAGCAAACGTGACGCCCATCTACAAGAAGGGCCGGAGGGCAGACCCGGGGAACTATAGGCCTGTCAGTTTGACCTGAGTGCCAGGGAAGCTCATGGAGCAGATTATCTTGAGAGTCCTCACGCAGCACTTGCAGGGCAACCAGGCGATCAGGCCCACTCAGCATGGGTTTATGAAAGGCAGGTCCTCCTTGACAAACCTGATCTCCTTCTATGACAAAGCGACGTGCTTAGTGGAGGAGGGAAAGGCTGTGGATGTGGTCTACCTTGACTTCAGCAAGGCTTTTGACACCATTTCCCAAAGCCTTCTTTTTCTCTCCCTCTTCTGTGACTGAAGCGGCATTGAGGCACACATTCCCCATGATGGCCTTTTCCGTATCCTTGCTGTATCTTGTGCTGTCTCAGTGGTCCTTGCAAACACCACAAGGTAGCTTATAACTCATGAAATGCAAGCAATCCATGCTCAGTCCAGTCTCACATTTCCCAAAAGTTAAGTTCTTTCTGCCCAGCTTACAAACACTGCCTCTCCATTTCCCCCATCTGCAACATGTTCTGTACAGTTATCCATTTCTTAGTGAACAGCGCTCGCTTCTGACTTAGGTGAATTCAGGTCTGTGCCAGGTTTTGCAGCATGTACCTCATTGCACGGAACTTCAACAACTTTCTTCATAACCTTCAGCTCACTGGGATGAGGGGTTTCTCTGCGCTGTAGGCCCTACCGAAGAAAAAGCACTCATGCAGAGCATGACATTTAACAATCAGAGGAATACGTGTCATACCTCAAGATTGAATCAGTTCAAATGACATGTTTTATCAGACCACTAGAGCCCAAGCTGGACATGAACAAAACGTCACAGAATCTGATGTGGACTTCTCTGCTATTACAGTGTGCAGCTGGGTACAGGACTTCATTCTGGTCTAACCAAAGCTCGCACAAGTTTGGTAGCACTCCCAGAGTTATCTGGCTGTAACAGAGCAGGGCAGTAGCAGTGTCACAGCAGTAGCAGTGTCAGTCCTTTCCAGGGGAGAAACTGCTCTAGGATATTCCAAATCACACTAAAACTCTGCAAAACTCGATGTTACTGCTTTCACACCTCCTACAACCATTCACCAAATGGTTTATGAAAGTAACATTTTGGTGTGCCACAATACTGCAGCAAATATGTTTGGAAGTGTCTGGGTTAGCATACTGGCTGCGGAAGCTCCCAACAGGAAACATGGAAGACAACAGGAAGGACTGTCCAGTAGCAAGGTTTTGGAAATGCTGGACCCACAGTAGAAATGTGTCTTTCTCCCCCTCCTCCCAGACATGAATAAAAGCTTTTGGTTAACACTGACAATCCCAACATGATATAGCAGCGCTATCAGCAACGGTAGACGTGTTCATAGTATTGCTCCTTTTGTTACCTGTAAACACAACACACACTGATGAGTGTTTGGTTTAGGAGTTAAAGCACCACTCGAGTGCTGTTCAAGCATCAGCCAACTGTTCTCACAAGCAGGCTGCAGCTTTGTGCATAGGAAGCTGCAAAATCTCTTCTGTCTCCCATTTTAGTTGGCTTTCTGCCAAAAAGCATTTCAGAACATTAAGAACAGGGTTCAGTAACAACTTGATCCACAACTGCAAAGGTAAATATCACTGGATTTCCCCCAGTGTCAAGACGAGCTGTAATTCAAGATTATGCACTGGCTCTCAGCGTACTTAGGTTTAGGCTTGGGTTTAGAGCCCTCCATGGAGGCACCCACCACATGCTAGGCTGACATCACTGTCAGGAACAACATGGAATGGTCCTGTACTTTCTAAAGGAGAAAATAAATTACGAAGGGAAATGCAGAAAGTCAGCCCAGCAGAAGTGAAAAACGACAGCTGGTGGCAGTGAAACACAGCAGAGAAATAAAGTACCAGACAAGAATTTCATTGGAAAGGAAAGATCTTTAGGCAGCTAGATAGCAACAAAGAATGCCTCAGAGCAAAGGGGCTTGGAAAAAGCAGAGCAAGGTGTGTATAAGTGTAGTAGAAAGTGAAACAGGGCCAACACGCAAAGAAAACATTACACTGGGAACAATGACTAGGCCATCCTGGGCAGATCAGAATCTTCCCAAACAACCTGAGGGTCTACTTCTTTGCATTTCAGACAAAACAAAACAAAACAAAACAAAACAAGAAACACTTCCAAAAAGGTACAGATGCTACCCCTACCAACCACCCATATTCCCTCCCCACCATCCCTCACCTACCAGTAATTCCAGGTCATTAGCACCAAGGTCCAACTGTTCTAACTTGACAAGGAATGAGAGTGAACTGCAAGATACAAGGAATATAAAGGGGAAAAGAGAGGAAGAGGAAGAGGAAGAGGAAGAGGAAGAGAGAATGTGAGAGAGAGAGAGAGAGAGAGAGAGAGAGGAAGGAAGGAAGGAAGGAAGGAAGGAAGGAAGGAAGGAAGGAAGGAAGGAAGGAAGGAAGGAAGGAAGGAAGGAAGAGAGGAAGAAGGAAGGAAAGAAGGAAGGAAAGGAAAGGAAAGGAAAGGAAAGGAAAGGAAAGGAAAGGAAAGGAAAGGAAAGGAAAGGAAAGGAAAGGAAAGGAAAGGAAAGGAAAGGAAAGGAAAGGAAAGGAAAGGAAAGGAAAGCTAATAATACTGTGTACAAACAAGTGATGTACAATGCACCCGCTGACTGATGCCCAGGCTATCCCTAAGCAGCCAGACCCCCCACCCTGTCCAGCCCCCCATATAATTGTTCAGCATGATGCCATATGGTGTGGATTAGCCCTTTGGCCAATTTGGGTCAGCTGTCCTGGGTTTGTCCCCTCCCAGCTTCTTCTTCACCCCAGCCTGCCTGCTGGCAGGACGGAGCAAGAACCTGAGAAGTCCTTGGCTTAGTGTAAGAACTGCTCTGCAACAATTAAAACATCAGGGTGATACCAACGTTAGTCTCATACTAAATCCCAAACACAGCTCTGTAACCTGCCCTGATACTGACATCAGGCTGACGGGCCTGTAATTCCCTGCAAAGTCCTTCCAGCCCTTCCTGTTGCCTGGAGGCACATCTGCCAGCCTGCAGTCCACTGGGGCCTCCCTCATCACAGTGGGCAGCAGAAGAGACCTGCTGCGCTCCTCCCTTGCCACGGGAGCCCCACGGCTCCCACTGTCCCCCCAGGCCACAGTGAGCTCCACAGCCCTTCCAAGGAGGCAGGAGCAGCTGGTGCAGCAAGGCTGCCTCTGCCCTCCGCAAGCAACCTCAGGGCCCCATATACAACAGCCTGGCAGCATGGCTCTTACCCTCCAAACCGTCACACAGGTAGTCATTGTGGGCTTACATATGATGTTACAAGCACCCTGAAGTCCATAGCACTAATATCTACCTCTCTGTGAATATAACAGGCCATCAAATTATGGTCCCTTCATTTCGTATTTCATGTTAACAGTTAGTATGTCACTCAGTAGTCATGTAACTTATTTCTCTTGAGACCTAAGACAATATTAAATTACATCTCATGCTTCTTCTATATTTGTCAAGGTGGGTGATTTATGGACTAATGAACACATTTCATGTGAACTTTTACAATATTCACCTCAGTTTCATTTCCATACTCAATATGATGTTCATGAAGGTGCATGACTACAGGATTGCTTTTCTCCAGTTAATTAGAATTCAGAGCATTTCTCTAGTTTAAAAGCAAAGAGTATGCAGCCACTTATGTTAAAATTGTTGCCCTGATTTTCACTGCTAGTGATTTCAAATTCTTTTCAGGCTAATTGGTCTGCTTTTCACATTACTTAGCTTTCATCATCCCTTTGCACTTCATTTATAACATATTCATTTTTTATATATCAGAATCCTACTCACTGCACTTTAGAAAACAGTCTTCCTGGCAGGGGAGAAGGAACAGAGGTCTATGAAATAGGATATAGCTAATGATGTAATTAGCAGTATACCAAGCTAGTACCAGACCCAAAGGATTATAAAGTTTATAAATGTTTATAAATCTAGTTATCTGATTAATTTTATATTTTGGCTTTTGGTTTTGGTTGGATGGTTTATTGGTTGGTTTGGTTTGGTTTAGCTTGGTTTTGTTGTTGTTTTGTTTTGTTTTTGAGAAAGCCTGAGAAAGTCATAATTTTGATGAGGCTGAAACTCATGAGTGGTATATGGATAACTTTTCAGCCCAGGGAGGTTTGCATCTCTTTTTCCAGTGAGCTATTCATTCAAGAATAGCTCTAGAATAGTTGAGCTATTGATCAGCGTCCAGGTGATTTTTTATATTGTTTTTGCAGATGTGGAGGGATGAGGCATGTGCTACAGGGTAATGGATGCAGTGGAGTTCTCTGTAAAGGTGATCTAGTGTATAGTGTTGGAGAGAAGGCACTACAGTTGGTGACTATATGAAAATAGTTTTTGCTTGTTTGGAAGCTCTCTACAGGTACCTCAAAGGAGGCTGTAGCAAGGTGGGGGTTGGTCTGTTCTCCCACGTGCCTGGTGACAGGACGAGGGGGAATGGGCTAAAGTTGCGCCAGGGGAGTTTTAGGTTGGATCTTAGGAAGAACTTCTTTACTGAAAGGGTTGCTAGACATTGGAACAGGCTGCCCAGGGAAGTGGTGGAGTCACCATCCCTGGAAGTCTTGAAAAGACATTTAGATGTAGAGCTTAGGGATATGGTTTAGTGGGAACTGTTAGTGTTAGGTCAGAGGTTGGACTCGATGATCTTGAAGTCTCTTCCAACCTAGAAATTCTGTGATTCTGTGTGATTCTGTGAAGATGCAAAGCAGGGCATGAAGTGGAATGTCAGCACCAGAGCCTACCTGAGCAAGTTAAGTGATGACCACCATGTTGAAACAGAGGTTATTTATTTGAGGGACTGGTGTGGCAGTTTTAAGTATTTCCCGTTTGGGTATTACAGGTGATGCCCAGTCCTCAGTGTGGGAGAATTATCCTTGGGGCAGGTGAATGGTTTGGGTAAAGGAGTGGGAGAGAGGAATCGCGGGAGGTAGATGCAGAGAATAGTCAGACTTGCTAGTGTCTCTGATAAGCACTGGCCTTGGGCAAGGTGGGAGTTGAGCAGCCTGCTTCCACTTCTCTCTTATACAGATGTTGTGGATGGAGGTCTGTAGGCTTGGTATGAGAGGCTACTGAGGGACGGTGTCTTGCCATATGAGGATGGTCCTTATCTGGCAGCAGAAGAGAATCTTGAAGGCCATGGTGCCTGGAGTGAAACCTTTCATTTGATTATTTGTAAAATGAATCTTAATGAAATACATGCTAAACATACATATCTTTACTATTTGACTCTCCACACAAATCATGCTAGACATCACTCCAGGGAAGGGAACAGATAATGTAAGGATATAAAGGAAATGGTTTTAGTGTTAGGAAAAAGCGTTGGTGTTAGCATTAGTTGATAAAGTGAGAGGAATGTCATAAAAGAGCTGGGGGGAGAAAGAAGAGATTGGAAAGCTGGAAGAGGTAGGTGAAAGGCTGGGCTCCTTCGTCTCCGCCAAGACAGGGATGCCTTGTTGGTAAGCTCTGCACCTTCATCTTTTGGAGAGGAATACCTGAGATAGCATTTTGCTAGCACTGTTATCAGATATGAGCGCTATTGCAGAAAGGGTGTTTATCAAAAACAATTCCAAATCTCATATAGAAAATAGAATCATAGAATCATCCAGGTTGGAAAACACCTCTAAGATCATCTAGTCCAGTCCCATCTGTCACCTTATTAGAAGTTTTCAACTTTGTGAAACTGTCTCAGTGAAAGTTGTTGGCAGGGCTCTTAAACAGGCAAGTGTTTGACTTTGATAGGCACCTTTCAATGTGACACAGATCCTACTCCCACTCCACCTAGGTCTCCCACAAAAAGTTATTTACAACAGAAGCCATTTTATATCTCATGGTATATCTCTACTTCCTTTGGCAGTGTGAGAAAAATCTCAATTAATTTTCTTCAGACAGGATCTTCTGCAAAGCTATTTTATTTGTGATTGGAATGGCGGAAGTCCTGTCAATTAAGAGTGCATTTTAGTAAACAAATCATAACCTTTTATTCCCTATTACCCGACGCCTGATCACCTCCCCTGTTTCCTCATTGACTGAGTACTACAGGTTCACAAGCTACCCAACACTCCTCTATAGCATATATGTACAATTTTCCTTTCTTTCTTTTTTTTTTTTTTTTTTTTTCCAACCCCTTAATTTCTCCTTTCTTATGTTTTGAGAATTTGTGATCTTTGTTTTACTATTCTCACACTGCTCATCCTATTTTTCTCAAGCTTCTACCTTGTTCTGGAACAGTGAGGGGCCTTCTACTGTCCACTTACCTACTTTGCATTTCTCCTTGTTATGACTCCACAACTACCTTTGAATACAGAAAACTAGTTCTCTACTGCAAAAACACAACTTAGTTTCTCACAGCAGCCTTTTCACACACTCACTCACAACGGAAGTCTGTACTCTCTCTGTCTCCAAATCCTAACCCTAACTCTGAACTTTCTGTGAAACAAAACAATTTGTGGACTTTGACTGATTCCAAAGTGCTGCCCATACAGCAGGGCCCCACGTGCCCCAAGGCTCCAAGAGCCCTGCTGGCATATCATAGTGGGACTGGCTCTGGTCTGCACTCAGCTCACAACCACAAGATGTGTGCTGCTGTGTCCCCAACCCCAAAGACACATCCTTTGAAAGTCCCTTCACAGTCACACTAACAATGGGAGTCTGTGTTTTCTCTCTCTCCAAACCCTAAGCCTAACTCTAGACAGTGCCCAGGTCCAACACACACCACACACAGCACTTCCATGAAATGCTGCTTGCAGTGGAAGCAATTTATTTAGTAGCCCTTGATTTCCTTTGGCAGCCTTTTAATGAAATTGCTCACAATGGGAGTCTGGACTTTCTCTGTCTCTCTCTAAACCCTAACCCTAGCCCTAGACATTGCCTAGATCCAAGAAACATTTCACCTAGTGCTCCCAAGAAAAATTGCTCACAACAGAATCTTTTGGTAGCCCTCCACTTGCTTTGGCAGCACTCTCACAACTTCAGTCACAAGGGGAGTCTGTGCTTCCTTTCTTTCCAAACATAAGGACAGGGCTAAGACAGCTCCCAGGTCAAACATTCGTCCTAGCAAGAGCTCCCATGAAAAAGTGTTCACATCTGAAGCATTTGGTAGCCCTCAACTTCCTTTGGCAGCCCTTTCACAACCTTAGTCCTAGAGAGAGTTTGACCTTTCTCTCTCAAAACCTTAATCCTAACCCTAGGCAGTGCCCTAGTCAACACCCTCTTCCAATACCCACCCCACCTAGGCTCCCATAAAATAGTGCTCACAACAGAAACCTCTTGATAGTCCTTGACCTTCTTTGGCAGAATTTTCACAAACCCACTCAAAAAGGGAATCTAGCTTAGAGCTTGGGGATATGATTTAGCGGAGGACTGTTAGTGTTAGCTCAGAGGTTGGACTCGATGATCTTGAGGTCTCTTCCAACCTAGAAATTCTGCGATTCTGTAAATATTAATTCGGAGAAGTTTTAGCATCTTCCCCATCTCAGTAGCACATATGAAGCAAGGAGTGTTGCCTACATATTCATTCTTAATCCATCGCTCTCTAATTTCTAATCCCATGTTTCACAACGAGGAGCAGCCCAACGATCAAGCGCAGCAAGGACCTGGGCCAGCACCCCGGAGCCCATGTGGGCACGCCTCGGGACGGAGCAGCCCACCTGACCCTGCGGGGACTCTGGAACGCCCCCCCACCGTGGCCCTCCCCTCCTCTGCTCGCTCTGCACTATGGCAGCTTCCACCGTCCCAAACTGCCCATGCTGTCTCTCTCCAGGTGCCCACACAGGTTCCGAGGGAGCCTTCAGACCGCCTCCCTGGTAAGGCAGCTTGTGCTGACGGGCCTGCTTCAGTGCCCCGCGTCTCTTGCTGGGGGAGCAAGCTCTCCTTTTCTGAGAAGAACTTGCTTCTTATTTCCAACCTGAACCTTCCCTGGCAAGGCCTGACAACCACCACCATAAGAAAACAGATGTTTTACTAAGACACACTGAGAAAAGCAGGGATGGAAAGTCAGTTGTCGGGGTGGGAGTCTTCTTCCTGAGAGGAGTCCATTCTCCTGTCCACGTTGGCTTTCATGCGAGCTGCCAGGCGGGAGAACCTCCGTCCTGCTGATGTGCCCTCCAGGCTGTAGAGGTGCCCCAGTAAGGAGAGGCAGCGGGTCTGCTGAAGCATCCAGGCTAGCTTCTTCCTCCTGACACACAAGAGAAACTGCTGAGCCCAGAGGCGCGGCTGTAGAGCACCAAACCAGACTGGGCAGGGGAAAGTGGGGTGGCAGCTGAGACACGTACACCTCCTCAGAGGAAGGGAGCTGGTGCTGGAAGGGCTGCTGGCACGGAAGTGGGCAAATGAAGAAGTGCTGCCAGGGGCAGCCAACCGCTACAGAGGGTGTGCTGGCACTACAGCACGGGGGGGGGGGGAAGTGATGCCAGGCACCAGCAGGAGAAGGACTATCGCAACTCTGAGCCTTCTCCTCATCACGCCCTTCCCCCCCCCAACCTTAACCCAACCCCATCCCATCCCTTGAGGTCACTGCCTTCCTTCCCCTGTTAAGCCCGTCCTCCCTGTTCACATCTCTTCTCTGTTCCCAGCCACCCCAGCCTCATCCGAAACGTGCCAGCAGGTGCATCCCTCGGCACAAGCTGCTTTCTATGCAAAGGCCCAGGGACTGCACAGGGGGGCAGTGTGAGGCTGCACTGGCCCCTGTTTGACCCACATGTCGTGCCTTAATGCCTCGGTCCTGCTAATGAGCTATGGCACAGCTTAGGCGTGGCCTGAAGTCCAGGCAGGCCTGGGCCTGAATGCCTGGCACCAGAATACTCTTCCTTTCCCACGCTCTCCCTTCTGCTGCTTACCGAGCCTCTAGCAGAAGAGAGGGTGTTCTTCTGTTTGTGGCACAAAGAGCACCCTGAAACCTTTCCCACAGAGACTTGACAAAGGCTCCGGCGCATGTCTGAGGGAATCGCTTTTTCAGAAGGCTCAGCGCCTGCCTGGTCGTTTTCTTGGCCAGCCCCACGCATCCTAGATTACAGCAGACCTGCACAGGAAGAGGAAGCCATGCAGACATGGACCGCTTTCCCAAGCCTCTCCTCCTGCAGAGGCTGCAGAAATGTATAAGGGGCTGGCCATAGCAGGGACACCCCCTGCAAGAAGGGCGTCACCCTGCCGCTTTACCTCCGCTTTGAGGCTGAAGAAGGTCACCTCCTCAAAGCAGTCTAACACAGTTGCTGTCTTCCCCATGGAGTTCCTCAGGACCTCCGCTTCGTTGAGCTTCATAAGGGCCTTTGAGCAAGCACACAGGCAGCAGGTGAGCATCGGTGCAGAGCCCCCAGCTAGCTCCACCCTTCCCTCTTGCCTCCTGTGGCACCTGCCTTAGGAGGGCCCGCATCTCCCCATGTGATCCCTGCCCTAGCACAGTGCCCTGTGGGCTCAGAGCTCAGGCACCAAGGGAGCCTTCAGACTGCCTCCCAGGTACTGCAGCTTGTGCTGACGGGCCTGCTTCAGTGCCCCGCGTCTCTTGCTGTGGGAGAGGCAAAGCGCAGGAAACAGTCCGGCTCTGCCCCCACTGTTTCTTTTGGGAGGCCCCTCAGCGGGCGTGTCCTGTTGCAGTGGACTCCAGGTGCAATGCGTGCTGGCAAGCAGGGTCACTCACCATGTAGCTGTTGGAGACGTGCAGGTAGGCAGCCGCACACTCCAGCAGGTAGTAGAAGGCTCGGGAAGCATTGCCTGTTGCCACATAGTGGCGAGCCAAAGGCATAAGCACTGATTCAATGACGGCTTCGCATTTGCAGGAACACTCGCCACCGTCCTTCTCTTTGGTCCTGCTGGGCTGCACACTTGTCCATTTGCCCTCTGGTGGAAACCGCTCTGACGCTCTGGTCAGAGGCAGGTTGCCAGGAAAAGAAGAGAGCAAAGAGCAGATGAGCATCACCTGAGATGACCCTGCTCTCCCTACGGGTAGCAACAAACCCCTATTTCCTGCTGTCTCATCCCAGCTCCCACCCCACAGCCAGCCTCCTCCTCCCAAAGCTGGAGTCCCAGCCAGCAGCCAAATGGCAGAGCTCCATCTGTCTCCTCTGGAGCTCGCTCGTTTCCACAATCATCAGAACCTTGTCTCCTCACCTGAACTCCTCCTCCGAGAAAGCCTGCTGCGGCTGCAGGGCATTTGCACTACCTGGGAAGAAGAGAGCGTGTCAAGGGACTCCCCACATAGCCCGGGCTAAGAGCTGCAGGCTTGCAAGGGTCCTGTCGAGCAGACCCAGGGCACAAGAGCTGCGGTGATCGTCCTTGTCCCCTGGCTTATCCCTGGTGTTGGGGACCCGGTGGGCCCCAGCCTGCATGGGCCTGGACTTCCAGAGGGAGGGGGCTCCGCTGCACGGCACACAGCCTACCTTCAGGGGTGTGAGTCCTGTCCTTCTTCAGGTGTTCTCCAGCGAGCACCAAGGCCTCCCAGCTGTGCCAGTCATCCTCGTCAGCAGAGCCCCGGCAGTTTTCCCCATCCTGGGGACTGGGGACGGCGAAGCGGTGGAAGGCCACAAAGTCCCCTCCGTGGCAGCTCCGGCATTTGTGCGCGTGCTTCTCCAGGAAGGCAGCACACTTGCGCTGCGTGCTGGCCCTCTGTCTCTTGGGCCACAGCTCGTAGGCTGCCTCCTGCAGCAGCGGGGCACAGAAGGCCAGAACGCCAGCCTGCTGCTCCGTGGTCTCCTTGCTTGTAGACGGCCTCTCCACCCCTGCAAGGCAATGGATGGTGGCCTCAGCCAGAGTGGTAGAGACATTCCCAACAGCCGCTGGGAATTTCCCTCTGCACAAAGCTGGTGGGGGAAGGCCTCCTTCAGCTACAGCGCTCCTGGGTCTACGTTACTGCCACCACTTACCGCTCCCTGCCTGCTGAGAGGTGGCCGGCCCCTCTCGAGCATCTTGGATGTCTCTGGGCACCCCTGTGTCCTTCAGCCACTTAAGGATGTTGTCGCTCACCAGCATGTCCAACAAATAATTCATCTGCTGCCTGGTGCAACTGGGAAGGATGTGAGCCAGCAGCTGGGTGGTAAACACTGGCCCTATGATGGCTGCAAACTTCAAAACCATCTGCTTCTGCAGCGTGATCCGGTCCAGCTCAGCCAGTGCAATATCTGTCAAGAAGAAGCAAATCGTCTCTCTCTTTTGTGTCCCGGAGCCTGAGCTTGGAGAGGCTGGACGGTTCCACCACAGGAAACAGGGTAGACTTTGGCCTCTCTTCCTCAGGATGGCACCTGGTGGGCAATTGGAGCCCAGGGGAATGTCTTCAAGATGGCTCCACTCCTCTTGCAACCACAGGCCACAAGGCCCAGGGATAAGAGCTCCTCCACCACGGATGGGGAGGGCACGATCCTGCGGGTACATGCGACCCGTGATGCGACCTACCGGAGCTGAACTAGGCTGATGCCCAGCAGCGCACACAGAGAGCAGAGAGCGCTTTCACCACCTCAGAGCTGGACTTGGAGCTCCCCACAACTGCTGTGGGCCTCACAGCCGGCCCACAGCCCGGAGGGGGACATCTGTGTCCTTAAGCACAGAGCTCTGTCTGCTCAGACCAGAGTCGCCTTCCTGGCAGGGCCCCCCAGGCTGAGAGGGTGCTTCTGCAGCATGCTGATGCCCAGCCCCTCTCTCACATGCACCCCAGGAAAGGACCCCAGCACAGCCACGAACTCAGCCCCTCACCTTTCAAGGCAGCCGGCAGCACGGTGGTCTCCAGGCTGACATCTGCTCTGACGGTGCAGACCCTGCCACTGTTATTCCCAGCACTGGAGCTTGAGGTGGCTGAGACAATGGGTGAAGCCTCGACTGCAGAAGCTGGGAAGAGAGAGAGAGAGAGCATGAACAAGGTGGGGCAAGTCCAACCTGTCACGGTTGGGTGCGCTTCATGGCCCGCACCGAATGCGGTCAGTGAGCAGGGCAAACCGGTTTCCACCGCAATGGTTTTGTCTGCATTGCCCTTGCAACTCTTTTTCTGCCTTTGGACCAGCTGCCCAGCTGTACTGAACGAATATCCCGCAACAGAACGCAGCGGTTGCTACCTTTGACAGCGCTCCCTCCCACAGCCAGGGAAATTGCCAGTGATAATCCAAAAGGCAAAGCCCATGCAGGCTGTCCCCAGGGCAACAGCACTCTGCTTGGCATTGCTCTTGCAATTACTGCTCTTGCGTTACTGCCAAGCTCCTCAGTTCCCAGCGCCTTTGCGGGCATTTCTGGTTTTGGATTACACTTTCCCAGGTCTGACCCTCTCCTGCAGAAGGGCTTTCTTCTCGAGGGAGCTGGTGGCTTGCCAAGGTGACAGCAAGGTGTGCAGGAGCCCACACCTCAGCCAGATCAAGTTCTGTCCTGCTGCCAGATCGGACTCTGCCCAGACTCACTGGAAAGCCACAGGACACGGTCGTGTGTGTGTGTGTGTGTGTGGGGGGGGTGACGTGCAACAGCATCTAGCCAGTCCGCAACAAGAGTGCTTACCGATCAAGCCCTCCCAGTTGTCCTCTACTATTTTGTCCTGCCTCCCAGTGCTGAACAAGAGCATGTTGTTGCGACGCAGGCAGCGCAGCAGTTCCTCACAGTAATATGGGATGCCAGAGCTTCTTTGGATCAGGAACCTGGGCAGGAGCAGACCCAGCAGTGACCAACACCAGGGAAGTATGGTGCAACACAGTTCTGATGGGCGGGTGGCGAGTCACTCAGGCCTCACAGGGTAACCAGCCTCTTTGTCACAGCTACGGCTCACTTCAGAAGGGGGCGGTCCTCCCACTGGCTTGGGCGTTTGGGACCCCTGACCCTACACTGTTTGCTGGAGTCCATGGGGAAATGGTCGTGGGCAATGTCCAAAGCACAACACAGCAAGCCTGATCTTCCCTGTCCTCAGGAGCCCAGATCTGCTCCGGCAGCTGGCTGGACCCCTGCTCCTGGGAATCCCTACTGCAGCCTGGCTACATTGGTCAAAGCCTTTTTCACACCTCAGCCACGCTGAGGCTTGGGTACCCATCTCCCTCTGCTCTCCTCTCTCCTCTTCTCTCCCTTTTCCTCCCTGCCTTGCCCTCCCTCCTCTGCAACAGCAAAGGGCTGTCACTGCCCACGTGCTGCGTCCTGGGAGCTGCCTATTTTTAGCTCACACCTGCTGTGGCGAGTCTTAAGGAGAAACCCAGGTCCTTGCTGGAGTCAAGGATGCTGCCAGAAGGCCCCGTGCTTCCTTTCCTGCGGGGCGACTTCCTTCCGTGGCAGCATAGGTCCAACCCCTCCGGAAGAGCTCCGTGGCCTGCAACATACCTTGCTAGATCCCTGGGGATGCTGACCACTCCAAGGTCCTGGCAGACTTTCTGCACCACAGCTGCAGGTTTCAGCTCTTCCAGATGAAGACAGCTGATTCTCTGGGACGTTGTGCTGTCTGCTGCAGCTTTGAAAAAGCTCTCCGTTCTCTCGTGGCCAGGAGCTAAGCTCATCACCATAAAGAGCGTGACGCTTTGGAGCACGGGCCACATGACAGTCCAGGAGGCAGGGTCGATGAAGTGGGCGTTGTCGATGACAAATATGCCAAATTCTCCTCCAAGGGTCTGAAAAAAGCAGATGGATCTGTTTGGAGTCTGGCGGATTCTCAAGCATCCTCTAGGGGAGGAGATGCAGCCTCTCTCTCCGGAGACGGAGAATACTCAGAAGTCTCTCCCCAGCCGCTTCCCTCTTCAGAAGCTTACTGGCTTTTCATTTCTGCGAGACTTTAAGGCCTCCTGGAACATCACTTGCCCTTCTGAAGAAGGGAGCTTGGGCAAAGGAATGCAGAAGGCGTCAATCCTCCTCCAGGGCACATACCCTCCAACTTAACAGGAGGCGAGCTACGACGAGGCATATGGGGAGGGTGTGAGAGGGGCTTCTGGGAGGAGGGGCTCCTGGGCCCTGAAGGGCGGTGACCCTGGCACATCGTCCTGCTGCCCACTCAGGCTGTTCTGATGTGGAGCCTGCAGCGGGCAGGGTTGTTTTCTTTCTCTGACCCAGGTAGAAGGAGGAACGCTCACCTTCTGTAGCACTTTCCTACAAGTCTTCTGCAACTCCCTTTTCCTTTGAAGGTCATGCATCTTGCAAACCTCGTCTGAGATGGCAAACTGGACAGGAAAGCAGAGTCAGAAAGAAACATCATCCTGGGACCAGGCATGCCTATCCACCAAGCTAGACGGCAGAGCAAAGCGCCTCTGCTTTTGCATGAGGTCAGCGCAAGCCTCTCTTCACTGGCCTTTCCAGGGCGCTGACCAAGACACCTGGCACATGCACAGGACATGAAGTCACCACAGACAAGGAGCCTCCCTGGACCCACGAATCAGAACGGGGTGCTATGAGCACTGCAACTCCCAGCCCAGCAGAACACCCAAACAACCACCAGACTACCTCAGGAGGCCTCCCTCTCGCTCTCACCTCGACGAGGAAAATGTTGTTGAGGAGGCAGTAACTGCTCTCTTCTATCGCCCCTTGGAGCTTGGCCTGCAGGGTGCGCTGCCGGTCCTTGCACGTTTCACCCGCCTGCAGTCCCAGGGCCCTGGCCACCAGCATACAGACGGCAGAGAAGGGCTGCCTCATGTTGGCCTTGGTCAGTTCCATGGTGACAACCCTGCGGTGCAAAAGCAAAAGGCAGTTGAGCTGCAGAAAAGGCCCCCAGTAGCCCACGCCTGCCAAGACAGGAGAGTTAGAGACTCACGCTGCCTGGTTCTTACTGCAAAGGAACGCAGGGTGCACAGTCCTGGGGGTGTGGGCGGAGGGCCAGGCACAGGGCAGAGGCATCGCAGTCTTCCACGAACGTCAGGGGACGGGCGTGGGAAGGGGCTCAAAAAACCCACTTACCTGTGCCCAGTGGCCTGGCCCAGAAAGGCCAGCTCAGTAAGTAAGTGGCTCTTTCCAGAGCCCAGAATGCCTGCGTACGCCAGGATGCGCGGCTGTCCCAAAGTCTCATAGGCCTTCAAGCTGCGTTCAAAGAGGTCAATCTCCACCTCCCGACCTGTGAAGACCAACCAGGAAACAAGCTGTTGCAGCATGCTGAAAAGCAGGGCAGCATTCCCTTTTGCTGGCACGGCGGCTTCCCTCCACCACGTCAGCAAGCCTGCCTACACCCAGGCCTCCTTCCAAGCCCCTCATCTCAGAGCCGCCTGCCTGCTGGCCACACGGCGCAGCTCCTAGGAGCTCTTTCCCCTCCGCTTCTCCTCCCACAGGCAATGAGATTCAGCCAGCTGGACGCAGCTCCCCACACTGATCCAGCCCAAGACTGGAGGGCACACTTTGAGGCACTGCAGGCAGCTGCGCCCAAAAGGCATGCCAAACATCTCACTGCACCCTGAGCCCCAGAGCTCTTGCCAGCACCCTGTAGCTAAGGTGGCGTCTTCGGGCCTGTTGTGGTTTTGGCTGCGATACAGCTCCTTGTCTTCACAGGAGCTTGGAGTGTGCTGTGATGTGCTGGACTTGCCACCAAAGGAACGCCGAGAACACACTGAACTCTTGCCGAGCAGTGCTGGCACAGTGTCAAGGCCTCTGCAGTTTCTCATGCTGCCCCACCAGCCAGCAGGCTAGAGGAGGGAGGAAGGGAGCGAGCGGCTGTGTGGGGCTCAGCTGCCTACCGGGGTTAACCTCCAGCAAGGTGCACTGCTTTGGGCAAAGGGAAGCAGCTGGGGTTCTGAAGAGCGAGGACTTCTCTACCTACCCAGCAAGGGGCCATAGTCCGACCTCTTCTTGGTAAGACCCATGTCAAAGATGCTAGAAGCGGGAGAAGACAAAACATGAGTTTCACTTAGTTGTTCAGAAGCCAGGGAATATAGAGCCTGCTGTGTTAGGGGAGGAGACCCGCCGCAGGTAACTGCTTTTCTTTCCAGCAGCATGCTGTCCGGAGCATGCTCCCCGGCCAACGTTCGAGTGGACATGCCAGGACAGCTTCAAGCACGAAGAAGGCCAGCAGCCATGGCGGGACAGCAGAAGGTGTTGGGAGTCCCTCGCCAGAGGCCAAAACCAAAGAAAGCCCAGATGCGGCAAAGAAGCCAGGGTGTGCTGTTGGCTAGTAGACTGCTCTGCCACCCTGGACAAGCAAAAGAAGCCTCTTGGAAAGGAGGACCTGTGTCACTTAGTGGCTCAGGACACCAAGCACCTGGCACCTTTGGCTCAAGTCTTTTGATAGTTTTCAAGAGACAGCAACGTTAACATCCAAAAGGTCCTCCAACCCTGGCCCGGAGGGACAGCTGAGAACTGAGCAGGCAGACAGGAGGAAGAGTGGCCCAGTGGCCCACCTTTCCCCAAGGCGACATGACTGACCCAAAGCTTCCTGCGCAGAAGGAGCTGGGAAAAAATTCCTCCTTGCATCAGAATGACCTCTGCCTTAGCCTTGCACATAGTGGAGCAAACACAGGGCAGGGAGGGAGCCCAGCGGAAAGCCGCTTGGACAAAGCCTGCATGGCTAGCGTGCGTCTCCAAAGCCAGGACAACCTTCTGCACCCCACTGGCGTCACTCGCAGCTCTCTTAGCAGCAGGAGACACAAGGGCAGAAAGGCACAAAGCAGACCCATGCCAGGCCTTTGGATCTTCTTGGCCACAGGGAAGGGATGTCTGTGGGAGGCCAGGCTGGTCTCTTGCTGCACAGCTCCTCTTTACCGGTCAAGGTTGCACCCTTGGCTTCCCCTTGTGGCCCCATCCAGATGGCTCGGAAGACACTCACCACTTGTCGGTGATCCCCACATATTGATAGATAGCGCCGGGATCTGTAACACCTTTCAACTTTGTCTTCGGCAACTCCTTGAAGAGGTAACTGGGCAGGCGAGAGGCCTTGTAGGTGTCTTCATCACAGGACACCAGCCTGGGGTAGTGCACCATCAAGCGGGCACCCCAATTCACCTTATGGCCAATCACTGCCATGGAGAGAGAACACATTGACATGGTTAGGAAAGCAGCCTTGCCCCACCCTTTAAGGCCAAGGGCTACTTCCCCTTGTTGTCCATAGGTGCATGCCTAGTGCACTGCACCAATGAGCACACACAGCAAAGATCTTTTAATTAATTCATTATATAAATATATATATATTATATAATTAAATATTTTATTATATAACTCTGCAGAGTCAGGTGCTTGGCGATCTTCCGCAAAGCCAGCACACCTCTGACTTGAATCACCGTTACTTGTACACAGCAAACTTGTGAAAGCTATCTCTTTGGGTACTTCTGATTGGCTATTACAGCTCACCTAACTTATGTCTCCTGAGTTTGCACATTACAGAGAAAGAGTGGGGGCTGGGGAAGTGGGGACACATCAAATCCCACATTAGCATACGTTAGCATTTTGATGGGTACGATTTTTAATACGTTTATGACCCTTAATGAGCAAAAGGTTACTACAGATTAGTCTGGAGCTGTTGTTCTCCTCCTTGTTTTCACCTTTTGTCCCTTATCTCCCTTGCTGCTGCTAGCTCAAGGCTACCTGTCTCTCTGTTCCCTTATTCTCTCACCTAAAAGACTATACAAGCTATAGAAATACTACACAAGCTACAGGACTCTCTATATTCTTCAAGGTTTCCTTGTTTTTCCCAGCTTTGGGACTACACCCTCAGGCACAGGTCAACCCCGCAGCAGGGCAAGCTGACCCAGCGGGAACCGCAAGTCTCTGAGCCCATTCTCCCACCTCAGGTCGAGACCTGTGACATCTGGGCCGCTCTCGGCAGGCTGTAGCATATGTGCTTGCCCCAGCCTTCCCATCTCTTCATGATGGATGTGTGTGTGACAGGTGTGCTTAAGCACACCCACGCCAGCCTCCCACTCTTCAGACTAAGGTGCGGTACCTGTATGTTCAGCCCTCTCCGGATGGCCACAGAGGCCGTAGAACATCGTCCCGCTGGTGACCCCAATAGACATTGCCCTGGCACACAGGGAGAGAAGTGCAAATTCAGTGGTGCCCCAGGCGCAGTCCTGCTCGCCCCGCTCTGCCACTTCCCACGTCTCCCCTTGGCACCAACCAGGGACACCTGCTGTCCCACAGCCGGTGTGTGCCTCGGGGACTTGGAGAGCTCGGGGCACCACACACAAGGGACGTGGGGAGGGTGCACGCAAGACGGCTTGGACCCTTCCCCTGAGGCCCGATGGCTGTGACCTGCAGCAGGCCACAGCCCCTCTCACTAGTGGAGGAAAGCAGGTGCTACCCACAGAGCACCTACAATGCCAGCGACTTTGAGATTAGGCCAGAGCCCTGTTCCTGGCAGGCTGTGCTTGGAGGGACTGCGCCTGGCTGCCGTGAGCTAAGCCCAGGGGCCACCTGCTGCCTCTCAGGGTGCTGCCTCAATCCTGCCAGGGACAAAGGAGGCCAAGCCAGGAGGCCACGTCTCTTGCTGGTCATCCCCCTTGCGCTGTCCCAGGCAGCACGCATGCCCTGCAACACCGCCACACACTCACTCAAGTTTCCTCAATGATCTGGAGCACGTGCTGAAGATCTGAAGAGCGCTGTCCAAGGCACGGGTGCTCTCGTCATGCAGCTTTGCTCCAGACATTCCGAACACACAGAGGAATGTACAGCCCTGCAGAGGACAGATGCAACACATCTGGTTACAGTGCCTATGGCCAGCAGCTAATGCCGTTCCACTGCAGTCGCCAGGGAGACCAGTAGAGCTGCAGGTCAACACAAAGCCACAGAGGACTGATCCCACCAGCAAGGCAGAGCTGCTCCTCAGTCCCTCTCCACTAAACAGACACAGGCCACCCTCTGGGGGTGGGATTGCTCCCCCACGCTCACCTTATCAAACAGAAGGCTTTTGTTGATTTCACCCTTGTGAGGACTGATGATTGTTGAAATCATCCTGTTGGCATCACGGAGGCCCCTCTGAAGATCCAGTAACCTGGCCTCTGCAGAAAACTGCAGCTGGATAAAGAGGCTGGTGACTGGCCGTAGCTCAGACCACAGGTGCAGTGGCATATCCACGTCCAGCTGGAAGTGAAGAGCACGACAGCTTTGCCAGCCTGTTCTCCCGGCGGTTCCTCTGGGCCCGTGCCACGTACCGAGGGAGAGCAGGCATGTTGGCAATACCAGGTACTACTGGAGGAAGGGTAAGTCCCCTGCTCGGTGCCAATCGCAGGCCAGCCTGCGGCAGGCAGGTCACAGCAGAGTCATAGCACAAACGACAGAGGGGAATGTTCCAGCAACACTGCATCTTGTGGCAAGTACGGATGCGAGGGGCGACCCTCTGGCACATCCCAGGGACTTGAGCAGACTCACCCCCTTGTCCTCGCCTCGTGCCCACAGCACGTCCAGAGCAAGAGTCATGGAAAAGACAGAGGCAAGTCCACCTCCTGCCACCCGTGCCTCTTTGAGGAGCAGCACAAAATGGGCAGTTGCCTGGCACGTGCAGCACCAGTAAGCCTGGCATCAGGTCCCCTGGGTTCCCGCCCCAGGGTGCTTTTTCTTCCATTTGTCTGTTTTCACGAGAGCTCCACCCATGCAATGCACACCTTCTTCTGCCCTCCCAAAATGCAGCCTCCAGCAGCAGCGGCCTTACCTTCCTGAGAGGAGCTGCTGGTATGTACTTCTGCATCTCTGCTGCCACTTTAGGACCATTGGACACGAGAAAAGCTGGCCTTAGGTGCCCTAAGGGAAGCAAACGCAGGCCTTCACTGGCAGGACGGGACTACAAGGGGGTTGAAAGACGGGGCTGGCACTGGGCAAAGCAGAGCAAAGATTCTTTGGCGTTTCCTCCTGCTCCCCTCTGCAGCTGCTTGGCCAGAGCCATCCCCTGGAAGGAGGGGATGGCAGCGACAGCCTCAGCTGAAGCACAGGAGGGACAAAGGCACGAATGCTGACTGAAAGGTGGAAGAGGGCAGGGGGAGTTCCTCCCTGGAACTCTGAAGCAGGCAGGCCCCATTTTTCCAGCCAGTCTCAGAACACGGTGAAGCAGGGACTCACCTATCCTTTCCAAACGCTGCATCTTCACGTGTTGCTCAAACTGGCCTGCAGCATCTTGGCGTTCTGATCCAGACATGTGCTCCATCCTCTGAACCTGCAGACACGCAGAACAAAAGTACTGCCGCTGGCCTCCCCAAGGAGCCCCGGGAGACACAGCCCGCCCCTCCACTCTCACTTTCCAGAGAAGGGCAGAACCTCTTGGTGCAGCAAGCCCACCTCTCTGGATTTTCAGCTGGGACGGAAGTGCCTCTTCAGAAGGACCAGAGCCACGCAGGCATCACCCAAGCATGCCCCAGCTCTCCAGGACAGCTGCGCGACCCACGGGGGACATTGCTGGTGGGGCCCACACCCTTCCTGTGCTTCCCTTGGCCAGTCACACCAAGCAAGCACTACCCAGAGCTACCCCTGAGGTGGAAGGGCAACTGCTTCAGCTCTCTACCAACCCTTACAGCTACAACTCTCTCCACGTCCAGCGCCTCAGCCTTCTGGCATCTGCCTCCTTCCCTCTCAGGTGCAGGTCTTCAGAGAGGCTCTAGAGGCCAACCTGTCCACCTACCTTCAGAACCCGTTTGCCACCAAGAAGCCTGGTCTGGATCTTTTCCTGCTCACACAGCTTCCAGCAGGTGGGCGAGACAATCACTTCACTTTTAACCGCAAGGTTTTGGGCGTTCATAACTTCCTCCAGGGCCTGGCTGCAGATGAAGTACTGCTGATGGTACCTGTCTCCAGCAGCCAGTACGGTCATTTGCCCTGCGGAGATCCCTGGGGAGAGAGCAAGAAGCAGCATTGACACCGGGGAGCAGAAGCAGTCAGCAGCACTGGAGAGTGCCAGGGCTGTGCACGTGGCACAGCTGACCCTGCAGCGCCCATACCTATCTTCAGGTGGAGCTTCTGACCCACGTGTGTGTCACGACTGCCATGCTTCTTCTGGATTTGTTGGCAACACTGCAGCACCAGGCTGATGGTCTGAGGCAGCTGAGCTTCTGATGCTCTCCACAGCACCAGCACAGCATCCCCTGGGGAAAGTGAGGGGAAGGGGAAGGCTCTCCTGAGGGACAGCAGCAAGTGGCCAGCCGGCGTGCAGAGGAGGACGGGCTTGTGGGAGGGCATCCTCCTGAAGGACAGCACCCTGGCCACAGGGACCCCTCCCCTCTGCCAGACCAGCCACAGCACCAGCCAGGGCAGCAGGGCAAGAGGGTGGGTGGCGGGGGGACCCTCTGCCCAGCACTCCTCCGCAGCTGCAGCAGCCCAGGGACGCCACCGGAGGGATTGCTGCGTGGCCAGAGAGCTGCTCCATCAGGCCAGAGCACAGAGCAAGTGGCTCCCGCGGGAAACACTGCACAGCAGCAGGACATGGAAGCAGCCTCCTCCTAAGGACATACCTCCAAACTTCAGGATGTCTCCTCCGAAATCCAGCACAACTGTGGAGAAAGAAGGGAAGGCAGAGTTATGGGGCGCCTTCTTCCGGAATCCGTGGGGCAAGCCACCTGTAGCCACAGCCCTGGCCCCTGTACAGCGAGTTGGGAGGCCACACAAGCACAGTACGGTGCAAGCTGGAAGGCACCTCTGGAGAGTATCTGCTCCAGTCCCGCACCCCGTCTCCACTCAAGCCGAGCCACTCAGAGCCACCTGCCCGGGGCCACGTCCAGACGCCTGGTGAAGATCTCTGAGCGGGGACACTTGCAAATGCTGCCAAAGTGGTGGCCACCACATGCTCACGGTCAGAGACGTCCCCCAGGATAAGGGGCTCAGGAGGGCCACACACAGATGTCAGTGCGAGCCTCCCTAGGTCACTGGCACGCTGGCACTCACTGGATGCCCCCAGCCTGCCTGCGGTCCTAATGGCACCAAAGCGGTGTTCCATCGTGGAACTGCAACGGTCTCTCTGCAAGCACAGAGACAGATGCTGAGAAAGCAGGTGTCCCCTTGCTCATACGATCAGAGAATGATCTAGGCTGGAAAAGGCCTTCGAGATCATCAAGTCTGACCATCCACCTAGCCTACTGAGTCCCCATCACTAAACCATCTACCTTAGTGCCACGTCCACACATCTCTTAAATAGCTGCAGGGACTGGGACTCCATCGCTTAACTGGGCAGGCTGCTCCAGTGCTCAACCACAACCTCCTTGAAGAAATTCTTCCCAGTACCCAACCCAAGCACAGCCTGCCCCAAATCGAGAGCCTTTCCTCATGGCCTCTCTCTTGTCACCTGAGAAAAGAGACCGACTGCCTCTGCGCTGCAGCCTCCTTGCAGGGAGGTGGGAAGCGCAATGAGGTCTCCCCTCAGCCTCCTCTTCTCCAGACTAAACAACCACAATGCCCTCAGCTGCTCCTCGTAACTCTTGTTTTCTAAACCCTTCAGCAGCTTTGATGATCTTCTCTGTACACACGCAAGCAACTCAGACATCCTTCTCGTGGTCAGGGGCCCCGAACTGAATGCAATATTCGAGGTGTGGGCTCACCACTGCCGTGTCCAAGAGCTATCACTTCCCTAGCCCTGCTGGCCACACTAGTTCTCATGCAGGCCAGAATGCCATCGGCCTTTCTAGAGACCTGGGCACGCTGCTTGCACATGTTCAGCTGGCCGCCAAGCAGCAACCCCACATCCTTTTCTACTGGGCACATTTCCAGCCACTCTTCCCCCAGGCCTATGTGGCTGCATTAGGTTGCTGTGTGCCAAGCGCAGGACCCACCACTTAGCCTGGTTCAGTGGCATGTGACTGGACTTGGCCCAGCCTACCTCAGCAAAGCCTTCCCACCCTCAAGCCAGTCAACCGTCCCGCCTAACTTGGAATTGTCTGCAAACTTACTGATGGAGGGTGCATTCAATCCCCTCCTCCCTCCTGGTCACTGATGAAAATGTTAAACAAAAAAGGCCCTGGTAGAGTGCCCTGGAGAAGGCCACTGGTGTCCAGACACCAACTGGATTGAACCTGGATTGAACTCCGCTTGCTAGGACTCCTTAAGCCCAGCCGTCCAGCCACTTCTTTACCCAGCAAACAGTATGTCTGCCCAAGCCCTGAGCAGCCAGTCTCTCTGGGAGAATACTGTGGGCAGCAGTGTCAAACGCTTTATAAAAAGCCAGGCAGACAATGACCAGAGCCTCTCCCTCCTCTACCAAGTGGGTCACCTTGTCGTAGGAGATCAGGGTAGTCAGGAGGCACCTAGCCTTCAAAATCCCGCGCCAGCTGCTTCTGATCCCTCCATTGGAGGCATGTGCCATGTCACAGCACTCAGGATCACCTGCTCCGTAACCTGCCCTGATACTGACATCAGGCTGATGGGCCTGTAATTCCCTGCAAAGTCCTTCCAGCCCTTCCTGTTGCCTGGAGGCACGTCTGCCAGCCTGCAGTCCACTGGGGCCTCCCTCATCACAGTGGGCAGCAGAAGAGACCTGCTGCGCTCCTCCCTTGCCACGGGAGCCCCACGGCTCCCACTGTCCCCCCAGGCCACAGTGAGCTCCACAGCCCTTCCAAGGAGGCAGGAGCAGCTGGTGCAGCAAGGCTGCCTCTGCCCTCCGCAAGCAACCTCAGGGCCCCATATACAACAGCCTGGCAGCATGGCTCTTACCCTCCAAAACGTCGCTCATGTAGTCATTGAGTGTTTGTGCCAGCTCGTCAGCACCTCTGTCTGTGCCGCTCTGCTGGACACACTTCTCTGACAAAGAAGTGAAACCTGCAGGAAGAACAGGCAGAAATCAGGACATGTCTACGTGGGCCACAGGGCCTGGCAGCCAGTCCCATGCTGCCAAGCCTAAGCGCCTGTCAGTCGCTGCATCGCAAGAGAAGCCAATCCGTGCTCTCTTTAGCCATCACAGCAGGAGTCCTCAAGAGCGACAAGATAGCTGTGCCATCTACGGGCCAGGGCCCCCGAGGGCCTGGTGTGTCCCAATGGCTCGTTTCCGGGGAGGCTCTACCGTGCCCAACCCACCTGAAAAATCCGCTAAGAACAGCACTCCCACGATAAGCCTGGGGATCTGGCTGTCCCAGGTGAAGTCCTCAGAAAGAAGATCGGGGAGGAGCACGCTCCCGTTCTCCATCTCAGAGTACGGGTACTTCCCCTCCCAGGCAGATGCTATGGTCAGTGCCCTGTGGTACCGGGGTACCTCAGCAGAAGACAACCATGCCCAGCTGGGAGGGAGGAGATGAAGACCCCTCAGCACCGGACGGTGCAGTGAGCCTGGGGCCTTCTTGAAGGACAGTTCGGTCTCTGCCACCATGGGTCATCACAATCACCTGGTTGGTAGGTGATGACCTGGTTCATAGGTCATCGCTTAGTGGCTGCCCTCCAGCAACACGGTGGGCTAACAGTACCATCCTCCATAGATCAATGCCTGCTGAGCAGCAGCCGCTGTGACCCCGTACAAATGTATAGAGCTACTTCTTCCAATGAGGTTATTAAAAAAAAAAAAGGAAAAAAAGTACAAATAGGATTAAGACTGGAAGAGGGTAAAGAACATTCATATATTCATGACAACATTCACCACCAGAACCTTCCAGAATGGTTGCTCAGTTCTTCTGTTCTGGGGGGGTGGTTAGGGGCTGGTGGCAGGGAATGCAGGCTGCTGGTCAGTTAAGTCAGCGGACCACTGACACAACCAGAATGAAGAATGCTAACACATAAATAAAATTCAGAAATTATTCTATTCTGGCTAGAAAAGTTGTTTCATGTTGCTCCATCCATCCAAGAGGAAAGGTTGAAAACAACAGTGGCAACGTGAAGTTTAAGAGAAGAAGAGATAAGGAGTGAAGGATGGAGGATGAGGATGGTAACATAAGCAGCAAACGGTGGTTAGTAATTAACCTCTTAGAAGATCACTAGAAAAGAGATATTTAAGTAGGAGATTTGTTTTGTTTTGAAAACACTGGCTTGTGCTTTTAAGGGTCACCGATTACCTGAACTGTTTGCAAGGTCACTGCTTGAAAACTGGAAAACTTGTTCAATAAAATTAACAATTCTGTATTTTGAAAATGGTATGGTTTAAATATTAAACTTCATAAATGTTCTCATTTGTGTATTACATTTATGAATCCAGTAGTTCTTAACTGAAAACAACCAAATGTTTTCAGTAAGGTTTAATAGCAAATAAATGCATTTCAACTTTCCAAACTCGTTTTTCAGCAATTTTAGCCTACTGTAATTCCAATTACTTGATTCAAATCATGCTTCAGTCTGGTGTAACAACAAAATCAAGTTTAACTTTCATTATTCCATTATTGCCTAACATTTTCCCAGAGTAAACGTAATTTAGATGGATATAAAAGACACCGCATGTAACCAGCACAAAAACAGTCACTTCATTTTAAATGTGCATAAAAAAAAAAAAAAAAAAACAACAACAAACCACACAGAAACCCAAACACATGAATGGTTAACTTTTTGTTCCCTTTTTCTCAGACAAAACCTTTGCCTTACTTCGGAGAGCAATGTCTTGATATCTGAAGGAGCTCCCTCCTTGAAGTCATCCATTCCTAGAGTCAAAACGATCAGTAATTCATCTACTCACAAGCATCTTTTCTGCTCTGCTTCCACAAATTATGTCTCATCTCAGAGCAGAGCCATGCTACTCTACCATGTTATTATACCTTCAGCTGGGATTTACATGGCTGGGATTGGTGTGCTTTTAGACCAGCAAAGATCATTCAATACATTTGTTTGACCTCCTGCGTGCTACAAACCACAGAGTTTCACCTCAACATTCCCACATCAACCCTGCAGCTCCCAGTTCAGCTATTTTATGGTTTATGATTATATATATTGTAACTATATATAGTTACAATTCCAAGGACAGCTTGCAACATAATTATTCAATTCAAATTACAAATAGGTTCTCGGGCCCCCATACTACCTCATTCAGGTTCCAGGTAGCTGGTCCATAATGCTGTATGATTCTTTCAGGAGGCCATTCATTCTCTCCCCATTCTTGGGCACTACGCCCAGCTAAGGAAGCATCAATAGATCGTTTTACTCTATTCAGATAAAAACAAACAAACAAAAAACTCTTTTCAGCTGGAATTAGCTCAAACCTTTCTTTACATAGAAAGAAAAATCTAGGAGCGTAACAGAATGACACCAGGCAGAATGACAACTCCCAGAGGGAAGCCCTACAGTGACAGCGAGTCAGAACAGATGATCTGTGGCCACCCCAGGGACAGACTCAAATGCCATGACCTGCGACTGAAAGTGACCGCCAGAACTGGGATGATGGACGCATAGAATGCTTGCCTTTAAGACAAGAGACCGGAAGGATGGGCAGTGCAAACCCCTTAAGAATAACGCTTCAGAAATGAATTCCCCAGCCTGAGCTCCTGGTGAAGCCCAGATGACTTCCACAACAGTGACGATGGAAACAGACACAATCTGAAACCAAATATGCACAAGACCCAAAACGCATCTGCTCTTTAAGCTGTGACTGCAAGACAAGAAGTGCTTGGATCAGCCCTGTGATCACAGAATCACAGAATTGATGACGAAACAAGCATTTAGGACCTTTAGTGTGGCTACCAAGTTGCCCATCTAATCTGTCCAGTGGAAGAAGGCGATGAGGATATCAAAACCTGAGGAGCGCGTAACACATAATGATCATATCAGGAAACATTCGATACAAAATAAAAGTTACACGCACGGAAGAAGTGATCCCTTTAAGCTCCTACTGCAAGACAAGAGGTGCTCAGCTCCCAGTTGAACATCAGCGTTATTCCGATGAGGTCAAGTGTTCAATACCCTCAGGATGGCTTCCCCAGGGCCTGCCGAGCACCAAGAGCAACAGCACAGCACAGACAACAAGCTGGGACTGCCCTGCCTGGCACGTGTTCACGCTGTACGTGACAGAACTCCCCACACATCATCTCTGCCTGACCTGATCAATCCTGAAAGGCCCCATCCGCTGCAATGACTTACAAGCACAGACCCTTGCCCTATGGGTCCATTCACAACCCCAACTCAAACATAGCACTTGCCCCCCCAGCTTAGCTTGGGAATGCTGGGAGGCAGGTTCCATCCTCATCAAGGAACACAAAGGCTAGCCAGGACACTGCTTCAAGCCTAAGGCTCCTCTTCACCTGCAGAAATAAAGTGCCATCAGGCACCAGCACGCCAGCCAAACTTCTTCCAGGGAAGCACCCTCCTCAGAAACAAAACAGTAGTCAACTGACCTGCTCTGCTACTGAAATCAGATAGACACCCCCTAGACAACTCCCTGCCTCCCCCTGCCAACACACAAGATTTGCCCCTGAACTTAATTCTCAGGGCTCAGAATCCATCCTCAGTGTGGACCACAGAGACCAGCTAGGATGTTCCCAGTACCTTCTTCATCCCTGGAAAAGAGGAGTCACCCAGAGGTGGACCAATAGACTACCAAACCAAAAACAATGCCCGTTTTCCAACTTTTCTCCACTCACCTTCCCAACCCACACCCAGCGCTTCCATTCACTGTGCCAAGCCAAGCCCACGGGGCTTAGATCAAGGAGAAAGAACAGACAAACGTGACAATCCATAAAACGGTCTATACCCACTCCTCTTCTTTCATCCCCTACCGCAAGAGCCAAGAAGCCCCAGACCCGTGTTCCCCAGCCCAGTATCACCGCTTCGCCCACCTAACACCCCAAAGAGATGCATCTCCAGCATTTCAGGAACTAGAACTGCTGACGTCTGGCGCGCCTCAGAAACGTGGCAGGAGACGTACTCTGCTGTCGCAAGGTAGTTTGCCCAACAGGCAAAGCAGACTAACACAGTCCACTGACCAACTCAGGGCCCACACTGCTGTCCACTCACCCTCGTGCTTCGTTCAAGTTTCCGTGCCCATGCCCTGGGCTACAAGAAACAAAGAGAGAAGGTCATGCCCACGATGGACACGCAAACAGTACAGCTTCTTGCAGAGGACTCAAACACAGAGACCAGAGCCAGAAAAAAAAAAACACACCCTTGAGTCCACAAATGCCAAAAAGCCATGAATGCACAGCAGTCCCAGCAGGGGTAATTACAGACTTATCCTTTACAGATGAAAAAGGTGACCCTGCTCAGTCTCTTCGTACTACTGCGCTTATGCAGTCGAGCCCCTTGCAATGCGTGCTGAAGCTCTTTGTGAATCCTCTGGACAGTGACACAAATGGCTTGATATACCTAAAGATTGAAATGTAACGCCAAAAAAAGGAACCGTACCCCATGATTTCCCAAAAACAAGTTAGCCAGCAACCCCTCCTAAGCATCCCTCTTCTAAGTGAATTCCAAGCTCTTAAAATCTAGAAGGATGCAAGGTCTAAAGACTCAACAGCCAGCAAAACCACAGGCAAAAGCTGCAGAAATATAACAAACTGTCCCTAACCCTGAACAAGATTACACCTTACATGCCTACTGCTGCTGGTTTCAGATACATGCTTACACAGGGAGCTTCGACAATACCTTTCTCCTAAACCCTGCTCCCTCACTTTGCCACCAAGGTTGTAACTTTGATAGTATTTGACATACAGGCAAAGACTCACAGTAAGCCCCGTAATCCTGCAAAAATCCTGAGGGACCCAGAACCACTAAGCAAACACACAAACTAACATTATTGTCCTATCCATGAACATGCCATAACAATGACTCACCTGAGAAAGAACTGCATGCAATAAAGGCACCTACTACAGTGCAAGTCACGAGTATCACTCTATACTTGTTCTATTCTGCTAAGATCACAGATCTTTGGTCTGACTTTCTGCGGCCCTTGTTACATTGTCACAGCAACACACAGGCAGGAAAACATTGCTACATACAGTAACAAAAGACTGAGTCATAAGAAGAACCTAGGATAAAAAATGAAACCGCACACTATCTTAGTTCAGCACTACATTCTATATGCATGCTTTCAGCCTGAAATCATCAATAAGAGACGATAACCTCTAAGACTGAAAACAAGACAAATTCTACTTAGTTCTCTGAATGCAAGGCTGATGCAGCAAGTCATCAGCTGGAAGGAACCCAAGCAGAGGATTCAAGATGTTCCATTCCAACATTGAAACTTACCTTTCCAAAGCCGCTTGTCAAGCAGAGCATAGTTTCCCATTTGTTGAACAGGCAGGCCTAGCCAAATTTCAACCCTAAACTTCCAGGGAATCTCTACTGCTCCCAGCGTACATATTACTTCCGTACTCACCTGCAGGTCTTACCTGTGAAAAAAAAGTTCCAACTTTCTTCCCTTCTACAATATCTGTGATGACATGACCCGAGATTTTCGGGTGGACTCCATTTGCAATCACTACAGAGGTGCCTCCTCGCAGGGCCCACAAAGCTGCTGTCACCTACAGTGAAGGAGAGAGCCAGTTCCCAAAAATGCACTTGTTAGTTGAATCCCCATCCTCAACAAGAATTCTTATGTTGGAAGAAGCCCTTAAGACCATCAAGTCCAAGCATCAACCTAATGCTACCACTAAATCATATCCCTAAGTGCTATGTCCACACGTCTCTTGAATACTTCTAAGGATGGGGACTCTACCACTTCCCCGGGCAGCCTGTTCTAATGCCTAACCACCCCTTCCATGAAGAAATGCTTATTTAGTACCCAGATATCTAGTGCTGCTCAATAGAGTTGTTCCTCCCTAGGGGTAGGGCTTGGCATTTCCCTCTCCTGAACTTCAAAAGGTTCCTGCCTGCCCCTATCTGCAGCCTGTCAAGGTTCCTCTGAATGCACCGCCCCCACCCCGCACAAGGGCCATTTCCACAGAAGCCACCAACCACCCGCCGCCTCGCCCCCTCCCTATCCAGCCCACCGTGGCGCGCCACCGACCACCAACCTCGTTGCGCCACCCCTCCTCGGCGTCCCGGCCTGCCCCGACAGCTTCTGCCCATGGCGCCGGCAAGCCCTGCATGCTGCTTCTGCCCTGGCTTCCTCCAAGCCAATCACACAGTGCTTCCGCCCTGATTGAAGACAGGCCCTGACATCACTTCCGCCCCAGGTTCCCAGCCAAGCACGGCGTGTCCCCACAGACACAGCAGAGCAAACACACAAACTAACATTGACATCCTACCCGTAAACATGCCGTAACAGTGACTCACCTGAGAAAGAACTGCATGCAATAAAGGCACCTAGTACTACATTAGTTTATTCTAACAGATCCTACTAGCTGTCACCTCAAAAAGACGTGCGTACCGCTCTCTACTTGGAAACGCATCAGTCCGTCCGTAGACTCTGACCCACCTAAAGAGCCCTGCAACTGACTGAAGGAAAAACAAAGCACTTACCCCAAAGAGCAGCCCAGGCAGAAGGAGCTCTCTGATGGCATACCTGGGGCTCATATACCGTTTGGCCGCGCCCAGCACCCAAGCCCAATCACCTGGGAAAGGGAAGGGGCAAAGCACAAGAAAGTAGAAGGAGAGCAGAAGGAGCAGCAGCTGTTGTCCTGTGGGCCTTTTTTTTTTTTTTTTTAAGTCTGATGGCACAATTTTGTGCAGCGCTGCCTGGGCACACATTTCAGATAGAGCTAATGAGCAGCTGAGGTAAAGGAGCTGGGAAGAGAGAGGTGTTGCAGCAGGTATGCTGTGGCTGTGAGGTGCCTCAGGGTGTGCTTTTTCTCTTGTTTCTACAGGTGCTTCTTTAGGCAGCTTGGAGTCTATGGATTTCTAGATTTTAAGTGCTTGGAATTCACTTAATAGAGGGATATTTAGCAGAGGTTGCTGGATCACTGGTTTTAGGGATGGTGGGATACACTTCTGGTTTTGAGTTATATTTTAATCACTTGTGTAACTCTCCAGAGAACTAAAAACAGCTTGATTACATGCTCCAAGAGGCTTGTCCATGTAGGCACAGTATTACTAAGAGACTGAGCAGGGTCGTATCAGAGTTACCTTTTTTCATCTGTAAAGGGTCTGTGATTACCCCTGCCGGGCTGCTGTGTGTGCGTGGCTTTTTGGCATCTGTGGAGCTCAGTCGCTTTTGTGTGTGTATGTTCTTACTTTTTGTGGGTTTTTGTTTGTTTGTTTGTTTGTTGTTGTTGTTTTTGAGAGGCAAATAGTGCGTGTGCTGAGCGTGGTTGGCAGGAGGAGGTGGGGAGCTGTCTGGCAGGGAAGCTGTTCAGGACTGGTAGGTTTGGTTTCTAGGAGCATGCGGCATCCTTCCTGTGTGATGCGACTGATTCTTGGGCAGGAACGTTCCAGCTCGTGTGTCTTAAATAACGTAGCTTGTGTAGTGTGTGTTGTGTGGCCTGGGCAGAGTTTGCTTTGGCGCTGTGAGCCAAGAATCTCAGTTAAAGCTGGTGAGCAGCTGGAGTAACGGAGCTGGGAAGAGAGAGTATTGCAGCAGGTACACTCTGGCTGTGAGGTGCCTCAGGGTGTGCTTCTCTCTTGTCTCTGCAGGTGCTTCGTGCAGTCTTGGACAGGGAAGGGAAATCCCCATGTCACAGAGCAGTGAGGGAAGGTGAGAGTGTTTTCAGCCTGGTCATCCCTTATCCAAAGCGAACGGAAGACACTCAGGTGTTTCCCTCAGGGTCTGAGGTGAGGCTGTTTGGGATAGAGGAGCAGTGTGGCAGGTGGTTGTTTGCAAGCACAGTGGTCATTTTGTCCTTTTGTGTTCCCAGGTGGCATGGGTGATGCTGTCTACTCCTTCTGAGCTTGGACTTAATTTCCAGGTACAGAGGCAAGTGGACCGCTGTTTTGAAAGGATACAATTAAAGATGGAGTCGCTTGTGTTGATGAGGGATGGGTGCTAACGCTGGCAGCTGAAAGTTTATCTTCTGGCTGTGTTTTCCTTTGTTCAGGCTGAAACTCAGTGTGCAGTCCAGGACGTCATGACCTGAGCTGCCTCTGGAGTGACTCTGGTGAGTGATGAACAGAGGTAGCAGTTGTTTTTGGGGTGCGGTTGTCACTGCAGTTATTTTCCTACATCCAATAGAGTAAAATTCCAGTTTGCCTTTTAGAGGTGCTTTAAGTGGCTTAAGAGAACAGGTGGAAGCATCTGCCACGTGGGGCAGGTAAGAGGCTGAGGTTAAGGAGGGGATGAGAGTAACTGTCCAAAGGCTGCTGTGGGTTTTGCTGCTGTGGTTGATTTCTCCTCTGTTTATCAGGTGCCACAGGCAAGGTGATAGCCCTTAGAACAGGAGCAAAGCAGGTCTCTGGAATGCTGCGTTGTTCCTGAGAAAGGTGTTGTAGAGGAAAAAGGTTGTCTTGCGTGGCGGTTCCTGATGGCGGTCTTCTTCCGTAGGGGAAGAGGTGCCTGAAGCCCCATGCTGTGTAGCCTGAGCACACCTCATTGAGGATGAAGCCTGCTTTCCAGCAGTTCCCAAAACTGTGTTGAGGCTGAAATGCTGTGTCTGTGTTTGGGTTGGGTTTCAAGTTTTCATGCTGTGTTAGGGATGGGTTTCAAGTCAGTGCAGCGGAGGGCCAGGACCCAGTGTCCTGTAGCGTGTTTTGACCCGTCAGCATGGCCTTTTGGTTCTCAGATAGCCTACTCAAGTATGTGATTTTTCCTGCAAGTGATAAAGTGATATTATTACATTGAATTGTTTTTCTTTGGCATGTTGTGCTTTTTTTTTTTTCTTTTTTCTTTTAATGCTCCTGGATTTTTCTTTCTATGTAAAGAAAGGTTTGAGCTAATTTCAGTTGAAAAAAATCCAGTTACTTGCTTGGTCATATTGTCCTTTCAAGATTAAAAGCTGCAGCCTAAGCATGCGGAACGTTGCTTCTAGAAACAGCCCGATTCTCTTGTCTGCACTCTGCTTGCTGTTGAGCTAAATCAGATTAAAAACAAACAAACGAACAAAAACACACAGCTGCTGCTTCTCCTTCTGCTCTCTTTCTACTTTCTTGTGCTTTGCCCCTTCCCTTTCCCAGGTGATTGGGCTTGGGTGCTGGGCGCGGCCAAACGGTATATGAGCCCCAGGTATGCCATCAGAGAGCTCCTTCTGCCTGGGCTGCTCTTTGGGGTAAGTGCTTTGTTTTTCCTTCAGTCAGTTGCAGGGCTCTTTAGGTGGGTCAGAGTCTACGGACGGACTGATGCGTTTCCAAGTAGAGAGCGGTACGCACGTCTTTTTGAGGTGACAGCTAGTAGGATCTGTTAGAATAAACTAATGTAGTACTAGGTGCCTTTATTGCATGCAGTTCTTTCTCAGGTGAGTCACTGTTACGGCATGTTTACGGGTAGGATGTCAATGTTAGTTTGTGTGTTTGCTCTGCTGTGTCTGTGGGGACACGCCGTGCTTGGCTGGGAACCTGGGGCGGAAGTGATGTCAGGGCCTGTCTTCAATCAGGGCGGAAGCACTGTGTGATTGGCTTGGAGGAAGCCAGGGCAGAAGCAGCATGCAGGGCTTGCCGGCGCCATGGGCAGAAGCTGTCGGGGCAGGCCGGGACGCCGAGGAGGGGTGGCGCAACGAGGTTGGTGGTCGGTGGCGCGCCACGGTGGGCTGGATAGGGAGGGGGCGAGGCGGCGGGTGGTTGGTGGCTTCTGTGGAAATGGCCCTTGTGCGGGGTGGGGGCGGTGCATTCAGAGGAACCTTGACAGGCTGCAGATAGGGGCAGGCAGGAACCTTTTGAAGTTCAGGAGAGGGAAATGCCAAGCCCTACCCCTAGGGAGGAACAACTCTATTGAGCAGCACTAGATATCTGGGTACTAAATAAGCATTTCTTCATGGAAGGGGTGGTTAGGCATTAGAACAGGCTGCCCGGGGAAGTGGTAGAGTCCCCATCCTTAGAAGTATTCAAGAGACGTGTGGACATAGCACTTAGGGATATGATTTAGTGGTAGCATTAGGTTGATGCTTGGACTTGATGGTCTTAAGGGCTTCTTCCAACATAAGAATTCTTGTTGAGGATGGGGATTCAACTAAC
The DNA here is from genome assembly GCF_965140915.1 of Aythya marila. Taxonomy (NCBI): domain Eukaryota; kingdom Metazoa; phylum Chordata; class Aves; order Anseriformes; family Anatidae; genus Aythya; species Aythya marila. The sequence continues at coordinate 87,650,898 of NC_139080.1, forward strand.
AAGTGCATTTTTGGGAACTGGCTCTCTCCTTCACTGTAGGTGACAGCAGCTTTGTGGGCCCTGCGAGGAGGCACCTCTGTAGTGATTGCAAATGGAGTCCACCCGAAAATCTCGGGTCATGTCATCACAGATATTGTAGAAGGGAAGAAAGTTGGAACTTTTTTTTCACAGGTAAGACCTGCAGGTGAGTACGGAAGTAATATGTACGCTGGGAGCAGTAGAGATTCCCTGGAAGTTTAGGGTTGAAATTTGGCTAGGCCTGCCTGTTCAACAAATGGGAAACTATGCTCTGCTTGACAAGCGGCTTTGGAAAGGTAAGTTTCAATGTTGGAATGGAACATCTTGAATCCTCTGCTTGGGTTCCTTCCAGCTGATGACTTGCTGCATCAGCCTTGCATTCAGAGAACTAAGTAGAATTTGTCTTGTTTTCAGTCTTAGAGGTTATCGTCTCTTATTGATGATTTCAGGCTGAAAGCATGCATATAGAATGTAGTGCTGAACTAAGATAGTGTGCGGTTTCATTTTTTATCCTAGGTTCTTCTTATGACTCAGTCTTTTGTTACTGTATGTAGCAATGTTTTCCTGCCTGTGTGTTGCTGTGACAATGTAACAAGGGCCGCAGAAAGTCAGACCAAAGATCTGTGATCTTAGCAGAATAGAACAAGTATAGAGTGATACTCGTGACTTGCACTGTAAGACAAGCAAATGCCTTGGAGTATAAAAATGCTAAATGGATTTCTTGTAAAAATTGGCCATATCCTTTGGACCGAGGTAAACACTTAGCATCCATGGGTCACAGGAGTCACGAGCCTTAACCAGGTATTGTGTGTAAACTCTGGAGCTAGCACTATGTGAAGAACTGCTTGCTTTACTTTGTGTGTGCTTGTGGGCAGGAGGAGTGAAAGTTGCTTCCTGCTAGCTTTTGATGCCCCCACCTTCTGTATGGAAAGAGAACGTGGGTGATCGATCTCTGTTCAACTTCTATGATGAGACATTGTCTTTTCCCTCATTGCTTTTTCACATGAAAAAGGTGTTTTCTTAGTCCTTTTCTACAGAAACTGTTCCAAAGATCTGTCGATCCCTGTTTCTCTTGGCTGAAACGGTTTTTATTCTACTGTGACCTTTTCAAGGTGAGCGAAAATAAAAGTTTGTGTAGCGTCCGAGATGCAAGTGAACCTTCAGTTTATGAGATAGCAAGGCTAACTTTGAGTTTTGATTAGATTGTGGATGGTTTTTGTTGCCTTTCCTAGGCCTTCTCCAAAAGCTTAAACAGGGAAGTTGCTGTTCAACGCTGATGAGCATTGAAGTGATGTTTTCGTAGGATTATGTGCACTACCAAGGCCTGATTTCCCCTTTTGTCTCTGCGTTGCTTCATGTTTATCTGCTGTGAATTGTACTTGCTATTTTGTTGCATAGTGGCTGCAAAGGAATCACAGGCTGGTTGAGGTTGAAAGGACCTCCAGAGGTCACGTGGTCCAACACCCCTTTTGTGTTCAAAGAACACAAAAATACACGCCACATTATAAAGTATGACCTTGCTTTAAAAAGCTGTTTTAACAGTCCTTCATTAAGTCTTATTAATCAAGTGTCCCCTAGTTCTTTTCTTACGCTTCCCACTATACCTCCTGTTATTTTCCTTACCGTGGGAATTCCTGCTCTGGCAATTTCTGTAGGACACTTCTTGAATAGAAGTCCGGGCATATTAGTCACATGCCAAGTCATCTGTTCTACAGACAATTTCAAGAGTTAAAAGTGAAAACGTAGCTTATCCAGGAGCTCCTTGAGAACTCCTTAGTGAAATGCTGCCTGAGCCTTTTGACTTGTTACTTCAGTTTCTGTTTCAAAACTTGTTCTGTATCATTTCAGTTTGAGATGGATTCTTTGACATCCGTGCCAAGAAAAAAACCTCTCCTCTGTAGGAGCCCTTCAACGTACACAGAGCAGAGAGAGAGCAGCTATTGTGCAAGCTGTTGCTGAGGCTGGTTTTGGCTTCCTGTATTGTTCGCACATTCCCAGGTTGTTTTGCAATCTTTTCTCTTTTCAGTAGTTACGTAATTAAACTTTTTCAAAGGATGCCTTCCTTTTTTTGCAGTAGCCTCCCACTCCCTAAGATGTAGCTGTCCTTGTATTCTTTTGCTCTTTGTCAAGTCTTCTTGATACAGGTTGTATACTTGTTTGTCCCCTACGACATGGATGATCTTACTGAATCTCTGTGATGCCTTGAAAAGGGCTATGCTCGGGGACCGTGGCAGCATTTTGGTATCTGATACAAATTTTCCTGTTGTGGCATACAGTAAACTTCTTTGATATGTCTCTTAAGACCGTACCTGTTTTTCTGCTTTGAGTAAGGAGTTGAAAGTTGAAAGGTTAGTGTTCATTTCCTTCCACCTTTGTCTGCATGTCTTGTGGTTGCGTGTGTGTGTTTGTTTTGGCAGGCCCTACAGTAGAGCAGCAGGGTGGAATGTCTCGAGCCGGTAGCAGGACGCTGGCAGCTCTGCAGCCTGAGCAGGTGAGAGAACAGTATGTTCTCTCTCTTTAAGGCTGTGAACATGTGGCAAGTTTTAAAATACAGGTTTATAACACAAATGGGTCCTGGAAAAAATCAGCTGGCTCCAAGTATTCAGGGCATCAAGCCAGTGAGAAGATGTGTCAGTAGGAATGAGTTGAAGTGAGCCAGATGTCAAACACCATGGAGTTCGTGTAAGAATGCAGTTCAGACACTTTTCTCTTTCAGAGAGCAGAGATTTATTTATTTTTTTTTATCATCTCGGTGACTTACTAACTGATCAGTGAGAAGAAATTCTCTTGGCAAACAAAAAGGACTTAGAAGAAGCTGAAAATAAAGGTAATATTACGGAACATATTTCATGGAACACCTGTTGTCATGAGCTTTTCTGGGCCTCAAAGGAAAGGAGCAGAACAAGAGTAGTCTGTCACCTGCAATTGGATATTATGGCCGTCACAGATTAGGGAACCCAGGACTTTGAGAGCTTGTCAGTGTAAGCAGCTGCAGCTTCCGTAAGAGCTGTCTCTATCAGAGAAGATGGAGAGAGAGGCCTTTGAAAGCAGCAACCCACAGCATTGTTTAAAAAACTAAAAATAGAACAGTGTTTTCTTTTGCCAAAGGAGGCTCACTTTAGAAATTAAATCTAGCAAGGATCTTCCCTGTTATCATCATGCATGAAATAGCATGAATATTCTCCTGGGCTGGTTAACGTAATGTTTGGCCCCTGTGGGGAAGGTTGTTACTTAAAAATGATGCTTTCCAGAAAGAACCACCTTACCTTCTGACTGAGGAAAGTACAGTTCAGGCAGCACAGACTAAATCCATTCTTTTGTGTAAGAGTGGTGCGTGAGGAAGCTGGTCTTGGGTTAGAAAATGTGTGGAACTGGTGCATCACAAGTTGTGAAGTTCAGTAAAAGGCATACGGCAACCATTTTGTACTGAGGAGAATGCCTGGAGGGACATTTCTGAGTAAACTTCCTACCTGAACGTGTTCAGACTAGAAAACTCCGGCAGCTCTTGCCCAATCTGAAATGCTATGCGTTCCTTTGCTCTTTGGGATTTCTATCTGTGAAATAGAAAGAGGCAATTACTGCGCAAACCTTCCAGGAATATTGCAAGGGTAGAAATTGGTAAGAAATTCAGGTACACGGTTGTGTAACGGTACTAGAAATAGGACAAACTTTGTCTTTGCGGATGTTACTTCATATACAAATCATTCATATCGTATTAGGTGTATATGTGATGGTAGGTGAAAGCGTTGTCAAATTGGAGCAGTTTGATTGTAGCTACTAAACTTAATGTTTTACATTGTTCATCTTAGGTAGGTTTCTTGCTGCGGCGTGGGAAACAGCGGCTTTTTTTCCTGGTTTGACCATTAGGTCACTTTTTCTTGAAACTAGCCAGATAAATCTATCTTGAGCGCAATTTTTTCTTTCTTCTAGGAAGATTGGCACTTCCTTTGTTGAAACATCTCAGTCTGTCTACATCAAAGCTGAACAGCTTGGCTGTTGGGCTCTGTCAGATTGCAGCATCTTCACAGGACAGCGTCGGCAGCATAGTTCGGAGAGCACACATAGCAAAAGATCTAGAGTTGGAGCAGGTGACAGTGCCTGTTGGGGTCTTTCTTGCGATTTTTTTGAGTCCCGTCCAGACTGACTGTCTTCCACAGGTATGTGAGGAGGGCAGAGAGATCTTTGATAACAAAAGTGTATTTCTACTGGTGAGTTATTGGAAGGCTGCAAGAAGTCTTGCCTCAAAAGACTTCTGCTTGTATTCTTCTGAAATGAATTCTGCTGTCATCCCATTTTTTTTTTTCTACAGAAAACTACAGTCTTCCTGGGACTTGCTTCTGCAATGCTGAGAGTTATTCAGCGTTGGTTTTTGATACCCAACGTAGAGAAGGAGTTAGCTTACATTCAGGTGGTGCAATTTCTGCCTGTGTCTTATCACATAGCTTCCCTGCTTAACTTGCAACTTACAAGGCTCCTACCAATGAGCACTTTTCTGTCCATGCTGACTACAGCTGAATTGCAGGCTACGATTAAACATCAAATGTTTAATATAGGTCGTTAATAACAAACTGCAACTGTTAAGAATATATGCTGACAAGATCAGCACGAAGTAGAAGTTCTAGGCTCTGAGTGGTCTGTCCCATACTGATACTGCATGTTTGCACTGAGGCAGAATGATATCTTTCCACAAGCGTGTAAAAGCTAAGTCTAGGCTCTTACTGCCGGTATCTTTAGCAAGACTGATTGAGCATTTCTCTAACATATGAGCAAGTATTTGAGGAGCAAGGGATGGGTATGGGCACTTAAAAAGAGACTCCTCGTTTCATACTGAAGGGGAGTCTGCTCTAGGCAAAGTTCATGTGAAAGGAAAAGGCAGTAGTCTCCCTTTCTGCCATTATTGCTTCCTTGCTGCTCGCTCTGTTCTTCACAGAAAACCAGTATGTTTCCTTGCCAAATTCTAGTCTGCCTTCCTAGACTCCAGCCTTTGCCTCCTGGGTGTCTTGCCTTGCCTAGCCAAACTCTCCCATTCTCCTCTTCTTTATCTCATTTGTTTTATCAGGCTGATTCTTACTGGCTTCCCACCCTCAACCCCCCCCCCCCCCCCCAACCTTTCTTTTTTTTTTTTTCTTTTTTTACAGACTTAGGATGACTTGTCTTGTTACTTTTCTTCCTGCCAGCCCCCATCCTCAAGTTCTCCGATGTAACTTCAGAGGATCATCTTTGATACCTCTGCATCTGAATAATATGGTTTCTCTCCCATGCTGTAGCTGATAGTAGGATGGACTCTGAGTGCAGAGGAGAGGTTGCTTCCTCCATAGTTGACTATTGCATCTCATACTGGTTTGGGTAAGCAATTACCGAGGAAATTTGACTTCTCCATGGAGTAGTGTGTGCCTGATAGCTAGCTGGAGATAGCATACACGGAATTGAGTCAGTGCTCAGAGTTCAGTCTTGAGTTGCAGTAAAGGTGAAACAATTGCAGACTAACAGTTTACCTTCTAGTGAGCTGCGAAGCGAGTGCGGAGTTCCGATCCGCGGTTCCGTATTCTCCGTGAGGGGAGCGGCCGGAGACGAACGAAGTGCGTGACAGACCAAAAAGAAGTGCTGTTTTCACCAAGTTTTGATTGGTGGTGCCCAATATGTGGGCCTGGCAGTGTATCTTGTGATCCTATTTTTGCTCTTAAATGCTTTGAGTGTGACAAGAAAAAAGGCGGGAGCGTTATCTAAGTAACTAACAGTTTAGTAGTGTTGGTGTATTTGCTGTGGCGTTTGGTCAGTTTGCCAAGTACTGGAGAGGTGGAGGGGGCTGACTGATTATCAAAGCGGTAGAACGGAGAGAGTCCTTTCTGTGGTGGTTTGGGCTTGAGCCCTGGCAATTTGGTAAGAAGGGGGAGAGTGAATTTATTTAGGTGTCAATGCCTTTTTAAATGGTATTTATTGACGGATACACAGGAGTGATTCCTTGTTTTGTATGGGCTTATTAACAAAGTGCATGAGAAAACTTGGCATTTGGCTCGAAATTCGGTCCTGTTGAAATGTAAATTTTGTGGAAAAGGTGGTAATGTTTGTCTAGAAGATGAAAGGCTGAGTGCTTCAGCTCTTTTCCTGAAGTTCCATGGATTTATGATTGGAACATGGAACGGGGCTCCTTAATAACCTGAAATAGTAAAGTTTGTATGCGGGAAGAGGCATTTAATCCCAGAGAACTGGGACATTTGGGAAGAAGATTAGGAAAAGATAGTAAAAACCCACAGTAAAAAGGTTTGCGTGGAAATTGAAACAAAGGACAGTAACTAATAAGGAATAGTAATAAATAAATAAAAGGGAATGGAAAATCAAAGGAATGAGTAATATCCAAAACAAAGATGTTTTAAAGAAAGCCTCCTTGGGTGCACACTGGCACATTCAAAGGATATTGTTAGAACTGGGAGCGCAGAAAGGAAGAGGACTTTCACTAAGTATTGCAATCAGTGGTGGCCACTATATAAGCTAAATGGCCACTTTATGGATCAGTCGACTATAACACTATCTGGCAATTCATGTTTTGGAGGAGAGAAGGAAAATAGGATGAAGTGTAGTATACTGATACGTTGTTTCAGCATCTTGGAGAGAAAAGGAGTGGAATTAATTGGCTCTTGACTGAGCCTTTGGTGTTGGCGTGAGAAAAGTACAGGCTGGAGAAAAATAAAGGAAGCGTTAAAAGAGTTGTCCCCGGTGTTAAAGGTGTGGCATGTAGTATTTAACAGAGCCCTTTGAAGTTGAATGAGCAGGGAAGGAGGATGTAGGAATGTTAATAGTTCTGCCTCAGCAGGAAGCTGTGTGTTTTTTTTTTTTTTTTTTAATAGCAAAACAAATTACACAACGTTGCTTAACTTGTCAGAAGATAAATAAGAAAGTGTTTTGACAAGCAGCCACGGGAGGGAGAAAAACAGCTTACAGGCCTTTTGAGAAAGTACAAGTTGATTTCACTGAATTGCCCAAGGTAGGGAGGATAAAATATCTATGGGTAATAGCAGATCATTTAACACAATGGGTAGAAGCTTATCCTGTAGCTCGAGCTATGGCACAAATGGTGGTAAAAGCTCTATTAGAACACCTGATACCTAAATATGGGATAATCCAGTACATTGATTTTGATCAGGGCACACACTTTGCTTCTAAAATAATAAAATTATTATGTCAATCATTAGGTATTCAGTGGGAATACCATACTCCGTGGCACCCACAAAGCTCAGGGAAAGTAGAAAGATTGAATCAAACACTAAAACAACACTTGGCTAAATTAATGATCGAGACACAAATGCCCTGGATGAAATGCTTACCATTGGCACTTTTAAACATAAGAACTAAACCACACAGTGAGAGCGGATTATCGCCATATGAAATGTTATATGGTATGCCTTATTCTCAAGGGATGCCTCTAGGAAAAATGTAGTTGAGGAGCGTAGCATCCAGAAATACGTAATTACCGTTGGAAGGAGGTTACAAGAGCTAAGAGAAATTGGAATGATGGCTCAAACACCACCTTTAGGATTTGCTATTCATAAGATACAACCAGGAGACAAGGTCTTAATAAAAACCTGGAGGGAAGAATCATTGAGCCCCCGATGGGAGGGACTGTAAGTAGTAAGTTTTACTTACTACTGAAACAGCTGTGAGAACAGCGGAAAGGGGTTGGATCCACAGATCCAGAATAAAAGGACCAGTAACTACCGAAACCTGGAGGGTTGAGTCCACTCCTGGGGAACTGAAACTAAAGCTAAAGAAGAACTCATATTCTGGCAATGAGGCTCTGCATGAATTAAGGACGCCAAATAAAGGGGACAAGCCTAAAGGGAGGAAAGGGAGAAGGCAAGACCGGGGCAGGACCCTCCACTGCAGTGTGTATGGTCTACCGAGGGAGGCGATGGGTATTGACTGCCGAGTGAGAGGGCCTCGACCGGACTTCTCCCACACTAAGGTGAGGTTGTCCCGAGAAAATAACGTAAGAACTTTTCTTTTTAAACCCATATAAAATTGTGATTCGTTTTCCAGGAGCTGGATCACCCCGGCAGGCTGAACGGTATCACAAGCCCAAATTGACCCTGAAAGTGGGCCCAACCCCTTGATTGAAGGCGTCTTGCCTATTATGATCCAGCTACATGGGCAGAAGACGGATCCTGGGGCTATAGGACCCCAATATATATGCTTAATAGAATAACTAGGTTACAAGCTGTAATGGAAATAGTTGTAAATAAAACCGGAGGTGCACTTGGCTTAATTGCAAAGCAAAATACCAAGATGAGGACTACTTATCTACTTATGTATCAAAATCGCTTAGCTTTGGATTATTTACTAGCACAAGAAGAAGTCTGTGGAAAATCTAACCTTAGTAATTGCTGTTTAGAGATTAATGATGAAGGTGTTTCTTCCTAGTAGCTGGTAGAATGCTACGTTTTGGTTTAGGATGAGAAGAGCGCTGATAACATGCTGATGTTTTAATTGTTGCAGAGCCGTGCTTACACCAAGCCAAGGACGTTTCAGCTTCTCACTGTCCTGCCAGCGAGCAGGCTGGGGGTGCAGCAAGAGCTGGGAGGAGGGCTGGACTGCTCGGGGTTAGGCTGGGCATCAGACAGCTGGGCATCAGCGGTGGTGAGCAATTGCATTGTGCATCACTTGTTTCATACACATGAGTAGTAGTAGAACTATCATCATTATTGTCATTGTCATTATTATTATTTATGATTATTTATTATTATTTTCTTGTCTTTATCTCACCTCACAGGCTTCACTTTCCCATTTCTCTCTCCCATCCCAGAGAGGGAGGGGGTGAGGTGAGTGAATGGCCGTGTGGTGTTTAGCTGCCAGCTGGGTTAAACCACAACAGAAAGAAAAGCTGTAAATGAACTTGTAAAAGAAATGAAGAAGATTGCACACGTCCCAGTTCAAACTTGGAATGGAATCGATCTAAGAAGATTATGGGAGGGGGCTTTACGGGCAGTGATTGTTTTGCTAAAATGAGGATGGTTGTATTGGGGATATGTGGAGAATTGTTAATAATTCCATGTTTAATACCTTCTATTACCAGGCTGATACACTCCAGTTATACAAGGAATGCAAATATCTGCAGTACCTGTTGTGGGAATAGGAATGTTGTTTTTGCAGAGTTACGTTGTTTAGAGGGCAGGAATGTGGTACTGAGATATGCTTACAGTGATAAGAAAGCTTAGCAGGCGACCTTGTAAAATGCAGACAACCAGACTTCTTAGGACAATTAGGTGAAAATCACGGTGTCAAGTCAGACAAGCGAAGAAACATTACCTCTCCAAGCAGTAAAAATGTCAAAAGAAATTTGAAATTTAACAGGCCGGCAAGTGAAGGCCATGCATTGTTTGTGAAGCATCGGATAGATGGTGAACCTGGATTACCCAGTCAGTGGGGAAACAGGGGAGGGTCCTGTCATCAAAAAGTATATAAACTGTGTTTTGGAACTAGTAGGTGTGCTCTCCTGCTTGTGGGGCGCCCGCCATTGCAATCGCGAACAAATTACTTCTTCACTGAGATCCTCGCCTGAGCCTAAGTTACTGGCTACGGAGTTTCTCACACTGTTGACCCAGAACCAGGGAGAAGAGAAAACCCATTGCCTGACGATAATAAAAAGAAAAGAATATCCAAAATTGATACCAATTTGGCAAGTATTGACTCGATTGGAAAGGAAAACACGAATCAATACCATGAAAAAGGAGATGGGGGACTGTGAAATATGTTCATCTGATTCGTGTCAATATGGAACAATGCTAGGGCCTCATAATGAAATGTGACCTTCTGTCTTACATCCCCTTGTATAAATAACCACAAGTCCAAGAGAAACAGAGTGGTTAGTGTATATAGTTCTTGTATCTTGCAAAAGAATGGTCTAGCAGTTCGTGTTGATAGAGGGTTTGAAGGGTAAACCTTGAGACTTGGGTCTGGGAGATAAGAGAATAGGGGGGAGTTTTTTGAGATAACTGCTGACTATTGCATGAGACACGACTTTCTGGCATCTGGCCCAGAGACTACTAAATAAGGGGAGGGTGGGGGGGAAGCTGAAGAACGACCGAAGGACAAAACTTGTGAGGAAGACTACGAGCCTTCAGTATGAGCGACCCTCAGAGGGACCACTGGAGACTGATACGCATGCATCCGTGGGATGGTTCGGGTTCTGGGAAACTAATTATAATACCCCTGCCTTTTCCAAAAGTGGTGATGAATATGTATTAGCCTAGGAGCATAAAAACCAGCCGCCTGATGTAACCGGTGTGCGTCTTCGTGGAGCAGAGACTCCCAGCGCACCCAGTGCTGTTTGCTTACCTCTGTTCCTTTAATAAATTGTAAACTTTGATTGTAACCCTATTCGGGACTCAGTCATTTATAACAATATACAATAGCATGTTTGTCTCTAGTACTTACAAGGCGAAGTTCTGAGATCATATTTCACAGACTGCTTCTTACAGATTTCAAGAAATCCAATTGTTCTGAAGTACAGCCGTGCTCTATTACTATCTAAAGGGAACAAACTGTTTTCAAACCCATTACAGATTGGATGTTTTTTATTTATTTAAATAAGCTTGTCTCTGCAGCTTTCCTTCGTGATGCTGATCTTCGGAGAGGCAGATTGTTAACAAGATACAATCAAATTGCATTTTAATGTCTAGTTTTGTATGTTAAAGACACACAGTATCTGGGTACAGCAAGGTTCCACTAAATGACAAGGATCTTTCTGAAGTCTTCCTTATTTTTTCAGTATTCTTTTCAAATTGTGGACAGCAGGATGAGGTAGAATATCAAACACGGTGACTGTTTTTTACCCAGAGGACACTAGTAGGGAAAAGGAGTTGGTCTGAGTTGACCTTGACATGCTTAAGGGGTTGGTACATGAGAACCTCGTGAAGTTCAAGAAGGCTAAGTGCAAGGTTCACCACCGTCATCAAGGCACTCCCAAGAATGAATGCAGGCTGGTTGATGAGTGGATTGGGAGCAGCCCTGCAGAGAAGGACTTGGGAGTGTTGATGGATGAAAAGCTCTACATGAGCCAGCGATGTGCAGTTGCAAACCAGAAAGCCAGCCGTATCGTGAGCCACATCAAAAGTATGACCAGAAGGTCCAGGGAGGTGATTCTCGCTCTCTACTCCACTCCTGTGAGGCCCCACCTGCAGTGCTGCATTCAGCTCTGGGGACTCCAACATAAGAAATAAATGTGTTCGGGCAGGTCCAGAGCAGGGCCACGAAGTTGATGAGGGCTGGAGGACCTCTCCTATGAAGACAGGCTGAGAGAACTGGGGTTGCTTAGCCTAGAGAAGAGAGGGCTCTGAGGAGACCTTATAGTGGCCCTCTAGTACCTGAAGCAGGCTTTGGGTAAGCTGGGGAGGGACTTTTTGTCAGGGAGTGTAATGACAGGACAAGGAGTAATGGCTTTAAACTAAAAGGGTAGATGTAGATTAGAATAAAGGAAGAAATTCTTTACTATGGGTGGTGAGGCACTGGAACAGGCTGCTTGGGGAAGTTGTGAATGCCCCATCCCTGGAAGTATTTAAGGCCAAGTTGGATGGGGCTTTGAGCAATCTGGTCTAGTGGGAGGTGTCATAGAATCATAGAATGATTTGTGCTGGAAGGGAACTTGAAGGTCATCTACTCCCCCCTGCCATAGGCAAGGACACCTTCTGGTTATAAACGTAAAATCAGCGTGATAAAACAAAAGGCTTCTGTATAAGAGAGCACAAGTAAAATGTTCGTCGTAGGAAGAGCTCATTAGCTACTTCCAGCCAGAATGATTAGGGATAAGAGTTCTTGCATCTGAAATAGTTTTATACAGCTAGCGAATTTGTGCCAGAGCCTATGTTCAGGGTTTCCTTTGACTTACTGCAGTCTCCCTTTGCCAGTAGTACCCTGAAGCTCAAGTTTGTTTCTGAAACGTTAAGATACTTCATTTCTGGAGTTACACGTTCTGACTCGGAAAAAATTCTTGGTGCTGTATATTAATATTGAGTAAGTCAGCAGAATGCAAAATCCTGTTCTTACTCTATTTTGCAGATGTTATTCTCCCAGAGGAGTCAGATCACTTTGTTGTTGTTGTTGTTGTTGTTGTTGTTTTAATTCCCTTCTGACAGGTGTCTTCTTTGGCCATAGCTAGCGGAAATGGCTTGCTAATAAAAGGAGGGAAAGAGGCAGCATACAGCAATCAAATCCTTCATCATCTGACTCAAGAAGCACTCTCCATTCATGGAGTCAAAGATGCAGTGCAAGTAGTAAGTGTCTAGAATTAAAGCAACAACTTTTGTGCTGTAGCATGTAGAAAAAGCACAGGCAGAGCTTGAGAATTCAGGCCATTGACTGTTTGTGTCACAACTTTCACGTGTGAATACAAGCAAGGAAGTGGAAGATGTCTGCCATTTGGAGAAGCTGGTAGATCTAATCATTCCACATGGTTCATCCCAGCTAGTCAGGACTATCCAGAAAGCTGCTAAGGGAATTCCAGTGATGGGACACGGTGAATGGATCTGTCATGTGTATGTGGACACAGATGCCAGCGTGGAGAAGGCCACATGAATAAGTAAGCTGTGAGAGGGTGACTTGGATACCATGAGTGTAACTGAACTACACATTTGGAATATGTGGTATGGTTATATTATTATTATTATTATTATATTATATTAATATATTATTATTATATTATATTAATATATATATTAATATATTATTATAACCATACGTAATACTAATTCACATGCTCTTCAAATTCTTTGTCATAAATGTTACGTAACCAATTGTTTACTCTTAAGCCTCAGTCAGAGACTCAAAGTGTGAATATACTGCTGCCTGTGATGCTCGGGAAACACTCCTAATTCACTGAGACCTGCTGAGAACTCCGTTGTTTGATCAGATCATAGACACGTTGAGAGTAGAACAGGTTAGTCATTTATACTTGTGTTGGCTTTTGTTTTGTTTTATTTACTTGTTGTTCATTTTAGGAGCCCTTGGTCTTGCTGACATAGCCCTATGTAGTTTTATGATAACATAACACTTACGTTACCCACATGTCTCTTTGTACACCTTTGTACTCTTTTCGGAGAGCTTTCTTGGCTTCTCCATGCAACCCCAAGCTTTTCCATAGAAACGATCTGCAAGCAGCTTCTTTGGGGTGGCTGCATGCCATTGCTGGGATACAACTACTTCCTTTTACATAGAAAAAAATCATTCTCTGCCTTGGAAGAGCATTTCCCCAACCCTTTCTCTACTACTCTTAATTCTGACTTCCTGGCTGGCAACCTCCCGGACCCAAATACTATTCTGATTAAATCTATTAACTTACCTTCTTACGTCAGTCGTTTCCCATTTTATGTTTCTCCTCCTCTAATCTGCTTCATCCACATATTTTGAACATTTTGTCTCACTTGCCTTTATTCCCACCCATTTTCCCGCCCATTATTTCCCCCTCCCACTGTTCCACAGGAACAAAGGCCACTGTCCTACATAGTTGCTTTGACATGCGTAATGTTTTGTAGCAGAGATGCATCACGAGAGAAATATTTGTGAAGTACTTAAATTACACTTAAAACATGGATTTTTCACATAGCATTTCCATTTGGCAAATAGTGTATACAAGCAGTGATTGATGCAGGAAAACATGGAAAATAGGTCATGTTCCGATAATGTTAAAGTCATATTAAGAGAAGCTTGCCAGATAGCTAGTCAGGAGCAAGTCCTCACTCGCTTGTGTTTTCTTTTTGTCTTTGTTTTTTTTTAATGTCTGGTTTGGTTGTGTTTTGTTTTGTGTTTTTTTTTTTTCATAGAATACCCTGAGTTGCAAAGGACCCATGAGGACTACCAAGTTCAACCCCTAGCTCCACACAGGACCACCCAGAAATCAGACCATGCATCTTGGAGCGTTGCCCAAACACTTCTTGAATTCCAGCAGGCTCAGTGCTGTGACCACTGTCCTGGGAGCCTGTTCCAGTGCCCTGCCACCTCTTGGTGCAGAACCTTTCCCTAACATCCAGCCTGACCCTCCCCTGTCACAGCTCTATGCCATTCCCTTGGGTCCTGTCGCTGTCACCTGAGAGAAGAGATCAGCACCTGCTCCTCCACTCCTCCCTCTCATTGTTAAGGTGTCTTAGCTGCTACGATTAAATTCAGAGATTGACGATGCATTAGATCTTCTTCATCAGGATCGTAAAATAACTGAAAGTCCTTGCCTTGTTTTGGGCCCAGTAACTCTTTTGTGTCTGAAACATACACTTTGGAGAGGGCTGGTGTCAGTTTACAAAAGAAAGGGATAAAAACAGGTAAAGTCTTTTGTAGGGGAGACTTGCAAACCTGGAAATATCTGCCTTCCTTGAAACTCCCCTCCCCTCATTTTATATTGCTGACTTTGACATTATATGGCATAGGCTATCCCTTTGGTTAAGTTTGAATCGGTTGTGGGTATGTGCTCTCCTAACTTTTAGCAGACCCTCGACCTTCTCACTGTGGGGGGAGAAGAGAAAGCCTTGGAACGGTGTGAGCACTGTTTAGCAACAGCCAAAACAGTGGTTTGTTTAAGGCAAAAATCCAAAATGTAGCAGTATAGGGACTGCTATGAAAAAAATTAACTCTATCCTAGCTATACCCAGAACAACAAGCTGCACTTTTTGCCTGTTACGCATTGGTACAATCTACAGCACAAAATACTTCTGGTATTGCAGGTGAAGATTCATGCTGGCCCAAAGTTTGCCTCTTACTTGACGTTCAACCCCTCAGAAGTGAAATCTCTCCACGACGAATATGGGGATCTGGGGAGCTGCATTGAGGTTGTGGACAGTGTACAAGAGGGTGTCGAACATATCCACAAGTATGGAAGTTCTCACCTGGATGTTACCGTCACGGAGAATGGTTTGTGACCAATCTGTTCCCTTAAGCTTCTGCTTTGGTTTCACTGTGGGATCTTGTTATTAGCATAACTACTTACATTGCAGTAGTTTCTCTTATCTTGGTTCTGTAGTGAGCATAATCAGCTGGAACCCTATGAGCTAAATCTATCTGTAGTTGTGTTTAATTCAAGGAAAACATGTTGTGTGCCCTTATTCCAGGAGGTGAAGGCATGTGTTTGAGCAACTGGCCAACGACAAGTCAACGCATGCTCTTGTCAGGCAGATTGCTTTGTGTTCCTGTATTGTACAGACTTACCACATCAGACAGTTTTGCAGAAACATCTCCTGAATCCTGGAGACGTCTTTAGGCCTCCGAAGGAGGAAGAGGTGAGCTTCTATAGAGGGAATATGGGCTGTAGGAAAGATCAGACTATATACGTTTTGTCTTCCCAGGTTGCTTTTAAGCCTTGCAAACAAGGACCACAAGTGTTTTTCTCCATCTCTCCCAGTCCTTTATTTCCCAGTTCCGCATCTGTAGCGTAAAAGCTGCATGTATCTCAGTTCCCAGTTTCTTGCTCCTTTGATGCCGCGAACTTCTGTTCCTATGCGCCACTCTGTGCTTCTTCCACTCCTCTGCATGAGGTTTGAACACTCTGCCACTTCAAAACGTAGCTAGAACTGCTCCCAGCCAAAGGATGACTCTCCATACAAGGCTAAAACTTCTGAGAGTCAGCTACAGTAAGGTCATTTTGATTTGTGGCTCATCAGTGTGAGATTCAAGCAGGCATCTGTTTCTGTACCTTCTGCAGAAATTAAACGAGTAGCACCGAAAGGCATGCATTTGATACTGTAAGCCACTACCTGGTGCACTAGTGATTTACTTGGGTGTGTACTGGAGATAGAGTTCATCTTTAGCATTCGTCCCATTGCTCTGGGCAACTGACTTGCAGCTTACAGCCTTACAGAGAAAGGCATCCTCCAGAGTACTAAGGCTCGTACAACTCTGCTTGAGGTTGCTCCAGTCTCACATGTTCTGTGTTGAACTGGGTTAGTTAGCTGACTTCATGTGGTGTTTCGGCATTCTCTTTCCCAAATACTGTTTTCAGTATAAACTTAATATAGGACTTTCTATTAATTTCCATTAATTCCATTATGATAGGACTTTCCATGTTCTTTATAGAACAGTTCCATGTATCCATTTAGATAATGTAGAGCTGAACATGTAGTTTAACTGTCTGACTGCAAAATGTAGCTCGGGGCTGCTGTCACTTCTTCCCAGTCATACAACTATCCCTGTTTGCGAGGTCTAGGCTGTAGTAAGAATTAGACGTCTTTTCACTTCTTGTCTTTGCAAGCTTCTTGTAATATTTACAGTTGTGTCTATGTGATAAACATATTACGAAGAAGGTGTGTATGAACATGCTTTAATCCAGGCTGTTAAATACTGTCTGATAATGTTGCAGGTGAAAGTTCTGTTCTTGTATCTCTTC
The DNA here is from genome assembly GCF_965140915.1 of Aythya marila. Classification (NCBI taxonomy): domain Eukaryota; kingdom Metazoa; phylum Chordata; class Aves; order Anseriformes; family Anatidae; genus Aythya; species Aythya marila. The sequence continues at coordinate 87,667,270 of NC_139080.1, forward strand.
ACGGTATGAGGCTGTGCCTATTGGACTGCATGATCACTCTGTACTGTATCCTATTTTCTTCTCTGCCTCTTTTTCAGAGAAAACAGTGGAGTTCTTCCTCCAGCATGTGGACAGTGCTTGGAATGCCAGTAACCGATTCTCTGATGGATAGAGATTTGTACTCTGTATGTGCCTGTGGTGTGCAGGCAGCTAAGCACCACAAAGCCGTTTGCTCCCTCAGCAGTGTGGGAGGAAGGAAAGACTGGAACAAAACTGAGTATCAGTTACCTAAGTAAACAGGTGCACATACTAGGAAGTGCAGAAGACAAGGGAAACATTAATTCCTGAGGTAGAAACTACTAGAAATCGCTGTAGCAGGCTTGAACATGCAGTGCTCTGTGTGTTAAAAAATTGTGTTTAGGGTTTTATAAGATCACGCAATAGTCTGTTTAAGAAGAGGAAAAAGAAAAACAAAAAAGGATATAAGAATGGAATCCTGACTAATTTAGTTCTTATTGTTCAAAGGGTAAACCCTCAAACAAATGTACGATGTATGTAAGACACACGTAGCTTTCTGGCTTCTTTCTCTCTAAAAGTGAAGCTGAAACTGACAGAAGTATAAACATTCCAATTTAGAATAAAGCTCCTCTGATCAGAACAGGTAAAAATAACTTCTGACACTTGGGGAGGAGTGAAGGAAGGGAGGTGAATGACTGCTTCTACATAAAGATGCAGGGCTATATAGTACAAAGTTGAATATCTTCTGAGGATCAACTACCTTTACCTTGTGTGTTTTCTACAGGTGATGAAGTTGGAATTAGTACTTCTCGTATCCATGCACGCGAACCAGTGGGAATTGAAGGACTCTGAACTACAAAGTGGTTACTGACAGGGGACAATCATGTTGTTTCTGACTTCTCAGAGCACGGGAGCATGAAGTAGCCCCACGAGAGCCTACCTCTCCCTCAGAGAAATACCGAGTACATTGAGAAAACTCATCAATAAAATGTTTATTGAAGACGTTCAGGCTTCAGGGTACTCTTTGGGGAAAGAGATTTGCTTTTCAGCTCTGAGATCATTGTTCTTGGTCATTGTGCAGTACAATGAATATGAAGTGATCCCATCCGTGACACGCATTATTTGTTGCTGTCTCTTACTGTTTCCTTAGATAGTATCTGCAAACTGACCTTGCTTTTGCCAGAGAGGTTTCTTCAAAACATAGAGATACCGTAAGGAAAAGTTGAAATATCTGCTGCGTTCTGTTCATGCCCTTGCTCCCCTCCAGCAAAGATGCCTGGTGGTAGAGTGTAATTTTTTTTCCCTGTCTTTAATCTGAACACCTGTCTTGGTGAACAAACTCGGTAGCTTTCCTTTAGTCACGTGACCACAGCAGCTCTTGAAAGCTCTAAAGCTTTAAGACACTTACTGTCTTTGTCTGATCACTCTGTGATTCCTATGCGTTTGGAACGTATATTTCATTAATGTTTTGACCAAGCAACCTTTTTTATCTAATTTCTTTGTATTTTTGACAACTGTAGATAAATAGCGCAACTGTATACGGTGTGAATTTTGTTACCTCTGTCCACCAGACATTTATTTCTCATGGGTTTTCTGTGAAATGTAATCCCTCCAAGCCCGTCATCCAGATGCAATACTACCTTGAAGTTTAAAAGAAGCTCTGAATAAATGCTGCCTTTTGCGTACTGGAACAAAGGAACTCACGTGTGCATGCTGCAGCCAGGGCTCAGGGAAGCCCTCCATAGGTCAGGGTGGTTGGAGTGTCAAGGTGCATGGGGAGGGAGTGGAATGGTGCCACACTGCAAATGCTGGCAGGGCAGGGAGTGGGATGGGTGCAGCCTGCACAGGGACATTCTCTCCTGTGCATCCGTTTCTTGCTGCTAACTTGCCTCTGCATGCTTTGTTGACTGCTGGCGTGTGCGTGGTACTCAGGAGCCAACATAGTGGCACACAGGACCTATCCGGGCATCTGGGTGTCTGCTGGGTAGCCATGTTACCGCACTCACCCATTTAGGACCATTGCACTCTACTCTGCAACCCTGAGAAAGCCATTATGCCCCACGCTCCTCTTGTGCTTCTATGCTCTCCTGAGACTTTGTGACAACTGCTTGCACTGCAACCACAACTGGTACTGCCCATCAATGATAAAAGCACTGATACTGCAGCACCCAGTACTGCACGCCTGCAGTAGCGTTCCCTGCAATTCCTCTGTCCAGCTACCGCTGTTACTCCTTCCTCTGTCCCACTCGTCTCTTGATCTTTTTTGATTCCTCTGCCCTTCTCAGTGTCTGTCTTCCTCTATCCTTTCCCCTGGTCTCATAACATCTAATCTAACTCCCCTCTTTCTCTTTTAGTTTGGAAACTTCCTTGCCCTGTCATTATCTGTCTGAGCAAAAAGTTGCTCTCCAACTTTTTTTATAAGCCACCTTTAGGCACTGAAAGGCGGCAATTAGCTCTCCCTGGAGCTTTTTCTTCTCCGTGATGAACAACTCCAGCTCTCCTGGCCTGTGTTCAGAGGGGAGAATCCCCATCATTTGTTCTAACTTTCGTTGGGTTAACCATTTCCATTAATGAGGGAACGGTTAAGGCAATTACTCCACAACTACCCAAAGCAGCGATAGTGAGAAGCCCACTTCCAGCATCCATTTCCCATGCAGGGACAGATGGACACCGCTTGATGTCTTGCCCCCCAGGAGAAGGGGAGTCGCCACCTGTCCGTGTTGTTTTTTGTTTTTTGTTTTTTTTTTCTTTTTTCTGCGAGTGATATTATTACATTGTTTATTTACATGTTTTTGTTTTTGGTGTGTAATCTGTTATGCTCCTAGATTTTTCTTCCTGTGTAAAAGAAAGGTTGAGCTACTTCCAGCTGAAAAAGCTGGAAGTTCGGTTACTTGCTTGATCATATTGTTCTTTCAATATTCAAAGCTGAAGCAAAAGCATGGGGATTGCTGCTTGTAGAGAAACACCAGTTCTCTCACTAGAGTACAACGCTTTCTCAAAAACATGACAGGCCATTAGCTCAGGGTAGCGATCATGCAGCTTATCGGTCACAGTGCGCACAAGAGCATCAGGTCCCCCTCTCGTCACAGAGCCTGTCCGTGGTGTCTCCACTCCACTCTGTGCCCCATCCCGTTCCTTAGAGTCAGCACACGGATATCTCCTACTGCGACAGCATGTAATGTTGGAGGCGTTGGAAGTCCTGATCCATCCATTCGGAGCAGGAGACTGTGTTTTGATGCAAATGTGGAAAGAATCGAAGCTGCAACGTGAGTGGGAAGGACTGTTCCAAGTGCTCCCGACTCCTGAGATGGCAAGAAGAACGGCTGAGAAAAGTGCCTGTTCTCGTCCTGGTCTCCATTCTGCCAACCTGCTCCTTTTCATTCCTTCTTTCTGCTTCTTTATTGATGACATAACTTCGTCACATCGTGTTGCCTTCCTTTTTGTTTTTTTTTTTTTTTTTTATCTTGAGGGCAGGCTCCCCTCCTATACCCTTCTCTCCACAGCAGTTCTTTTCAAAACAACTTTTCATTGGTCAAACAACTTTGCAAATAACAGTAACAGTAAACACCCAGAAACTTCCATGCCTCAATGGCTGGAGAACAAGAAACCCGAGACTGCATGCAGCCTCTTGAATCACCCTTCTCTGTTCCCTCTAAACTCTTTTACATTCCTGATGGCCTCATCGAGAAGAGTCTAGTGTTAGGGTGGTGTTAGTGTCTAGTGTGGGGCTTTCCAACCCCCATGGCCACCCTCCCAAATCTTCCCCTTCTTTATTAATATCAACCATTTTCTTGACATGAATTACCACTCCATATATAATACTTCCAATTAGGTGGTAAATTCTTCCTTGCCCTCCCATCACCACATAGCCACCAATACCCTATACCTAATTTTCACCCACTTTCCAAAGTTCCATCCACTCCAGACTCCTTATCAGGGTCGTATGCTACTTGGATAGTAATATTACAAAATGACCTTAAATTGGCTAGATTATATCCCCCTGCATTTACAGTTTTTGAACAGTCGGGTTCCCGACCAAAACTAAGCCCCAGATCACGCAAGATCTTTTGTTCGCTGCCATCATTGACCCCCATACACCGACTTTTAACAGTAACGTTTCCCGTGCTTGTAAAGCAAATTTCGGTCCCTCAGGGAGGGTATAATTTACCCTTTCCACTCCCCAACATTGAGCGGACCACTTCTGATTAGTCTATATAATGCATTGTTCCAATTTCTGGAGGGTATCCCATATAGCGGGATTTCCATATTGCCCCTCGGAAGTGCAGTACATATCCAACAGTCAGATAAATTTAAAGATAGGGCGACTCTTTCAGGTATGTTTACATTCGAGTTTTCCTTCCATGCTTTAGCTGATACAATAGTTACAAGCAATGTCCAAAGTCCATACGTGTTGCCTTTTCAATTTCAACTTATTGGGTCCCATCGTTTCAAGTGTCCATGGACCTTGCATTGACTTCTTGATTCTCATGTGGTGAATCCAAGCAGGTTGTTCATTAATTTTTACTGCGGTGTATGATGTAAGCAGCACCTGAAAGGGTCCTTCCCATTGGGGTTCCAAAGTTTTTTTCTGCAAGAGACTTTACATATATAGATGTATAATCTCCAGGTTGTACATTGTGTATAGGTCTATCCAAAATGCTACTCCGGGTTCCAGCTACATATTTTCCAATTTTGTCTAATTGTTTCCCTAATGCCACCATATAGGATGTCATAATTTTGTCTCCTGCTTGTGCGGACATCCCCTTCTGTATTCCATAGGGTTGTCCATACAGGATTTCAACAGGGCTCAGTCCCTCCTTTGCTCTTGGCCTTGTTCGTATGCATAAGAGAGCCAAAGGAAGAGACTGAGGCCAGGCCAGATTCGCTTCCTGTCCCAACTTTACAATCTGTTGTTTGATCAAGTGGTTCATCTTTTCTACCTGGCCACTTGACTGAGGGCGATATGGGGTATGAAGTTATCAATCTATACCTAGATGGCGGCTGATTTGTTGCACTATTCTTGAAATGAAAGGCGGTCCCCTGTCAGAGGATATAGTAGCTGGTACCCCAAAACATGGTATTATTTCCTGTATTAGTATTCTTACCACCTCCCTAGCCTTGGCTGTTCTGGTAGGAAACGCCTCCGGCCAACCTGAAAAGGTGTCAGTTAATACCAACATGTATCGGTACCCCCCTTTTCTTGGGAGTTCCAAAAACTCAATCTGCCATTGTTGTCCAGGCCCATTACCTTTTCCAATTTGGCCTATCCCTAATTTTGGAGTATTTTTGGGATTAGTCTGGAGGCAAAGGTCACACTGCTGAGTCAGTTGTCTCGCAGTGGTTCCTTGCTACAATTTCTCTGATCCAATGTTTATATAAGGCTTCAGTCCCCCAGTGCCTCTTTCTATGTTCCTCTCTTATCAAGGGCCATATCATATAAGAGGGAATAATCATTTTCCCTTGGGGTAAGAGCCCACCCTTCCTCATTATAGGAACCTGCTAGATCAGTAATTAATTTCTGATCTTCCTTGGTATATTTGGGCTTACCTTCTAGGGAGATTTGCCCACTGGGGATCAGGGCCCCTTCTGTTTTTACCTCCCTTTTGGCTGCATGTTTTGCCTCTCTGTCTGCCAGCTCATTTCCTTTTTCCAATTCTGAGTTTGCTTTTTGGTGTGCTCTGATGTGCACGATTGCCACTTTCTCAGGGAGTTGAAGTGCTTCCAACAACTTCAAGATTACTTTTGCATGCTTGATATTTTTGCCATGCAAATTCAGTAATCCCCTCTCCTTCCAGATCACTCAATACGCATGTACAACCCCAAAGGCATATTTTGAGTCTGTACAGATGTTTTTGATTTTGTCTTGGGCCAATTCCAAGGCTCGGGTCAGATCAATTATTTCCACCTTTTGTGCAGAGGTGTTCGCAGGTAAAGGCCCGGATTCTACTGCCTCTTTACAAGTGGTAGCTGCATAACCATTGTGTCGTTTGCCACTTACGACTTAGCTGCTCCCATAAGTGAACCAGTTTTCTGTGTCTTCCATAGGATTGTCTTTCAGATCTGGACGGCACGAATATACTGCTTTGATGGTTTCCAGACAGTTGTGATGCACTGGGTCCCTTGTGTTCCCACTGAGAAAAGAAGCTGGATTGACAATGTTGGTGACTACAATTTCCACATCATCCTGTTCCACCACTGTAGCCTGATATTTCAAAACTCTTTGTGGGGAGAGCTAATGTCCACCTTTTGCTTCCAGTACTGCAGATACCGTATGGGATGCTAACACGGTTATTTTCTGGCCCAAGGTAAATTTTTGGGCCTCCTGGATGTTTAGTACTATGGCCGCAACCGCTCACAAACATCCAGACCATCCCTTTGCAGTTGTGTCCAATCGTTTGGAGAAATAAGCAACTGCCCTACGGTATGGGCCCAGGTCTTGTGCTAATATTCCCAGGGCAATCCCCTGCTTCTCGTGGGAAAAAAGGTAAAATGGCGTACTCACATCTGGGAGTCCCAAAGTTGGAGCTGACGTCAGGGCCTTCTTCAGTAGCTTGAAAGCTTGTATTGCTTCCTTGTTCCATTGAAGGCATTTCTGTTCAGTAGTCGTGAGTGCATACAGGGGTTTAACAAGCAGTCCGTAATTCTAAATCCATAGATGGCACCACCCGCTCATACCCAAAAAGGTCCATAGTTCCTTCACTGTTTGTGGTCTTGGAGTTTGGAATATTGCCTCTTTTCGAGCCTGTCTCAAGGTCCTTTCCCCAGCACTGATTTCATATCCCAAATAGGTTACCTGTTGTTGTACTACTCGGGCCTTTCTCTTAGATACCCTGTACCCTTGGAGTCCGAGAAAGTCTGGCAGATTCACCGCCCAAGTCAGGCAGGTGTCCCTTGTTCTAGCAGCAGTCAGAATATCATCAACATATTGCAGCAATTTCCCTTCTCCTGGTGGGGCCTCCCAGGATTCAAGATCTTTCGCTAACCGATTTCCAACTATTGTGGGGCTATTCTTGAAGCCTTGGAGTAACACCGTCCAGGTGAGTTGGGTCCTACGCCCACTCTTGGGGTTTTCCCATTCAAATGCAAATCTTTTCTGGCTGGCTTCATGGAGAGGGAGGCAAAAGAAGGCATCCTTTAAGTCAAAAACTGTAAACCAGGCTAGTTCTGGTGTTAATACAGTTATTTATTGCCCGTAGATCCTGGACCACCCTATATGACTCATCCGGCTTGTGGACAGGTAATATAGGGGTATTAAAATTGGATTCACATTCCCTCAACAATCCTACTTACACTTTTATTACTGGTCGAATTCCTTCCCTATCTTCCTGCTTTAGAGCGTACTGCTCGATCCTCACTGGCTGCTTTCCCTCCTTGAGTCGAATCTCAACACGTGGGGCATTTTTAGCTCTCCCAGGTTCATCAGTAGCCCATACGCCTGGGTATACCTGGTTTACGACTTCTTCATTAACTTGTCCTTCCATTGGCAGGTTGACTAGGGCTAAACTCATTACCTGTATATATTGTTGATCCTTTACCTCCAGAGTAATCTCCCCTTTTTCAAATTTTATTACTGCTCCTAATTGCTCTAATAAATCTCTACCTAAGAGTGCCCTTGGGGAGTTAGGCATATATAAAAATCTGTGTATGCCCCGTTGTTTCCCTAACTTGTACTTCAAAGGTTGACAAAAATAAGCCTTTTCAGGTCGATCGGTTGCACCTTTTACCCTAACATAATCATTCCCTAAAGCCATTAATGCTTGATTTAGAACTGAATATGTTGCCCCCATACCAATAAGAAATTTCACTTCCGTTTCTCCCCTATCTTCATTATAACCAGTGGAGGATCCGTTAGGGTAGATTCCCCAGGTCCCCGTTATTTCTGCCAAAATCAGGGGCTGATTACCCTAGGAAAAGGCTAGTCAGTTTGTTCTCTGAATCCGAGAGATCTGGGTCCGAATTTTTTTTATTTATTTTTTTTTCCATTACATTTCAAAGTTGGTCCAAAAATTCCATGGGGGTTTCTTTTGGACCTTGTTGGAAGCATATTCTCAATTCCCAATTCAAACAGATTCGAGTATTAACTTAACTTCATAATTTTCAGGATGATTAGGGTCTCAGTGGGGTCGGTCAGGGGAATGCAATTGTCAACAGTTCCCTGAGCGGTCCCATTGGCAATCTGAGCTTGCACATGAACTCAGGTTGTTTTAAGAGTTAACTGCTTTTCTGTTTCCATAACAACTCTCTGGGACACATCATGATCCCTTTGCCCCAGAGGGCTAACACCTGTGATTTTGAGATCTCAGCCTGGGGCTGAGACAGAGCTTTTAAAACTCCTACATCCTCTTTCCCTGCTCATTCAACTTTAAACACCTTTAACACCTTCAACAACCCTTTTATCACTTCCTTTATCTTTCTCCAGCCTGTACTTTTCTAATGCCAACACCAAAGGCTCAGTCAAGGGCCAATTAACTCCGCTCCTTTTCTCTCTAAGATGCTGAAACAACATATCTGTATACTACATTTCATCCTATTTTCCTTCTCTCCTCAAAGGACTTTATTGACTGTAATGAAGGACATATTGACCGTAATACGGTGTTATGATTAATAGTTCCATTGTGGGGCCACTCCTCTCCATCCTCTAGTTTATAAAGTGGCCACCACTGATTACAATATTTGATAACAGTTCTTTTACTCTCTGTCCCCCCTCTTCCCATTATATCCCTCCAATGTGTTAGTATACATTCTAGGGGGCTTTTCCGCGGGATTTCTTTGCTTTGACCTTTTCCCATTCTAATCTATAGCAGTTAATATTCCACCATTTTCCTAGGAGCTCGTTACTAGTCAATCCCAATCCCTCCAAAATCCACAATATATAGAGATACACAAGTAAAATCAGACCACTGTAAATTAACTGCCTGTAGACAATTACACTGAGGACATTTAAACCCGACGAGCAGATAATATGCCTGGGCAAATTTTGTTCCCTTAGGCATACACCTCAATAGCAGTTCTTATATTATATTTACATATTCACATATTAACATATGTTTAAAAGAACACTTTAACAAAAATGCCCGGGCCTTTACATATACAACAACATACAGTTATTATTCCAATTAGAATTATTCCCCAGAAGCTGCAAACATTATGCCAGTTACCATTAAAGCTCGCCTACCCTCCTCCCGTCTCTTCTATGATCTTCAGGATGTTCCTTGTGGTTCCTAGAACCAGGGTATGGCAGCTTCTACTCAAAACCCCTTTTGGCCGCTCTATCGGCCACCTCCGTTTGGCCACTCTACCGGCCACCTCCCAAGATGCCTTCAGGGTTCATGTTGCACGCTAGACATCTCTATGCGGCTTATCGACCTCCCCAGCCAATTGGCTTACCTTAATTAAGGTGTACCGTTTGCCCGCAACCACAGGAACTTCCTGTATCCCTGCAGTGAGCGGCTGGGAGAGGAGCTCCTCTGAGAGAGAAAAAGGGGCTCGGGGCGCGCCTAGAAGGTCTGCTCCACAGTCGATCCTGCAGCCGAACAGAGTCCTCCTGCCTGGCTCGCCAAACTCATGCGCAGAAAAGACTCCACAACCATAGGGTTGCGATCCTGGGGTGTCATGGCATACCGCTACTTGTGTTTGGGGAGCTGGTCAGAGCACCCACCTCCATTTCTGTTTATGGTGGCTGAGTTTGTTCAAGTAATCCCTGACTTGATACCTGTCCCCTGCTGGTGGTTCTGCGGAGTCTTGCCTTTAGGCACAAAGACCCAGGACCAGCCCTTCAGAAACCCACACTGGCTACTTCTGATCCCTCCGTTGTCCCGCATGTCAGCTGCAGCGCCTTCCCTGGCCCAGGCTCAGTGCTCATCACAGCAATGGCTGACATCCCAGCAGAAGCCAGCCCGCTCTCTTTGGGCGCTACCTCAATGCATGACTTTGCTCACTTTGGCCCCTCCAGCTCTCTCCCCACTCCCGGTGCAAGGATGGAGTGAGAGAGCAGCTGTGTGGTGCTCAGCTGCCCACTGGGCAGCCAGCATGGGGCACGAAGGATTTGAGATAACAGCATCACTGGCGATCACCTGATTTTCACCTACGTAGAAGCAAGCAGCTCCAACGCAGCCGTGTACCTACTGCTCCATGGGATGCTACTATGCAGTCTAACCCCTCATGGTTCTGAACTACCCCTGCTGATAAGGATGTGACCTCCTGTAGCGCTGAGGTGATAGAATCTGCCGGAACATTAGTAATTTGCTCCACTGTAGCGGACGTTTAGTAAAGCATGTTGTGTTAAAGGATAAGGAAGTTTGGCAGGACCTAAACCCCCTTGCGTTCCAACTTGTCCTCAGATATCAGAGGGGCTGGGGGTGGCTGGGTTTGGATTCTGAGCGATGCCCTGTTTGGAACTATAAATCCGGTTGTATTCAATAGACTAAATTATCGTGATCATGGATGCACATATCGTGTAATACACTTTCAGTCTAGTAAATGACTGGTGTAGTTTATTGGAGCAACACGAGCACAGGTTCTTTTGGATTGCCGCTGATGAAGACTCTGTCTGCAAAGCACGTGCAAATACCAAGAATATGACTAACACAACCAGCTACATATACGTTAACTTGTGGAACAACTCTATAGAGAATGTTAGGTTTCCCAGGGAAGCACTCGCTGTAACTGAGGGTTCAGACCTCACCCTGTAGGCATCCCTGTAGGGGGGAAGAGAGGTTCAGCACGGCAGCCTTCGGCTGATGCCAGGAGTCAGCGACGTCCTCCCTACTTGTCTGTGGTGGTGTCTTCCCCAACATTTTCCTCTCTTGAGCCCTTTTTTTACTATGTTCCTGCTTTTAGGTAGTGAGCGACTCAAGTCATATGCGCCTTTGTTGTGACTGGTATACATTTTCCTGGCTTTTGTTTTTGCTCAGGGAAATTCAGAGCGTGTGCTCAGTGAGAGGTAGTTGCACCTTGGAGGCGGGTAGCCTTGGGGATGGAGGTGTATTTTGGCACTGTAGTGAGATTATAATGAGCAAAGTTCATCCAGAGGACATGAGTAGGTTGTCAGTTAGACTCAGGGCTGGCCATGTAATCTATCAGTTCCGTACCATCAGGCTCACTCTAAAATCGTGCTGTTCCTAGCAAAATGGCCCGACGCCCAGGAAGGACGAGGCAGTGGGTTGCTCTAACACGCTGTGGCCAGGGAAGCAAAAGCTTTCCTTCCTCTTGGTTTCACAGCCTAGCAGAGCAGCTTGGTGCCGTGGAGTTTTCTAACCATTCAGTTTTCACACAAAAAAATGACACGTTCAAGCAGTGAAGAAAGAGGGCTGTTTCTTTGGGGAAAGTCCAGCAGAGAGGTTACTCGGCGGGGCCCGAGGGCTGGAGCTGGGCTCAGCACTGAGCACAGCTGCAGCAGCATAGCCAGCCAGCTCTCGGGACACGGGGCCTCCTCTCCCACACCCTCCGGAGCCGGTAACGTAGTGCTTGCAGGCTGAATGTGGAGGAAGTTCTCAGGACCAGGATGGTTTCAGTCACCAGGGAGGAGACCGAAGGGCTGCTGTAGCCCTCCATGCTTCTCAGGGCTGACATGGAAAGGAACAGAGGGCAGCTCAGAGCCTGTATCACTGGGAAGCACGCCCAGGAACCCCTCCTGCCAAGCCCACCCCACCTCCTCAGCTGGGGCAGGGGTCGCAGCTCACTGCCCAGGGTCTTTTCTCCTCCCAGCCAGTTCGTGCTGATACCCCACTGCCCTCACTCACCCTCGATGATGTTCTCTAGCTTCTCCTTGTGCCCATCCACCAAGTGCTGCCCGGCAAGCCCTAGGTACACACAGCCCATCACAGATCCCGCTGGCCAGCTCGCCCCAGACACAGTCCCCCCCTCAACATCCCTGCCGGCTTGGCCATGTGTGCCCAAGTGTGACACCACCCAAGGAGGCTGCGAGGCACTCGCTAAGCTTCCCACCAGCAACCACTGCATGGGCAGGGGGTGGCCGAGGGCAGCAGGGAGCCCTCTCAGGCACTCCAGGCCCACTCTGAGCCGGCAGTGCTCTGCAGCCACGTGGCTGATTCAGCAGCAGCTGGGGCTGCGGCCAAGCTGCTGTGGGGCACAGAGGGCCCATGGGGTTGTGACTCACCAATGAACCTGATGGCCGCCTCTTGCAGGGGCTCCTGGGGGCTCCACAGGTATGGCAGGCTCTGGCACAGGTAGTCATCCACTCTGCTGCTGTGCCCCACCAGCTGGAAGAGAATAGTACATGTGGATGGGGCTGGTGCAGCCTCGCCCCTTGGCCAGGCCAGCCCTGTACGTGGGACTGGCTTCCCCTGCTGGGATAGCCTGATGCAGTGGCTAGAGGCAAGGGTAGCCACCCTGCACCCTGGGCCAGGGCTGGCAGGCCTTGTCTGGGCCAGGTTTTGGGAGCCCTCGGGCAGTTGTCCTTACCAGGCACTTGCCAATCCTCTGTGGCTGCGCTGTCTCCAGCAGGTTCCTGAGCTGCTTCCACTTCAGGAGCTTGGCAGCACCAAGGAGGGCTTCCCGAGAGGCCTGCAGAGCAGCAGAGAGTGGGAGATGAAACCACTGCGCATTGGACAGGCCCTGGTTGTCCTGCACCTTGGCGAGGCTTGGGGGCTTTTCTGGCCCTTGCTGGGGAGGTGCAGCAGCTGGGGAAGGCATCTGCCAGAGGGTTCAGTGCTCGGGCAGAGGTGTGGGGCAACCACCAGCTCTGGCACTTCATGCTGCTGGGGCTGCAGGACAGAAGTCCCCCAGAGCTGCTCATCTGCAGCCAAGGCCAGCAGGCAGGTGAAGCGCTGCAGTCACTGAGGCACCAGGGCAGGAGGCAGCCAGGGACGCCACGCACGGGGACCCCAGCAGGCTGTTCCCTAAGGCCTGGGCTCCAGAGCCCGCCACCGCGGACACAGGGCCAGACCCCTGCCCTGGCTGCGGCTCCCTTCCCAGGCTGGCAGCCATGCTGGCTCCTGCAACCCCTGGCAGGGGCTGCATCCTTCTGCGTGGCCCAGGGCAGCCTGCAGGCCAGGGTTTCTGCAGTGAGCACGCTGGCGGCTCCAGGGTGCTCATGCCCAAGAGAGCAAAGGAGCATTCAGCCTAGGCATCTGGCGGGTCCCTGTGCATAACATGGGGTCGACAACTGTTGGGCACCTCACCACTGGCCTCAGACACCTGCAGGCACAGCTGGGATGCCCGTGAAAACTCTAGTGCCTAGGTATCTGTGGCTACGCAGCACTGCTGAGCACAGCTGGGAGCAGGCAGGGCAGGTCTGGAAAATGTCCGTGCCCACCTTCTTGGCCCCTGACAGCTCTGGGGCTGCAGGAAGCCTCCCAGTGGGCTTTTCTGTGGAGGGCTGCATGCGGGGCTGGATGTGGGGCAGGGAGAGGCCCCTCCGCTCTGGCCCTCTGTGCAGGCGGAGGTGTAGTAGGGGCAAAATGGCTGTGGTGGGCCTGGTGCAGGCACAGAGGGGCTCTGCACCTTTCTTTTGGATTCGGGAGCTTTGGCCCTGAGGTGAGGCACATTCAGAGGGAGCCTTGCTAACAGCCCATGCCCCTAATGCTTAGGCCCTCCTGAGGGGTGTTGCCCCCTCAAGTGAATGCTCAGCTTAGTGTCCCCACCTCAGCCACACGCTGGTCCTGGTCATGCAGGTGGAAGAAGAGGGGGAGGATGGTGCTCTGCACTTGCTTCTTCATCTCCATCTTATGGGTGCCCTCTGCAACCTCCATGGCATCCTTGCAGAGAAGGATGGAGAGCTCTCTCATGCAGCTGGACTCCTGGTGAGACAGAACAAGGGAGGACCTCAGTCCAGGCTCTTCCGAGCTCACAGTGAGCAAGGGGTCGGTGTGGCAGACAGGGAGACACACGCTCCTGGCTCTCACTCTGCAGTGAGCTGTGGCAGGTAGGCCAAGTGTGTGGGCAGTGCAAAATGGCTCAAGACACAGGAAGGGCAAGGCAGTGGGTTGCAGATGGTCCACCCTGGGGCTGGCAAGGGGACACATGGCAAGGGGAGAAGCGGCCATGGGCAGCAAGGGGCCGAGGAGAAGTTGCCATTGTGGAGCACACATCTGCAGGGCTCTGCACAGGGAGGGGCTGCCCCAGCAGGAGAGCCCAAGAAGCACCAAGCAAAACGTTTCCAGCACGTGCCCAGGGATCATGGTGGGCGAAGAATTCGCAGGCCAGTGAGACACGCGGAGAGGGACGCACCACCCCCAGGCCACATTCACGTGCCCCGTGGCCACGCTAGCCAAACCTCCTGCTTGCCCACCAGACTTACGTTTTCAAAGAGGGGCAGGAGCCTGTCAGGCAGCTGCAGAGCGATGGGGCCAGCCACTTGCCCATCTGCTAGGCGCAGAGTGTTGCGGAGGACAGTCACGGCCTTCATACTGATGTCGCTGTTGGCATCCTGCAGTTGCTGCACGACCTCTGGCAGCAGGTCTTGCAGAGTTACTGCCTACATGAAACACAGCAGTTCTGTTTCAGAAACACCGAAGACCATCCTGGCAGAAGCCCTTTGCTTACAGCAGGCACAGCCCAGAGCAGAGGTCTGTCTCCAGGAGCGTGCTGAGGCCCCTTCAGACAGAAGGCTGCTGCCTTGGGTTGCAGAAGTAGCCACTTGTGTCAGCCTGGCGCCGTGCGGGGCCTCATCTTCCCAACCTCAGCAGGATGACTGCTCTGGGTAGAGTGCTCCTGCAGCTGAGGCAGCCCTGCGCTGGCTGGCCTGGGGCCTGGCATTGACCTCTTTCTGGCACAGCAGGAGGTGCCTTTGAGCGGACACTGGTGCCGCTCTCCTCGTGCTGCACAGTCCAGGCAGGGGCTGCCCAGAAGCGCTCAGGGGCTGATGAAGAAGGCAGTGAGAGCAGTGGAGCCACTACCGCCCCTCCCGATTCTTGGCAAAGTCCAAGCAAGCCTCTGCGGGCAACAGCACCTGCAGCCCAGCCCCAGGTGGATGCTGCCACTTGGCCCAGATGCCCCCACTCACCATCTTGGGTCTCGTAGACAGTGTGACGAGGCTTGTAACCGCCATCCTACGCAGCACCGAGGACTGACTGCGCAGGTGTGAATGAAGAATGTCTGGGATGCAGGCATTGACAAGCTGCTCAAAGTCTACGCAGTCCAGCAACTGAAAGACACCCAGCAGCCCAGTGAGAGCCTGGCCCAGCCGGCAGGACTCCTGGCAGCACGCTGAATCTGCCAGAGAGCCCAGAGTTTCAAGGCACCTTGGAGAGGCACCGCTTGCTGCTAGGCCCTACCTCCATGAAGACAGCCATGGCGGTGATCTCCTTGTGCTTCTGTCTCTGGCGGAGACATATGACTGCCTCTTCAAACGCCGAGGCACCGAAGAGCGGTGCTTTGCTTCGCAGAGCCCTGGCCAGGGGAAGAACGCATTGGTAGTACCAAGCTGGGCAAACAAACCTCCTTGGGACTGTGCTTTCAGCGCTAGCTGTTATCCCATGGGCCAGACCAGGGCAAGGCTTGCATTTCTGCACTCTGCTTCAGCAGCTGGTGCCATCCACTTGAGGAGAGGCCGCCCGCCCTTCACCACATACCTTACCTTTGCAAACATGGAGGGTGACGAGCACAGATGTGCTCGATTCACTGAGGGATGCCCTGCCTACACACAAGTTGTGGCCTTCCAACAGATGCCATTTCCTGACCACTTTGGATCCCCAGGCCACTGAGCCTTCCCGCGCTCTCTGGCCACCCTTCCGGCTGCTCTGCCACACAGCTCCAGTGCAGGCTGTGGCATTGCCTGCAGAGCCAGCCCCAGCACTCTCCTGCACCACTGGTCCCCGAGGAAGGAGTGCATTGGAAGGTGACAGGTCCTGTGAGTCCTCCTCTTGCACTGGGCAAGAGCAGCCCTTCACCAAGGAGCTCTCAGAGGCAGCAGCATGGAAATCATAGAATGAATCGTAGAATGGCTCGGGTTGGAAGGGACCTTAAAGATCAAAGAGGCCACTTCCCCTGCCGGTCTCTCCTGAGATCCCTCAGTCACCAGCACTGAGGGTCAACGCTGTCCCTCGGACCCCTGGGGATACCTCACCAGCCACGAGGAAGGGGATCACGTGGGGCCCTCCACCTCTGGGGGAAGAGTGCCAGGGGAGACAAGGACAACTGATGAGGCGCTCACCTAGTCAGCACAGCAACACCTGTGTGGAAGGTCTCATGTCTTAAAAGCGTGTCCCAGCCACCCTGCGTCTGGATGTCTTCAACCAAAGTGGCACCCCCCACGTGTTGGAAAAGAGCTCTCATGGTCATCACCGCAGTCCTGCATGCAGAGCACAATGCGCGTCACATGTGGCGCCCCAGCGCTGGCTCCGGCCTGGGGCACAGACCTGGCAGAGGGGATGGAGCACCTGAGAAAGATGCCTGGAGGCCACATGCACTCCCCCATCTGACTGCTGCTCCTGCTGAAGTCCTGCAGTGTGCACTCATGGATGAAGGAGATCTGGAAGAGCACGGCAATGTAGAGCTTGTGGAAAAGTGAGTGCGCAATGTTTTTGCTGGAGGGCAGCTGGAAGATCTTGTTCATGGCACTGGTTACCTGCAGAAAACAGTCAGGTGCAGCTCTCAGTGCACAGGTGTCCCTGCAGCACTGCCAGAGCTTGCGGGTTGGGGGGTGAGGGAGGTGGGGGTGAGGCGTCGCTCTGAGCTGATGGAGGCACCGGGCCAGAGCCCGCTGCCTGGCTGCCTGGCCTGGGGCCCAGCCCCAGCGGCTCCCTGGGTTCGTCTCTGCTTTGTGGCATGGGCAAGCCAGCTTTTCGTGTCCAGAGCAAAGGGCCCAGCAGGCCCCGGGGGTCTTGCCAGCTGTCCTCAGCTCCCTGGGCCAAACCTTGCAGCCTGCTTGGGCCAGGCAGCCGCCCTGCCCGGGGCTGCCCAGCAAGGCAGGAGCAGGCGGGGAGGGAGGAGGACAGAGAGCGGCAGGGCAGGGGTGGGCTGCGTGCCTGTGCGCAGTGGGGCCCCAGCAGTGCATGTGGCCCTGCTGGGCTCTGGCTCCCAGCCCCCCTGACTGGGGAGCCCCAGGGAAGGCTGTCGTTTGGGGACAGAGGAAGAGGGGAGGAGGGGATGGGGAGGGGAGTGCAGCCCCACTGGGGGTGAGCGAGGCCTGGTCCAGGAACTCACAGCCCAGGAACGGACACAGTTGTGGTGTGGGCCAAAGCCATCGTGCCCAGGCCCTATGCGTTGCATCAGCAGCTTTCTCAGCACGTCCTCTGCAACGCAGGGCTCGGAGACCATCGTCTGCCACATGGCCGTGGCAACCCTGCAGAGACAAAGCATGCTGTCGATGGGGCCACCCCAGCCACTGCCCCTTGGCCTGTGCCGGCCCTGAGGGTCCTGAGCTGTGCCAGAGGTGGGTGGGGGGGCCCTGTACCTATCGCACCACGGGAAGACCTCCAGCAGGCCCTGGACCGCGTGCTCAGGGTGCAAGGAGGTGATCTGGAAAAGGGTCCTCTTCAGGATGTCCAGGAGTGATTCCTTGCTGACCGACGCCAGGCGGTCATGGATGATCTGCATGACCCGTGGCACCTGGAGGAGAGACGAGGGAGAATGGAGCGGAGCACAGCCATGGCCCCAGCTGCCACCAGCAAATGCTTCCCTCCTGTGGCTCTTTGCCAGCCCGAATGGCTGTCGGGGACTCCCAAGCCCTGGACCCGGGCCAGGGAGAACGGCCCCCGAGAGGGCAACAGCACAGGGCAATCTGTCTGCAAACTGCTAACCTCCTCCATCTGTGAGTCTGTGATCATATCCAACACGCGGGCAACCACCTTTGTGTCAGAGACCCTGGGGTGTGTCATGCCCTCCAAGATGGTGAGGATGAAGTCCGTCCTCTCGACAGGGAAGAGGAAGCTGCCAAATACCTGCAGGAGGGAAGACATGTCACACAGCCTGCCTTGGTGGCGGGCTGCAGCTGAGCAGCGAGGGCAGCTCTGGAGAGAGAGCCAGGGCAGTGCTGGCACTGTGCCCCCAGCACAGACAGGAGCAAGAGCTGGCGTGGGCTTGCAAGGGCCGGCCTGGGCTGGGATGACTGTAGCCTCAGTGGCTGCGGAGAGGGAACTGCCCCGCAGGGTGAAGGCAGGTGGTGGAGGTCAGGGTCAGGGCACACTTGGTGGTGTGTAGGCAGCCAGGCCTTGTGGGTGGCCAGGACAGCTGGACCTGCAGTGCTGACGCTGGCCACTGACATTAGCCTTTGGCTGCTCCCTGCTGAGATATGGTGGGACCCTGCAGCCGGCTTGCTGGGAGGCCGTGACGGACCCTGCCTCCTGCCCGCAGTTCTTGGGGCACTGGTTCATCCAGGTCTCCTGTCAACCTCACAGCCAAGAATCCCAGGAAGGGAGGGGCTCATTACCGTTGGTTCGTTAGCAGCGTCCTTGGGCAGGAAGGTGCTTGGGCATTCCCGCTCCAGCAAGAGATACGGATAGGTAGGTGTCATCAGGTGGCCTGGGCAGCAAGGCAAACAGAGAGTGGGTGAGTGGTAGGAATGATGCAGAAGCTGCTGCTTGGAGAAGACAGCTGAGAACACCAAGCAGAGCTCTGATTGTGGCAGGGCGCTGTGTCTGTCAAAGAGGGGCACTCTGTGTTGGGTGGAGGGTAGGGGGTGGGGACAGGAGACATGCCAGGGAGGAAATGGGTCTTCTGTTGCAAGGGGGAGGAGGGCAAACCGCCTCGCAGTCTGCAGAAAGGCCAGAGAGTTT
Organism: Aythya marila; assembly: GCF_965140915.1. NCBI lineage: Eukaryota > Metazoa > Chordata > Aves > Anseriformes > Anatidae > Aythya > Aythya marila. Next base: position 87,685,944 of record NC_139080.1, read on the forward strand.
GGTCCGGCTTTCTGCTCTGAAGCAGGAGAGAAGCCCCACGATGCTGCTACTGCTACAGGCTCTCCAGTCCACTGGTTCTCAGGAGTGCTACTAAGCCACTGCCCCAGGGGATATCCTGCTGCTCCAATAGGGGCTGGGGGAGCCCCCTAGGGTTGGTGCAGCACGGCTGCTCCCCTGCTCCACCCTTGGAGGAATGTGCTGCTCTTTCCTCTAGCTGGGGAGGGCGGACAAAGCGGCGTATCACCATGCCTGGTCTTGACTGGGCCCTCGTGTCTGGAAGGTGCTAGCCCACCCCAGCCTCTCTTACTCTGTCGCACCATCACGATCCTGTGGATGGCGTGAAGAGCCTCTGCAGACCCACAGCTGATGTTCTCGTCCTCCTCGGCACAGCACAGGGTGAGGCACCCCATCAGCTGCCCCAGGAGTGGCACAGGCTTCGTCTGGAAGGTGCGAACGCTGACCGTGCCCACTCTGTTTGTGAACGAGTCCTGGGGTTGAGAGGATGGACAGTGGCAGCTTGGCTGAGCTAGTGCACTTGAGACAGCAGGAAGGGGTGAGGGAGTGCTTAGAGGTTGCCTGAACCACCAGCTCCTTACCTGCATCAGAGAAGTGGGGATCAGGGCCTCGCTCAGACTGGCAATCCTCCCCACGGCATACCGACGCTTTGCCACTTTCTCGGATCTTGTGAGGGGCAGCAGGGCCTGAGAAGAGAAAAGCTGCTGGTTTGCCTTGGGATGCAGTGGCAGCTCCCGTAGCGGCAGCTCTGCCAAGCGCCGGGCAGGGTTTACGCAGCGTGCCCAGGCTTCTCCTGAACAAGAGAAGAGCCTGGAAAGGGGGTATAGCCCGTCGCGGCCTTGGGGACAGACCCGCAAGATGATCTCCAGCGTAGCGGCAGTGTAGTCCGATGAAGTACACACCAGCACTTCCAGCACGCTGTCCAGAGATTTCAGAATCTGTAAGGAAGACAGAGCGGGTGGTGCTTTTTTGTTGGTCCTTCCTCATGGGAAGCTGGCTTGAATGCCTGCTGCCTGAGGCAGGCCTCAGCTGCCCAGTGGTGCCAGCAACCTGCCCAGTGGTGTCTCAGGATCTCCGTTGTCTTTCTGTTTCTCCCGTGGTCTTTCAGCAGCCAAAGCTAACTAGGAAAAAGTGCGCAGGAACTGACTGGCAGCAGGCTCTCTGTAGCTCACTCGCTGCTTACCTCAGCATAAAGTGAAGCATCCAACTTGCCCCTCTCCGTCTCTGAAGCAAGAGAGCCAATGGCGTTGATGCAGGGGCCGAGGTGCTGTGACAGCAGTGCTAGGTTCTCTTTGCTGCAAGGAGAGGAGAGAAGGTGCCCGTTGGAGGCTGGCACTAGGAGCAGTGCCCAGATGCCCTGGGAAGGTGACCGTAGATGTCAGGGCCTGGGGTCACCAGGTGGGACCCGTACTGGGTGGGCAAGGCTTGTGTGGAGGCATCTTCTCCCTCTCCCGTGCTGCTGAGCCAGGGATAGAGGGCAGTCATGGCATGCAGTGCACAAAGCCCTTTCCAGCTCCTGCCTCTCTCCCTTCAGGGAAAAAAGCTGGGAAGGGAGACAATGGAGAGCCCCTGCCGGCACTGCCGGCTGGCTCTGCTGGCATGGCACCCTCTGCCCTCCTATCTGGTGCAGGGGAGAGCTGAGGCCCTAAGACAGAGCACCAAAGTCCTGCCCGGGTGGGGGAAGCCCGCTGCTGTCAGGCCCATGCTGTGGAGAGGCCCTGGCCAAGCCAGGGTATGGGGCAGGTACCTCCTTTCACTGATGGCATACGCAGCTTGCCAGCCCAGGAGCATCACAGTGCGCAGGTGGTCGAAGGGAGACTTAGGCAGTTGCATCTGGAGAGAGACAACATGGTCAGGATGGGACACGGGAAGCTGCCAGGGGCTGGCACTGATCTGCAGGGCAGGCAGAGCGTTGCTGGCACTATACCAGCATTGGCGTCAAGACCCGGGGGGTTAAGGGGGGCACGGGCCAGGCTGCTCTGTGCCCACAGAGGCCCGTCCCACCCTCCCCTGTGTGCAGGAACCCCTGTGCTGTTCTGACTGCTGGGCTGGTGCCCGGACAGCTCACCCTTCCCCCCTCCCCGCCCCACTGGGTATCCCCTCACCTTCTTCTCCACTCCCAGGTCGTCACTGGGCAGGTACATGTGTGTCCTCTCCATCCTGGTGCTGCAGATGGTGCGGATCGAGGCCAGAAACTTCAGCTTCCAGTCCTCTTCCTGACAGTCAGGGAGCAGAGAGACAAATAGGGAGGGTGAGAGGGCGGCGACATGGCCAGCAGGGCCACTGCACCACAGGGGTGCAGTGATGGCACAAGGGGCCAGGAGGGCAGCAGCTCAGCACAGCCAGCAGCCCTCCAAAAGCCTGTGTGTGGGCAGCAAACATGGCAGCCCCCAGCTGGGAGAAGCAGGCTGAGCCTCACGCACTGACAAAGTCTGCAGTTACCATTTTGGTGCCAGTGAGAACAGCCCAGAAGTAGTCACAGGCTTCCACGTCCTTGGGCTCCGGAGACATGACGGAGGCAGCAGAAGCATCATCTGATTAAAAAAGAATGGACAGAGCTGTAGGCGGGGCAGGAGGCAGAGGGAAGAGCCATGCCCTTTCTTGAGCCCTGTGCCCACCGCCCTGCCGACTGCAAGCCCTGGGTCGGAGCACTGATGCCCCCTTTCCTCAAGGTTGCCGCTGGCAGCAGAGCAGGAAAGGTCCCTGTCCTGCAGCACTCCTGCCAGGTGAGCAGCCTTCTGCTGCCTGTCCCCACAGCAAGAGCTGGGTCCCCTCCACTCTCTCCCGCTGGGAGCCTCCCCTGCTGCCAGGGGAGGCTGTGCTGGGGCTGGCTCCTGGCTCACAGCTGCCCTGCCCTTCAGGAACCGGCATGCCCCCCGCCGGCTGTACCCCTCTGCTGATGTTCCAGGGAAACGGGCTCCTGCTGCAGAACAGCGTGCACTCGCTGACTTTGGTCCCGTCCAGCCCGCTGGGGACCCTCGCTCGCTTGGCTTCCTCAGTTGTGGCAGTGGCATGGCAGTGCCATGCTGTGGCACCCGTCCCTGGTGGAGCCCCGGCTCCAGCCTGCTGGTGAGCCTGGAGCCTGGGGCCAGGCTGGACGGGCCCAGCAGTGCCTGCGTACTTACCCCTCTGAAGCACATGGGTCTCCCACGTAGAATATGCAGCAGATCTGCTATCCTTCTCAGCGTTCAGGATCTCGGGGACAAGTAATAGCAGCCCCGCCAGGGCAAAATCGTCAGTGCCCCTTTGGCAAGGAGCCGCACAACTCGTGCACTGTCCCATTGTAATCCTCGTGGACACTGTGGGGCTGCCCTGCTGGTGCTGGGTAGTTGTAGCTGTCCCAGGGGTGAGTCACAAAGGGCTCTGCTGTGATGTCACCCAGGACAGAAGGGGGACGCTGTCTCCAGGGCGGAGGGCGTGAGGCCCAGGCACCTGACTCCTCTCAGATGCCACAAGGCCGCTGTGAGATGGGGAAGATGCTAAAACTTATCCAAATTAGTATTTAGCTACATATATTGTAAAATATCCTAATTATAGGGATGTAGATGAGAACCTTATGAGCAGCAGATGTAAAAAGGAAGATATCGCTCAAGGCCAACGGGTGAGGGAAGGACGAACAACTTGTTGGCAGGAAAGAAAGCAAAGATAAACAAAAAACTTCTACATGCTGTCCAGCAGCAGGTCCAAGTCCAGAAAGGTAAAGAGAGTTTAACCTGCTCTTCCTCACTGCGTTCAACCTGAAAGACCTCTGCCCACGACCACCAGGCTACGCTGCGCAGGTGCAACCGGGAGGAGCTAAGGGCGGGGAGTATGGAAATGAGTACTTGGAAGAGGTCTGCCTTTTGGGGAAATCAATGAATATGTATGAGAGCTCATGTAATATGTAACAGTATTCGTGTATAAAATTGTGAGAGACGAGCGGGCAGGTGTGCACTTTTTCAGGGAAGCCATTCCCAGTGCGCCTGGTGCACCGCAATAAAGTGTACCTACTTTACAACCCTATGGTTGTGGAGTCTTTTCCGCGCGTCACCTGTGTGCCCTCACACCCTCTTGGGACCACCCTGTGGCTCTGTGGCGTGTCCCAGAGCGCCAGTGTGCCTGAAGGACCTCCCTTTGTCTTCATGGGCACACCAGAGCCTTGCCTCTCCCACTCAGTGGCCAGAGCAGCCATGGATGTGACCTGGCAATCCTGGGAGACATTCTGACAGCAAAGGTCTGCTAAAACACTGGCAGACACAACTGCCAGTCAGCCTGCAAACTGCTAATCCTTGAGAAGGCCCAAGTGGCCCCTTGGAACTTTGGCTGTGCACCTAAGAAGCAGAAACCTCCTGAGCGACCACTGATAAGGGCAAAAAGGAGGAGCTCTAACAGCACTTCATTGTCTGAAAAGGTGAATATACTTTGGGAAAGTGTGGACATGGACACCTTCTGGGCCACTTTCCCTGCTTGTTCTACCCTGACCCCACAGCTTTTAGAACAGGGAGAAGCCCCTGTCTGCAGGGTCTGCAGAGAAACTTGTATAATTTGAGTTGTTTGGCCTGTGAGGAACGTGATCTCCACACAAGGGTGCCTTCTGGTTGCTATTGAGCAATCTAGAAAGTTCTCTAGTGCCACATAGGAGTAAATAACACTGTCAGCCTTCAGCTTGGAGGCAGATGTGGCGATGGCACCCTAGTATCCTGCCAAGTGTTGCCATCACGGCTAACTTCTTTTGTTGGTATCAAAACTTACCAATTCTTTTGTGATCTCTTGCTAATCATTAATCCTTCCTGTGATAATACTACCCTGGCCACACCGCTGAGTGTGTGAGGCACAGATGCTCTCTCCCACTTTCTGCAGTTTTTGGCATATCACATTTACATCCTTTCCCTCACGCTGAAATCTCTTTCAGTGCCAGGAAGTGCTTTGCAAAAAAGCCTCTACATTGCATTTTCCGTCCTTCTGAAAACATGGTCACACATCCAATAGACAGAGAGAGCGAGCACAATTTAGAGCACATCCAAAAATCCTGCCCATAGGGAGACATTAGAAAACACCTGCGACTTTGGCTTTGGAACTGGAAATGGCACATTTTCAGAGTCCTGGGGTGACTAGTGTCATCATGTGCTCTGATCTCACCGCCTAGTCCTGCTGGCCACGCTAGTTCTCATGCCGTCCAGGATGAGACACCTGGGCACGCTGCTGGCTCACGTTCAGCCAGCCATCAACCAGCATTCCCACGTCCTTTTCTGCTGGGCACACTTCCAGCCACTCTTCCCCAGGCCTAGGTGGCTGCATTAGGTTGCTGTGAACCAAGAGCAGGAGCCAGCACTTAGCCTTGTATAGTGGCACGAGATTGAACTCGGCCCATCGATCCTTTAACCCGGCTGGCAGCTAAGCACCACACAGGTGCCTGTACTGGGCTGGAGTGGCCGCAGGGGCTGGAGTGGTAGCAGTGCTGCACCTGGCCCTTGCTGGGGAGGTGCAGCAGCTGGGGAAGGCATCTGCCAGAGGGTTCAGTACTCGGGCAGAGGTGTGGGGCAACCACCAGCTCCGGCACTTCATGCTGCTGGGGCTGCAGGACAGAGGTCCCCCAGAGCTGCTCATCTGCAGCCAAGGCCAGCAGGCAGGTGAAGCGCTGCAGTCACTGAGGCACCAGGGCAGGAGGCAGCCAGGGACACCACGCACGGGGACCCCAGCAGGCTGTTCCCTAGGGCCTGGGCTCTAGAGCCCGCCACCGCGGACACAGGGCCAGACCCCTGCCCTGGCTGCGGCTCCCTTCCCAGGCTGGTGATGATGCTCTTTTTCTTTCCCTCAATGATGTTCTTTTGCTTCTCCTCATGCCCATCCGTCAAGTGCTGCCCAGCAAGCCTTAGGTGAGGAGCCACAGTCCTCAGGGGCTGCCTTTGTGTGACTTAGGGGGGCACTCCTGGCTCCAGCAAAGCCTCATTAGCTGCCCTTGTGAGGGCTGCCGGCTTCTGGTGGTTCCCTCAGCTACTTTGATGGCTGCACACTGTGATCCCCACTCCACTGTGGAATACATCTGCCCCAGAGCCGATCGCCTCAGGCGAGTGACTGTTAGATGGCGGTTAACAGTGCTCACAACAGAAGGCTTTTCATAGTCCACAAATTCCTTTAGCTGCCATTTCACAGCTCCACTTACAAAGGGAGCCCGAGCTTTCTCTCTCCCCTAAGCACAGCCCTAACCGACGCGCGGAAAAGACTCCACAACCATAAGGTTGTAAAGTAGGTACGCTTTATTGCGGTGCACCGGACACACTGGGAATGGCTTCCCTGAAAAAGGTGCGCGCCTGCCCGCTCGTCTCTCACAATTTTATACACGAATACTGTTACATATTACATGAGCTCTCATACATATTCATTGATTTCCCCAAAAAGGCGGACCTCTTCCAAGTACTCATTTCTATACTGCCTGCCCTTAGTTCCTTCCGGCTGCGCCTGCGCAATGTAGCCTGGTGGTCGTGGGCAGGGGTCTTTCAGGATGAAGGCAACGAGGAAGAGCAGGTTAAGCTCTCTTGACCTTTGTGGACTTTGACCTTCTGTTGGACAGTTTAGGCCTTTTTTGCTTGTCTTTGCCTTGTTTCCTGCCAACAAGTTGTTCATCCTTCCCTAATGAGTTGTTCATCCTTCCCTCACCCGTTGGCCTTGAGCGATATCTTCCTTTTTACATCTGCTGCTCATAAGGTTCTCGTCTACATCCCAGATAATTAGGATATTTTACCATATATGTAGCTAAATCCATCAATGCAAAATGGACTTCCTTTACCGGATGCGGGGGGAAACCTTGTTACAAAAGATGAGGAAAAGGCGGAGGTGCTTAATGCCTGCTTTGCCTCAGTCTTTAGCGGCAATATCGGTCGTTCTCTGGATACCCAGTACCCTGAGCTGGTGGAAGGGGATGGGGAGCAGAATGTGGCCCTCACTATCCATGAAGAAATGGTTGGCGACCTGCTACGGCACTTGGATGTGTGCAAGTCAGTGGGGCCGGATGGGATCCACCCGAGGATACTGAGAGAACTGACAGAGGAGCTGACCAAGCCGCTTTCCATCATTTATCAGCAGTCCTGGCTATCGGGGGAGGTCCCAGTTGACTGGCAGCTAGCAAACGTGACGCCCATCTACAAGAAGGGCCGGAGGGCAGACCCGGGGAACTATAGGCCTGTCAGTTTGACCTGAGTGCCAGGGAAGCTCATGGAGCAGATTATCTTGAGAGTCCTCACGCAGCACTTGCAGGGCAACCAGGCGATCAGGCCCACTCAGCATGGGTTTATGAAAGGCAGGTCCTCCTTGACAAACCTGATCTCCTTCTATGACAAAGCGACGTGCTTAGTGGAGGAGGGAAAGGCTGTGGATGTGGTCTACCTTGACTTCAGCAAGGCTTTTGACACCATTTCCCAAAGCCTTCTTTTTCTCTCCCTCTACTGTGACTGAAGTGGCATTGAGGCACACATTCCCCATTATGGCCTTTTCCGTATCCTTGCTGTATCTTATGCTGTCTCAGTGGTCCTAGCAGACACCACAAGGTAGCTTATAACTCATGAAATGCAAGCAATCCATGCTCAGTCCAGTCTCACATTTCCCAAAAGTTAAGTTCTTTCTGCCCAGCTTACAAACACTGCCTCTCCATTTCCCCCATCTGCAACATGTTCTGTACAGTTATCCATTTCTTAGTGAACAGCGCTCGCTTCTGACTTAGGTGAATTCAGGTCTGTGCCAGGTTTTGCAGCATGTACCTCATTGCACGGAACTTCAACAACTTTCTTCATAACCTTCAGCTCACTGGGATGAGGGGTTTCTCTGCGCTGTAGGCCCTACCGAAGAAAAAGCACTCATGCAGAGCATGACATTTAACAATCAGAGGAATACGTGTCATACCTCAAGATTGAATCAGTTCAAATGACATGTTTTATCAGACCACTAGAGCCCAAGCTGGACATGAACAAAACGTCACAGAATCTGATGTGGACTTCTCTGCTATTACAGTGTGCAGCTGGGTACAGGACTTCATTCTGGTCTAACCAAAGCTCGCACAAGTTTGGTAGCACTCCCAGAGTTATCTGGCTGTAACAGAGCAGGGCAGTAGCAGTGTCACAGCAGTAGCAGTGTCAGTCCTTTCCAGGGGAGAAACTACTCTAGGATATTCCAAATCACACTAAAACTCTGCAAAACTCGATGTTACTGCTTTCACACCTCCTACAACCATTCACCAAATGGTTTATGAAAGTAACATTTTGGTGTGCCACAATACTGCTGCAAATATGTTTGGAAGTGTCTGGGTTAGCATACTGGCTGCGGAAGCTCCCAACAGGAAACATGGAAGACAACAGGAAGGACTGTCCAGTAGCAAGGTTTTGGAAATGCTGGACCCACAGTAGAAATGTGTCTTTCTCCCCCTCCTCCCAGACATGAATAAAAGCTTTTGGTTAACACTGACAATCCCAACATGATATAGCAGCGCTATCAGCAACGGTAGACGTGTTCATAGTATTGCTCCTTTTGTTACCTGTAAACACAACACACACTGATGAGTGTTTGGTTTAGGAGTTAAAGCACCACTCGAGTGCTGTTCAAGCATCAGCCAACTGTTCTCACAAGCAGGCTGCAGCTTTGTGCATAGGAAGCTGCAAAATCTCTTCTGTCGCCCATTTTAGTTGGCTTTCTGCCAAAAAGCATTTCAGAACATTAAGAACAGGGTTCAGTAACAACTTGATCCACAACTGCAAAGGTAAATATCACTGGATTTCCCCCAGTGTCAAGATGAGCTGTAATTCAAGATTATGCACTGGCTCTCAGCGTACTTAGGTTTAGGCTTGGGTTCAGAGCCCTCCATGGAGGCACCCACAACATGCTAGGCTGACATCACTGTCAGGAACAACATGGAATGGTCCTGTACTTTCTAAAGGAGAAAATAAATTACGAAGGGAAATGCAGAAAGTCAGCCCAGCAGAAGTGAAAAACGACAGCTGGTGGCAGTGAAACACAGCAGAGAAATAAAGTACCAGACAAGAATTTCATTGGAAAGGAAAGATCTTTAGGCAGCTAGATAGCAACAAAGAATGCCTCAGAGCAAAGGGGCTTGGAAAAAGCAGAGCAAGGTGTGTATAAGGGTAGTAGAAAGTGAAACAGGGCCAACACGCAAAGAAAACATTACACTGGGAACAATGACTAGGCCATCCTGGGCAGATCAGAATCTTCCCAAACAACCTGAGGGTCTACTTCTTTGCATTTCAGACAAAACAAAACAAAACAAAACAAGAAACACTTCCAAAAAGGTACAGATGCTACCCCTACCAACCACCCATATTCCCTCCCCACCATCCCTCACCTACCAGTAATTCCAGGTCATTAGCACCAAGGTCCAACTGTTCTAACTTGACAAGGAATGAGAGTGAACTGCAAGATACAAGGAATATAAAGGGGAAAAGAGAGGAAGAGGAAGAGGAAGAGGAAGAGGAAGAGGAAGAGGAAGAGGAAGAGAGAATGAGAGAGAGAGAGAGAGAGAGAGAGGAAGGAAGGAAGGAAGGAAGGAAGGAAGGAAGGAAGGAAGGAAGGAAGGAAGGAAGGAAGGAAGAGAGGAAGAAGGAAGGAAAGGAAAGGAAAGGAAAGGAAAGGAAAGGAAAGGAAAGGAAAGGAAAGGAAAGGAAAGGAAAGGAAAGGAAAGGAAAACTAATAATACTGTGTACAAACAAGTGATGTACAATGCACCCGCTGACTGATGCCCAGGCTATCCCTAAGCAGCCAGACCCCCCACCCTGTCCAGCCCCCCATATAATTGTTCAGCATGATGCCATATGGTGTGGATTAGCCCTTTGGCCAATTTGGGTCAGCTGTCCTGGGTTTGTCCCCTCCCAGCTTCTTCTTCACCCCAGCCTGCCTGCTGGCAGGACGGAGCAAGAACCTGAGAAGTCCTTGGCTTAGTGTAAGAACTGCTCTGCAACAATTAAAACATCAGGGTGATACCAACGTTAGTCTCATACTAAATCCCAAACACAGCTCTGTAACCTGCCCTGATACTGACATCAGGCTGACGGGCCTGTAATTCCCTGCAAAGTCCTTCCAGCCCTTCCTGTTGCCTGGAGGCACGTCTGCCAGCCTGCAGTCCACTGGGGCCTCCCTCATCCCAGTGGGCAGCAGAAGAGACCTGCTGCGCTCCTCCCTTGCCACGGGAGCCCCACGGCTCCCACTGTCCCCCCAGGCCACAGTGAGCTCCACAGCCCTTCCAAGGAGGCAGGAGCAGCTGGTGCAGCAAGGCTGCCTCTGCCCTCCGCAAGCAACCTCAGGGCCCCATATACAACAGCCTGGCAGCATGGCTCTTACCCTCCAAACCGTCACACAGGTAGTCATTGTGGGCTTACATATGATGTTACAAGCACCCTGAAGTCCATAGCACTAATATCTACCTCTCTGTGAATATAACAGGCCATCAAATTATGGTCCCTTCATTTCGTATTTCATGTTAACAGTTAGTATGTCACTCAGTAGTCATGTAACTTATTTCTCTTGAGACCTAAGACAATATTAAATTACATCTCATGCTTCTTCTATATTTGTCAAGGTGGGTGATTTATGGACTAATGAACACATTTCATGTGAACTTTTACAATATTCACCTCAGTTTCATTTCCATACTCAATATGATGTTCATGAAGGTGCATGACTACAGGATTGCTTTTCTCCAGTTAATTAGAATTCAGAGCATTTCTCTAGGTTAAAAGCAAAGAGTATGCAGCCACTTATGTTAAAATTGTTGCCCTGATTTTCACTGCTAGTGATTTCAAATTCTTTTCAGGCTAATTGGTCTGCTTTTCACATTACTTAGCTTTCATCATCCCTTTGCACTTCATTTATAACATATTCATTTTTTATATATCAGAATCCTACTCACTGCACTTTAGAAAACAGTCTTCCTGGCAGGGGAGAAGGAACAGAGGTCTATGAAATAGGATATAGCTAATGATGTAATTAGCAGTATACCAAGCTAGTACCAGACCCAAAGGATTATAAAGTTTATAAATGTTTATAAATCTAGTTATCTGATTAATTTTATATTTTGGCTTTTGGTTTTGGTTGGATGGTTTATTGGTTGGTTTGGTTTGGTTTAGCTTGGTTTTGTTGTTGTTTTGTTTTGTTTTTGAGAAAGCCTGAGAAAGTCATAATTTTGATGAGGCTGAAACTCATGAGTGGTATATGGATAACTTTTCAGCCCAGGGAGGTTTGCATCTCTTTTTCCAGTGAGCTATTCATTCAAGAATAGCTCTAGAATAGTTGAGCTATTGATCAGCGTCCAGGTGATTTTTTATATTGTTTTTGCAGATGTGGAGGGATGAGGCATGTGCTACAGGGTAATGGATGCAGTGGAGTTCTCTGTAAAGGTGATCTAGTGTATAGTGTTGGAGGGAAGGCACTACAGTTGGTGACTACATGAAAATAGTTTTTGCTTGTTTGGAAGCTCTCTACAGGTACCTCAAAGGAGGCTGTAGCAAGGTGGGGGTTGGTCTGTTCTCCCACGTGCCTGGTGACAGGACGAGGGGGAATGGGCTAAAGTTGCGCCAGGGGAGTTTTAGGTTGGATCTTAGGAAGAACTTCTTTACTGAAAGGGTTGCTAGACATTGGAACAGGCTGCCCAGGGAAGTGGTGGAGTCACCATCCCTGGAAGTCTTGAAAAGACATTTAGATGTAGAGCTTAGGGATATGGTTTAGTGGGAACTGTTAGTGTTAGGTCAGAGGTTGGACTCGATGATCTTGAAGTCTCTTCCAACCTAGAAATTCTGTGATTCTGTGTGATTCTGTGAAGATGCAAAGCAGGGCATGAAGTGGAATGTCAGCACCAGAGCCTACCTGAGCAAGTTAAGTGATGACCACCATGTTGAAACAGAGGTTATTTATTTGAGGGACTGGTGTGGCAGTTTTAAGTATTTCCCGTTTGGGTATTACAGGTGATGCCCAGTCCTCAGTGTGGGAGAATTATCCTTGGGGCAGGTGAATGGTTTGGGTAAAGGAGTGGGAGAGAGGAATCGCGGGAGGTAGATGCAGAGAATAGTCAGACTTGCTAGTGTCTCTGATAAGCACTGGCCTTGGGCAAGGTGGGAGTTGAGCAGCCTGCTTCCACTTCTCTCTTATACAGATGTTGTGGATGGAGGTCTGTAGGCTTGGTATGAGAGGCTACTGAGGGACGGTGTCTTGCCATATGAGGATGGTCCTTATCTGGCAGCAGAAGAGAATCTTGAAGGCCATGGTGCCTGGAGTGAAACCTTTCATTTGATTATTTGTAAAATGAATCTTAATGAAATACATGCTAAACATACATATCTTTACTATTTGACTCTCCACACAAATCATGCTAGACATCACTCCAGGGAAGGGAACAGATAATGTAAGGATATAAAGGAAATGGTTTTAGTGTTAGGAAAAAGCGTTGGTGTTAGCATTAGTTGATAAAGTGAGAGGAATGTCATAAAAGAGCTGGGGGGAGAAAGAAGAGATTGGAAAGCTGGAAGAGGTAGGTGAAAGGCTGGGCTCCTTCGTCTCCACCAAGACAGGGATGCCTTGTTGGTAAGCTCTGCACCTTCATCTTTTGGAGAGGAATACCTGAGATAGCATTTTGCTAGCACTGTTATCAGATATGAGCGCTATTGCAGAAAGGGTGTTTATCAAAAACAATTCCAAATCTCATATAGAAAATAGAATCATAGAATCATCCAGGTTGGAAAACACCTCTAAGATCATCTAGTCCAGTCCCATCTGTCACCTTATTAGAAGTTTTCAACTTTGTGAAACTGTCTCAGTGAAAGTTGTTGGCAGGGCTCTTAAACAGGCAAGTGTTTGACTTTGATAGGCACCTTTCAATGTGACACAGATCCTACTCCCACTCCACCTAGGTCTCCCACAAAAAGTTATTTACAACAGAAGCCATTTTATATCTCATGGTATATCTCTACTTCCTTTGGCAGTGTGAGAAAAATCTCAATTAATTTTCTTCAGACAGGATCTTCTGCAAAGCTATTTTATTTGTGATTGGAATGGCGGAAGTCCTGTCAATTAAGAGTGCATTTTAGTAAACAAATCATAACCTTTTATTCCCTATTACCCGACGCCTGATCACCTCCCCTGTTTCCTCATTGACTGAGTACTACAGGTTCACAAGCTACCCAACACTCCTCTATAGCATATATGTACAATTTTCCTTTCTTTCTTTTTTTTTTTTTTTTTTTTCCAACCCCTTAATTTCTCCTTTCTTATGTTTTGAGAATTTGTGATCTTTGTTTTACTATTCTCACACTGCTCATCCTATTTTTCTCAAGCTTCTACCTTGTTCTGGAACAGTGAGGGGCCTTCTACTGTCCACTTACCTACTTTGCATTTCTCCTTGTTATGACTCCACAACTACCTTTGAATACAGAAAACTAGTTCTCTACTGCAAAAACACAACTTAGTTTCTCACAGCAGCCTTTTCACACACTCACTCACAACGGAAGTCTGTACTCTCTCTGTCTCCAAATCCTAACCCTAACTCTGAACTTTCTGTGAAACAAAACAATTTGTGGACTTTGACTGATTCCAAAGTGCTGCCCATACAGCAGGGCCCCACGTGCCCCAAGGCTCCAAGAGCCCTGCTGGCATATCATAGTGGGACTGGCTCTGGTCTGCACTCAGCTCACAACCACAAGATGTGTGCTGCTGTGTCCCCAACCCCAAAGACACATCCTTTGAAAGTCCCTTCACAGTCACACTAACAATGGGAGTCTGTGTTTTCTCTCTCTCCAAACCCTAAGCCTAACTCTAGACAGTGCCCAGGTCCAACACACACCACACACAGCACTTCCATGAAATGCTGCTTGCAGTGGAAGCAATTTATTTAGTAGCCCTTGATTTCCTTTGGCAGCCTTTTAATGAAATTGCTCACAATGGGAGTCTGGACTTTCTCTGTCTCTCTCTAAACCCTAACCCTAGCCCTAGACATTGCCTAGATCCAAGAAACATTTCACCTAGTGCTCCCAAGAAAAATTGCTCACAACAGAATCTTTTGGTAGCCCTCCACTTGCTTTGGCAGCACTCTCACAACTTCAGTCACAAGGGGAGTCTGTGCTTCCTTTCTTTCCAAACGTAAGGACAGGGATAAGACAGCTCCCAGGTCAAACATTCATCCTAGCAAGAGCTCCCATGAAAAAGTGTTCCCATCTGAAGCATTTGGTAGCCCTCAACTTCCTTTGGCAGCCCTTTCACAACCTTAGTCCTAGAGAGAGTTTGACCTTTCTCTCTCAAAACCTTAATCCTAACCCTAGGCAGTGCCCTAGTCAACACCCTCTTCCAATACCCACCCCACCTAGGCTCCCATAAAATAGTGCTCACAACAGAAACCTCTTGATAGTCCTTGACCTTCTTTGGCAGAATTTTCACAAACCCACTCAAAAAGGGAATCTAGCTTAGAGCTTGGGGATATGATTTAGCGGAGGACTGTTAGTGTTAGCTCAGAGGTTGGACTCGATGATCTTGAGGTCTCTTCCAACCTAGAAATTCTGCGATTCTGTAAATATTAATTCGGAGAAGTTTTAGCATCTTCCCCATCTCAGTAGCACATATGAAGCAAGGAGTGTTGCCTACATATTCATTCTTAATCCATCGCTCTCTAATTTCTAATCCCATGTTTCACAACGAGGAGCAGCCCAACGATCAAGCGCAGCAAGGACCTGGGCCAGCACCCCGGAGCCCATGTGGGCACGCCTCGGGACGGAGCAGCCCACCTGACCCTGCGGGGACTCTGGAACGCCCCCCCACCGTGGCCCTCCCCTCCTCTGCTCGCTCTGCACTATGGCAGCTTCCACCGTCCCAAACTGCCCATGCTGTCTCTCTCCAGGTGCCCACACAGGTTCCGAGGGAGCCTTCAGACCGCCTCCCTGGTAAGGCAGCTTGTGCTGACGGGCCTGCTTCAGTGCCCCGCGTCTCTTGCTGGGGGAGCAAGCTCTCCTTTTCTGAGAAGAACTTGCTTCTTAGTTCCAACCTGAACCTTCCCTGGCAAGGCCTGACAACCACCACCATAAGAAAACAGATGTTTTACTAAGACACACTGAGAAAAGCAGGGATGGAAAGTCAGTTGTCGGGGTGGGAGTCTTCTTCCTGAGAGGAGTCCATTCTCCTGTCCACGTTGGCTTTCATGCGAGCTGCCAGGCGGGAGAACCTCCGTCCTGCTGATGTGCCCTCCAGGCTGTAGAGGTGCCCCAGTAAGGAGAGGCAGTGGGTCTGCTGAAGCATCCAGGCTAGCTTCTTCCTCCTGACACACAAGAGAAACTGCTGAGCCCAGAGGCGCGGCTGTAGAGCACCAAACCAGACTGGGCAGGGGAAAGTGGGGTGGCAGCTGAGACACGTACACCTCCTCAGAGGAAGGGAGCTGGTGCTGGAAGGGCTGCAGGCACGGAAGTGGGCAAATGAAGAAGTGCTGCCAGGGGCAGCCAACCGCTACAGAGGGTGTGCTGGCACTACAGCACGGGGGAGGGGGAAGTGATGCCAGGCACCAGCAGGAGAAGGACTATCGCAACTCTGAGCCTTCTCCTCATCACGCCCTTCCCCCCCCCAACCTTAACCCAACCCCATCCCATCCCTTGAGGTCACTGCCTTCCTTCCCCTGTTAAGCCCGTCCTCCCTGTTCACATCTCTTCTCTGTTCCCAGCCACCCCAGCCTCATCCGAAACGTGCCAGCAGGTGCATCCCTCGGCACAAGCTGCTTTCTATGCAAAGGCCCAGGGACTGCACAGGGGGGCAGCGTGAGGCTGCACTGGCCCCTGTTTGACCCACATGTCGTGCCTTAATGCCTCGGTCCTGCTAATGAGCTATGGCACAGCTTAGGCGTGGCCTGAAGTCCAGGCAGGCCTGGGCCTGAATGCCTGGCACCAGAATACTCTTCCTTTCCCACGCTCTCCCTTCTGCTGCTTACCGAGCCTCTAGCAGAAGAGAGGGTGTTCTTCTGTTTGTGGCACAAAGAGCACCCTGAAACCTTTCCCACAGAGACTTGACAAAGGCTCCGGCGCATGTCTGAGGGAATCGCTTTTTCAGAAGGCTCAGCGCCTGCCTGGTCGTTTTCTTGGCCAGCCCCACGCGTCCTAGATTACAGCAGACCTGCACAGGAAGAGGAAGCCATGCAGACATGGACCGCTTTCCCAAGCCTCTCCTCCTGCAGAGGCTGCAGAAATGTATAAGGGGCTGGCCATAGCAGGGACACCCCCTGCAAGAAGGGCGTCACCCTGCCGCTTTACCTCCGCTTTGAGGCTGAAGAAGGTCACCTCCTCAAAGCAGTCTAACACAGTTGCTGTCTTCCCCATGGAGTTCCTCAGGACCTCCGCTTCGTTGAGCTTCATAAGGGCCTTTGAGCAAGCACACAGGCAGCAGGTGAGCATCGGTGCAGAGCCCCCAGCTAGCTCCACCCTTCCCTCTTGCCTCCTGTGGCACCTGCCTTAGGAGGGCCCGCATCTCCCCATGTGATCCCTGCCCTAGCACAGTGCCCTGTGGGCTCAGAGCTCAGGCACCAAGGGAGCCTTCAGACTGCCTCCCAGGTACTGCAGCTTGTGCTGACGGGCCTGCTTCAGTGCCCCGCGTCTCTTGCTGTGGGAGAGGCAAAGCGCAGGAAACAGTCCGGCTCTGCCCCCACTGTTTCTTTTGGGAGGCCCCTCAGCGGGCGTGTCCTGTTGCAGTGGACTCCAGGTGCAATGCGTGCTGGCAAGCAGGGTCACTCACCATGTAGCTGTTGGAGACGTGCAGGTAGGCAGCCGCACACTCCAGCAGGTAGTAGAAGGCTCGGGAAGCATTGCCTGTTGCCACATAGTGGCGAGCCAAAGGCATAAGCACTGATTCAATGACGGCTTCGCATTTGCAGGAACACTCGCCACCGTCCTTCTCTTTGGTCCTGCTGGGCTGCACACTTGTCCATTTGCCCTCTGGTGGAAACCGCTCTGACGCTCTGGTCAGAGGCAGGTTGCCAGGAAAAGAAGAGAGCAAAGAGCAGATGAGCATCACCTGAGATGACCCTGCTCTCCCTACGGGTAGCAACAAACCCCTATTTCCTGCTGTCTCATCCCAGCTCCCACCCCACAGCCAGCCTCCTCCTCCCAAAGCTGGAGTCCCAGCCAGCAGCCAAATGGCAGAGCTCCATCTGTCTCCTCTGGAGCTCGCTCGTTTCCACAATCATCAGAACCTTGTCTCCTCACCTGAACTCCTCCTCCGAGAAAGCCTGCTGCGGCTGCAGGGCATTTGCACTACCTGGGAAGAAGAGAGCGTGTCAAGGGACTCCCCACATAGCCCGGGCTAAGAGCTGCAGGCTTGCAAGGGTCCTGTCGAGCAGACCCAGGGCACAAGAGCTGCGGTGATCGTCCTTGTCCCCTGGCTTATCCCTGGTGTTGGGGACCCGGTGGGCCCCAGCCTGCATGGGCCTGGACTTCCAGAGGGAGGGGGCTCCGCTGCACGGCACACAGCCTACCTTCAGGGGTGTGAGTCCTGTCCTTCTTCAGGTGTTCTCCAGCGAGCACCAAGGCCTCCCAGCTGTGCCAGTCATCCTCGTCAGCAGAGCCCTGGCAGTTTTCCCCATCCTGGGGACTGGGGACGGCGAAGCGGTGGAAGGCCACAAAGTCCCCTCCGTGGCAGCTCCGGCATTTGTGCGCGTGCTTCTCCAGGAAGGCAGCACACTTGCGCTGCGTGCTGGCCCTCTGTCTCTTGGGCCACAGCTCGTAGGCTGCCTCCTGCAGCAGCGGGGCACAGAAGGCCAGAACGCCAGCCTGCTGCTCCGTGGTCTCCTTGCTTGTAGACGGCCTCTCCACCCCTGCAAGGCAATGGATGGTGGCCTCAGCCAGAGTGGTAGAGACATTCCCAACAGCCGCTGGGAATTTCCCTTTGCACAAAGCTGGTGGGGGAAGGCCTCCTTCAGCTACAGCGCTCCTGGGTCTACGTTACTGCCACCACTTACCGCTCCCTGCCTGCTGAGAGGTGGCCGGCCCCTCTCGAGCATCTTGGATGTCTCTGGGCACCCCTGTGTCCTTCAGCCACTTAAGGATGTTGTCGCTCACCAGCATGTCCAACAAATAATTCATCTGCTGCCTGGTGCAACTGGGAAGGATGTGAGCCAGCAGCTGGGTGGTAAACACTGGCCCTATGATGGCTGCAAACTTCAAAACCATCTGCTTCTGCAGCGTGATCCGGTCCAGCTCAGCCAGTGCAATATCTGTCAAGAAGAAGCAAATCGTCTCTCTCTTTTGTGTCCCGGAGCCTGAGCTTGGAGAGGCTGGACGGTTCCACCACAGGAAACAGGGTAGACTTTGGCCTCTCTTCCTCAGGATGGCACCTGGTGGGCAATTGGAGCCCAGGGGAATGTCTTCAAGATGGCTCCACTCCTCTTGCAACCACAGGCCACAAGGCCCAGGGATAAGAGCTCCTCCACCACGGATGGGGAGGGCACGATCCTGCGGGTACATGCGACCCGTGATGCGACCTACCGGAGCTGAACTAGGCTGATGCCCAGCAGCGCACACAGAGAGCAGAGAGCGCTTTCACCACCTCAGAGCTGGACTTGGAGCTCCCCACAACTGCTGTGGGCCTCACAGCCGGCCCACAGCCCGGAGGGGGACATCTGTGTCCTTAAGCACAGAGCTCTGTCTGCTCAGACCAGAGTCGCCTTCCTGGCAGGGCCCCCCAGGCTGAGAGGGTGCTTCTGCAGCATGCTGATGCCCAGCCCCTCTCTCACATGCACCCCAGGAAAGGACCCCAGCACAGCCACGAACTCAGCCCCTCACCTTTCAAGGCAGCCGGCAGCACGGTGGTCTCCAGGCTGACATCTGCTCTGACGGTGCAGACCCTGCCACTGTTATTCCCAGCACTGGAGCTTGAGGTGGCTGAGACAATGGGTGAAGCCTCGACTGCAGAAGCTGGGAAGAGAGAGAGAGAGAGCATGAACAAGGTGGGGCAAGTCCAACCTGTCACGGTTGGGTGCGCTTCATGGCCCGCACCGAATGCGGTCAGTGAGCAGGGCAAACCGGTTTCCACCGCAATGGTTTTGTCTGCATTGCCCTTGCAACTCTTTTTCTGCCTTTGGACCAGCTGCCCAGCTGTACTGAACGAATATCCCGCAACAGAACGCAGCGGTTGCTACCTTTGACAGCGCTCCCTCCCACAGCCAGGGAAATTGCCAGTGATAATCCAAAAGGCAAAGCCCATGCAGGCTGTCCCCAGGGCAACAGCACTCTGCTTGGCATTGCTCTTGCAATTACTGCTCTTGCGTTACTGCCAAGCTCCTCAGTTCCCAGCGCCTTTGCGGGCATTTCTGGTTTTGGATTACACTTTCCCAGGTCTGACCCTCTCCTGCAGAAGGGCTTTCTTCTCGAGGGAGCTGGTGGCTTGCCAAGGTGACAGCAAGGTGTGCAGGAGCCCACACCTCAGCCAGATCAAGTTCTGTCCTGCTGCCAGATTGGACTCTGCCCAGACTCACTGGAAAGCCACAGGACACGGTCGTGTGTGTGTGTGTGTGTGTGTGTGGGGGGTGACGTGCAACAGCATCTAGCCAGTCCGCAACAAGAGTGCTTACCGATCAAGCCCTCCCAGTTGTCCTCTACTATTTTGTCCTGCCTCCCAGTGCTGAACAAGAGCATGTTGTTGCGACGCAGGCAGCGCAGCAGTTCCTCACAGTAATATGGGATGCCAGAGCTTCTTTGGATCAGGAACCTGGGCAGGAGCAGACCCAGCAGTGACCAACACCAGGGAAGTATGGTGCAACACAGTTCTGATGGGCGGGTGGCGAGTCACTCAGGCCTCACAGGGTAACCAGCCTCTTTGTCACAGCTACGGCTCACTTCAGAAGGGGGCGGTCCTCCCACTGGCTTGGGCGTTTGGGACCCCTGACCCTACACTGTTTGCTGGAGTCCATGGGGAAATGGTCGTGGGCAATGTCCAAAGCACAACACAGCAAGCCTGATCTTCCCTGTCCTCAGGAGCCCAGATCTGCTCCGGCAGCTGGCTGGACCCCTGCTCCTGGGAATCCCTACTGCAGCCTGGCTACATTGGTCAAAGCCTTTTTCACACCTCAGCCACGCTGAGGCTTGGGTACCCATCTCCCTCTGCTCTCCTCTCTCCTCTTCTCTCCCTTTTCCTCCCTGCCTTGCCCTCCCTCCTCTGCAACAGCAAAGGGCTGTCACTGCCCACGTGCTGCGTCCTGGGAGCTGCCTATTTTTAGCTCACACCTGCTGTGGTGAGTCTTAAGGAGAAACCCAGGTCCTTGCTGGAGTCAAGGATGCTGCCAGAAGGCCCCGTGCTTCCTTTCCTGCGGGGCGACTTCCTTCCGTGGCAGCATAGGTCCAACCCCTCCGGAAGAGCTCCGTGGCCTGCAACATACCTTGCTAGATCCCTGGGGATGCTGACCACTCCAAGGTCCTGGCAGACTTTCTGCACCACAGCTGCAGGTTTCAGCTCTTCCAGATGAAGACAGCTGATTCTCTGGGACGTTGTGCTGTCTGCTGCAGCTTTGAAAAAGCTCTCCGTTCTCTCGTGGCCAGGAGCTAAGCTCATCACCATAAAGAGCGTGACGCTTTGGAGCACGGGCCACATTACAGTCCAGGAGGCAGGGTCGATGAAGTGGGCGTTGTCGATGACAAATATGCCAAATTCTCCTCCAAGGGTCTGAAAAAAGCAGATGGATCTGTGTGGAGTCTGGCGGATTCTCAAGCATCCTCTAGGGGAGGAGATGCAGCCTCTCTCTCCGGAGACGGAGAATACTCAGAAGTCTCTCCCCAGCCGCTTCCCTCTTCAGAAGCTTACTGGCTTTTCATTTCTGCGAGACTTTAAGGCCTCCTGGAACATCACTTGCCCTTCTGAAGAAGGGAGCTTGGGCAAAGGAATGCAGAAGGCGTCAATCCTCCTCCAGGGCACATACCCTCCAACTTAACAGGAGGCGAGCTACGACGAGGCATATGGGGAGGGTGTGAGAGGGGCTTCTGGGAGGAGGGGCTCCTGGGCCCTGAAGGGCGGTGACCCTGGCACATCGTCCTGCTGCCCACTCAGGCTTTTCTGATGTGGAGCCTGCAGCGGGCAGGGTTGTTTTCTTTCTCTGACCCAGGTAGAAGGAGGAACGCTCACCTTCTGTAGCACTTTCCTACAAGTCTTCTGCAACTCCCTTTTCCTTTGAAGGTCATGCATCTTGCAAACCTCGTCTGAGATGGCAAACTGGACGGGAAAGCAGAGTCAGAAAGAAACATCATCCTGGGACCAGGCATGCCTATCCACCAAGCTAGACGGCAGAGCAAAGCGCCTCTGCTTTTGCATGAGGTCAGCGCAAGCCTCTCTTCACTGGCCTTTCCAGGGCGCTGACCAAGACACCTGGCACATGCACAGGACATGAAGTCACCACAGACAAGGAGCCTCCCTGGACCCACGAATCAGAACGGGGTGCTATGAGCACTGCAACTCCCAGCCCAGCAGAACACCCAAACAACCACCAGACTACCTCAGGAGGCCTCCCTCTCGCTCTCACCTCGACGAGGAAAATGTTGTTGAGGAGGCAGTAACTGCTCTCTTCTATCGCCCCTTGGAGCTTGGCCTGCAGGGTGCGCTGCCGGTCCTTGCACGTTTCACCCGCCTGCAGTCCCAGGGCCCTGGCCACCAGCATACAGACGGCAGAGAAGGGCTGCCTCATGTTGGCCTTGGTCAGTTCCATGGTGACAACCCTGCGGTGCAAAAGCAAAAGGCAGTTGAGCTGCAGAAAAGGCCCCCAGTAGCCCACGCCTGCCAAGACAGGAGAGTTAGAGACTCACGCTGCCTGGTTCTTACTGCAAAGGAACGCAGGGTGCACAGTCCTGGGGGTGTGGGCGGAGGGCCAGGCACAGGGCAGAGGCATCGCAGTCTTCCACGAACGTCAGGGGACGGGCGTGGGAAGGGGCTCAAAAAACCCACTTACCTGTGCCCAGTGGCCTGGCCCAGAAAGGCCAGCTCAGTAAGTAAGTGGCTCTTTCCAGAGCCCAGAATGCCTGCGTACGCCAGGATGCGCGGCTGTCCCAAAGTCTCATAGGCCTTCAAGCTGCGTTCAAAGAGGTCAATCTCCACCTCCCGACCTGTGAAGACCAACCAGGAAACAAGCTGTTGCAGCATGCTGAAAAGCAGGGCAGCATTCCCTTTTGCTGGCACGGCAGCTTCCCTCCACCACGTCAGCAAGCCTGCCTACACCCAGGCCTCCTTCCAAGCCCCTCATCTCAGAGCCGCCTGCCTGCTGGCCACACGGCGCAGCTCCTAGGAGCTCTTTCCCCTCCGCTTCTCCTCCCACAGGCAATGAGATTCAGCCAGCTGGACGCAGCTCCCCACACTGATCCAGCCCAAGACTGGAGGGCACACTTTGAGGCACTGCAGGCAGCTGCGCCCAAAAGGCATGCCAAACATCTCACTGCACCCTGAGCCCCAGAGCTCTTGCCAGCACCCTGTAGCTAAGGTGGCGTCTTCGGGCCTGTTGTGGTTTTGGCTGCGATACAGCTCCTTGTCTTCACAGGAGCTTGGAGTGTGCTGTGATGTGCTGGACTTGCCACCAAAGGAACGCCGAGAACACACTGAACTCTTGCCGAGCAGTGCTGGCACAGTGTCAAGGCCTCTGCAGTTTCTCATGCTGCCCCACCAGCCAGCAGGCTAGAGGAGGGAGGAAGGGAGCGAGCGGCTGTGTGGGGCTCAGCTGCCTACCGGGGTTAACCTCCAGCAAGGTGCACTGCTTTGGGCAAAGGGAAGCAGCTGGGGTTCTGAAGAGCGAGGACTTCTCTACCTACCCAGCAAGGGGCCATAGTCCGACCTCTTCTTGGTAAGACCCATGTCAAAGATGCTAGAAGCGGGAGAAGACAAAACATGAGTTTCACTTAGTTGTTCAGAAGCCAGGGAATATAGAGCCTGCTGTGTTAGGGGAGGAGACCCGCCGCAGGTAACTGCTTTTCTTTCCAGCAGCATGCTGTCCGGAGCATGCTCCCCGGCCAACGTTCGAGTGGACATGCCAGGACAGCTTCAAGCACGAAGAAGGCCAGCAGCCATGGCGGGACAGCAGAAGGTGTTGGGAGTCCCTCGCCAGAGGCCAAAACCAAAGAAAGCCCAGATGCGGCAAAGAAGCCAGGGTGTGCTGTTGGCTAGTAGACTGCTCTGCCACCCTGGACAAGCAAAAGAAGCCTCTTGGAAAGGAGGACCTGTGTCACTTAGTGGCTCAGGACACCAAGCACCTGGCACCTTTGGCTCAAGTCTTTTGATAGTTTTCAAGAGACAGCAACGTTAACATCCAAAAGGTCCTCCAACCCTGGCCCGGAGGGACAGCTGAGAACTGAGCAGGCAGACAGGAGGAAGAGTGGCCCAGTGGCCCACCTTTCCCCAAGGCGACATGACTGACCCAAAGCTTCCTGCGCAGAAGGAGCTGGGAAAAAATTCCTCCTTGCATCAGAATGACCTCTGCCTTAGCCTTGCACATAGTGGAGCAAACACAGAGCAGGGAGGGAGCCCAGCGGAAAGCCGCTTGGACAAAGCCTGCATGGCTAGCGTGCGTCTCCAAAGCCAGGACAACCTTCTGCACCCCACTGGCGTCACTCGCAGCTCTCTTAGCAGCAGGAGACACAAGGGCAGAAAGGCACAAAGCAGACCCATGCCAGGCCTTTGGATCTTCTTGGCCACAGGGAAGGGATGTCTGTGGGAGGCCAGGCTGGTCTCTTGCTGCACAGCTCCTCTTTACCGGTCAAGGTTGCACCCTTGGCTTCCCCTTGTGGCCCCATCCAGATGGCTCGGAAGACACTCACCACTTGTCGGTGATCCCCACATATTGATAGATAGCGCCGGGATCTGTAACACCTTTCAACTTTGTCTTCGGCAACTCCTTGAAGAGGTAACTGGGCAGGCGAGAGGCCTTGTAGGTGTCTTCATCACAGGACACCAGCCTGGGGTAGTGCACCATCAAGCGGGCACCCCAATTCACCTTATGGCCAATCACTGCCATGGAGAGAGAACACATTGACATGGTTAGGAAAGCAGCCTTGCCCCACCCTTTAAGGCCAAGGGCTACTTCCCCTTGTTGTCCATAGGTGCATGCCTAGTGCACTGCACCAATGAGCACACACAGCAAAGATCTTTTAATTAATTCATTAATTATATAATATATATATATTTATATAAATATTTTATTATATAACTCTGCAGAGTCAGGTGCTTGGCGATCTTCCGCAAAGCCAGCACACCTCTGACTTGAATCACCGTTACTTGTACACAGCAAACTTGTGAAAGCTATCTCTTTGGGTACTTCTGATTGGCTATTACAGCTCACCTAACTTATGTCTCCTGAGTTTGCACATTACAGAGAAAGAGTGGGGGCTGGGGAAGTGGGGACACATCAAATCCCACATTAGCATACGTTAGCATTTTGATGGGTACGATTTTTAATACGTTTATGACCCTTAATGAGCAAAAGGTTACTACAGATTAGTCTGGAGCTGTTGTTCTCCTCCTTGTTTTCACCTTTTGTCCCTTATCTCCCTTGCTGCTGCTAGCTCAAGGCTACCTGTCTCTCTGTTCCCTTATTCTCTCACCTAAAAGACTATACAAGCTATAGAAATACTACACAAGCTACAGGACTCTCTATATTCTTCAAGGTTTCCTTGTTTTTCCCAGCTTTGGGACTACACCCTCAGGCACAGGTCAACCCCGCAGCAGGGCAAGCTGACCCAGCGGGAACCGCAAGTCTGAGCCCATTCTCCCACCTCAGGTCGAGACCTGTGACATCTGGGCCGCTCTCGGCAGGCTGTAGCATATGTGCTTGCCCCAGCCTTCCCATCTCTTCATGATGGATGTGTGTGTGACAGGTGTGCTTAAGCACACCCACGCCAGCCTCCCACTCTTCAGACTAAGGTGCGGTACCTGTATGTTCAGCCCTCTCCGGATGGCCACAGAGGCCGTAGAACATCGTCCCGCTGGTGACCCCAATAGACATTGCCCTGGCACACAGGGAGAGAAGTGCAAATTCAGTGGTGCCCCAGGCGCAGTCCTGCTCGCCCCGCTCTGCCACTTCCCACGTCTCCCCTTGGCACCAACCAGGGACACCTGCTGTCCTACAGCCGGTGTGTGCCTCGGGGACTTGGAGAGCTTGGGGCACCACACACAAGGGACGTGGGGAGGGTGCACGCAAGACGGCTTGGACCCTTCCCCTGAGGCCCGATGGCTGTGACCTGCAGCAGGCCACAGCCCCTCTCACTAGTGGAGGAAAGCAGGTGCTACCCACTGAGCACCTACAATGCCAGCGACTTTGAGATTAGGCCAGAGCCCTGTTCCTGGCAGGCTGTGCTTGGAGGGACTGCGCCTGGCTGCCGTGAGCTAAGCCCAGGGGCCACCTGCTGCCTCTCAGGGTGCTGCCTCAATCCTGCCAGGGACAAAGGAGGCCAAGCCAGGAGGCCACGTCTCTTGCTGGTCAGCCCCCTTGCGCTGTCCCAGGCAGCACGCATGCCCTGCAACACCGCCACACACTCACTCAAGTTTCCTCAATGATCTGGAGCACGTGCTGAAGATCTGAAGAGCGCTGTCCAAGGCACGGGTGCTCTCGTCATGCAGCTTTGCTCCAGACATTCCGAACACACAGAGGAATGTACAGCCCTGCAGAGGACAGATGCAACACATCTGGTTACAGTGCCTATGGCCAGCAGCTAATGCCGTTCCATTGCAGTCGCCAGGGAGACCAGTAGAGCTGCAGGTCAACACAAAGCCACAGAGGACTGATCCCACCAGCAAGGCAGAGCTGCTCCTCAGTCCCTCTCCACTAAACAGACACAGGCCACCCTCTGGGGGTGGGATTGCTCCCCCACGCTCACCTTATCAAACAGAAGGCTTTTGTTGATTTCACCCTTGTGAGGACTGATGATTGTTGAAATCATCCTGTTGGCATCACGGAGGCCCCTCTGAAGATCCAGTAACCTGGCCTCTGCAGAAAACTGCAGCTGGATAAAGAGGCTGGTGACTGGCCGTAGCTCAGACCACAGGTGCAGCGGCATATCCACGTCCAGCTGGAAGTGAAGAGCACGACAGCTTTGCCAGCCTGTTCTCCCGGCGGTTCCTCTGGGCCCGTGCCACGTACCGAGGGAGAGCAGGCATGTTGGCAATACCAGGTACTACTGGAGGAAGGGTAAGTCCCCTGCTCGGTGCCAATCGCAGGCCAGCCTGCGGCAGGCAGGTCACAGCAGAGTCATAGCACAAACGACAGAGGGGAATGTTCCAGCAACACTGCATCTTGTGGCAAGTACGGATGCGAGGGGCGACCCTCTGGCACATCCCAGGGACTTGAGCAGACTCGCCCCCTTGTCCTCGCCTCGTGCCCACAGCACGTCCAGAGCAAGAGTCATGGAAAAGACAGAGGCAAGTCCACCTCCTGCCACCCGTGCCTCTTTGAGGAGCAGCACAAAATGGGCAGTTGCCTGGCACGTGCAGCACCAGTAAGCCTGGCATCAGGTCCCCTGGGTTCCCGCCCCAGGGTGCTTTTTCTTCCATTTGTCTGTTTTCACGAGAGCTCCACCCATGCAATGCACACCTTCTTCTGCCCTCCCAAAATGCAGCCTCCAGCAGCAGCGGCCTTACCTTCCTGAGAGGAGCTGCTGGTATGTACTTCTGCATCTCTGCTGCCACTTTAGGACCATTGGACACGAGAAAAGCTGGCCTTAGGTGCCCTAAGGGAAGCAAACGCAGGCCTTCACTGGCAGGACGGGACTACAAGGGGGTTGAAAGACGGGGCTGGCACTGGGCAAAGCAGAGCAAAGATTCTTTGGCGTTTCCTCCTGCTCCCCTCTGCAGCTGCTTGGCCAGAGCCATCCCCTGGAAGGAGGGGATGGCAGCGACAGCCTCAGCTGAAGCACAGGAGGGACAAAGGCACGAATGCTGACTGAAAGGTGGAAGAGGGCAGGGGGAGTTCCTCCCTGGAACTCTGAAGCAGGCAGGCCCCATTTTTCCAGCCAGTCTCAGAACACGGTGAAGCAGGGACTCACCTATCCTTTCCAAACGCTGCATCTTCACGTGTTGCTCAAACTGGCCTGCAGCATCTTGGCGTTCTGATCCAGACATGTGCTCCATCCTCTGAACCTGCAGACACGCAGAACAAAAGTACTGCCGCTGGCCTCCCCAAGGAGCCCCGGGAGACACAGCCCGCCCCTCCACTCTCACTTTCCAGAGAAGGGCAGAACCTCTTGGTGCAGCAAGCCCACCTCTCTGGATTTTCAGCTGGGACAGAAGTGCCTCTTCAGAAGGACCAGAGCCACGCAGGCATCACCCAAGCATGCCCCAGCTCTCCAGGACAGCTGCGCGACCCACGGGGGACATTGCTGGTGGGGCCCACACCCTTCCTGTGCTTCCCTTGGCCAGTCACACCAAGCAAGCACTACCCAGAGCTACCCCTGAGGTGGAAGGGCAACTGCTTCAGCTCTCTACCAACCCTTACAGCTACAACTCTCTCCACGTCCAGCGCCTCAGCCTTCTGGCATCTGCCTCCTTCCCTCTCAGGTGCAGGTCTTCAGAGAGGCTCTAGAGGCCAACCTGTCCACCTACCTTCAGAACCCGTTTGCCACCAAGAAGCCTGGTCTGGATCTTTTCCTGCTCACACAGCTTCCAGCAGGTGGGCGAGACAATCACTTCACTTTTAACCGCAAGGTTTTGGGCGTTCATAACTTCCTCCAGGGCCTGGCTGCAGATGAAGTACTGCTGATGGTACCTGTCTCCAGCAGCCAGTACGGTCATTTGCCCTGCGGAGATCCCTGGGGAGAGAGCAAGAAGCAGCATTGACACCGGGGAGCAGAAGCAGTCAGCAGCACTGGAGAGTGCCAGGGCTGTGCACGTGGCACAGCTGACCCTGCAGCGCCCATACCTATCTTCAGGTGGAGCTTCTGACCCACGTGTGTGTCACGACTGCCATGCTTCTTCTGGATTTGTTGGCAACACTGCAGCACCAGGCTGATGGTCTGAGGCAGCTGAGCTTCTGATGCTCTCCACAGCACCAGCACAGCATCCCCTGGGGAAAGTGAGGGGAAGGGGAAGGCTCTCCTGAGGGACAGCAGCAAGTGGCCAGCCGGCGTGCAGAGGAGGACGGGCTTGTGGGAGGGCATCCTCCTGAAGGACAGCACCCTGGCCACAGGGACCCCTCCCCTCTGCCAGACCAGCCACAGCACCAGCCAGGGCAGCAGGGCAAGAGGGTGGGTGGCGGGGGGACCCTCTGCCCAGCACTCCTCCGCAGCTGCAGCAGCCCAGGGACACCACCGGAGGGATTGCTGCGTGGCCAGAGAGCTGCTCCATCAGGCCAGAGCACAGAGCAAGTGGCTCCCGCGGGAAACACTGCACAGCAGCAGGACATGGAAGCAGCCTCCTCCTAAGGACATACCTCCAAACTTCAGGATGTCTCTTCCGAAATCCAGCACAACTGTGGAGAAAGAAGGGAAGGCAGAGTTATGGGGCGCCTTCTTCCGGAATCCGTGGGGCAAGCCACCTGTAGCCACAGCCCTGGCCCCTGTACAGCGAGTTGGGAGGCCACACAAGCACAGTACGGTGCAAGCTGGAAGGCACCTCTGGAGAGTATCTGCTCCAGTCCCGCACCCCGTCTCCACTCAAGCCGAGCCACTCAGAGCCACCTGCCCGGGGCCACGTCCAGACGCCTGGTGAAGATCTCTGAGCGGGGACACTTGCAAATGCTGCCAAAGTGGTGGCCACCACATGCTCACGGTCAGAGACGTCCCCCAGGATAAGGGGCTCAGGAGGGCCACACACAGATGTCAGTGCGAGCCTCCCTAGGTTACTGGCACGCTGGCACTCACTGGATGCCCCCAGCCTGCCTGCGGTCCTAATGGCACCAAAGCGGTGTTCCATCGTGGAACTGCAACGGTCTCTCTGCAAGCACAGAGACAGATGCTGAGAAAGCAGGTGTCCCCTTGCTCATACGATCAGAGAATGATCTAGGCTGGAAAAGGCCTTCGAGATCATCAAGTCTGACCATCCACCTAGCCTACTGAGTCCCCATCACTAAACCATCTACCTTAGTGCCACGTCCACACATCTCTTAAATAGCTGCAGGGACTGGGACTCCATCGCTTAACTGGGCAGGCTGCTCCAGTGCTCAACCACAACCTCCTTGAAGAAATTCTTCCCAGTACCCAACCCAAGCACAGCCTGCCCCAAATCGAGAGCCTTTCCTCATGGCCTCTCTCTTGTCACCTGAGAAAAGAGACCGACTGCCTCTGCGCTGCAGCCTCCTTGCAGGGAGGTGGGAAGCGCAATGAGGTCTCCCCTCAGCCTCCTCTTCTCCAGACTAAACAACCACAATGCCCTCAGCTGCTCCTCGTAACTCTTGTTTTCTAAACCCTTCAGCAGCTTTGATGATCTTCTCTGTACACACGCAAGCAACTCAGACATCCTTCTCGTGGTCAGGGGCCCCGAACTGAATGCAATATTCGAGGTGTGGGCTCACCACTGCCGTGTCCAAGAGCTATCACTTCCCTAGCCCTGCTGGCCACACTAGTTCTCATGCAGGCCAGAATGCCATCGGCCTTTCTAGAGACCTGGGCACGCTGCTTGCACATGTTCAGCTGGCCGCCAAGCAGCAACCCCACATCCTTTTCTACTGGGCACATTTCCAGCCACTCTTCCCCCAGGCCTATGTGGCTGCATTAGGTTGCTGTGTGCCAAGCGCAGGACCCACCACTTAGCCTGGTTCAGTGGCATGTGACTGGACTTGGCCCAGCCTACCTCAGCAAAGCCTTCCCACCCTCAAGCCAGTCAACCGTCCCGCCTAACTTGGAATTGTCTGCAAACTTACTGATGGAGGGTGCATTCAATCCCCTCCTCCCTCCTGGTCACTGATGAAAATGTTAAACAAAAAAGGCCCTGGTAGAGTGCCCTGGAGAAGGCCACTGGTGTCCAGACACCAACTGGATTGAACCTGGATTGAACTCCGCTTGCTAGGACTCCTTAAGCCCAGCCGTCCAGCCAGCCACTTCTTTACCCAGCAAACAGTATGTCTGCCCAAGCCCTGAGCAGCCAGTCTCTCTGGGAGAATACTGTGGGCAGCAGTGTCAAACGCTTTATAAAAAGCCAGGCAGACAATGACCAGAGCCTCTCCCTCCTCTACCAAGTGGGTCACCTTGTCGTAGGAGATCAGGGTAGTCAGGAGGCACCTGGCCTTCAAAATCCCGCGCCAGCTGCTTCTGATCCCTCCATTGGAGGCATGTGCCATGTCACAGCACTCAGGATCACCTGCTCCGTAACCTGCCCTGATACTGACATCAGGCTGACGGGCCTGTAATTCCCTGCAAAGTCCTTCCAGCCCTTCCTGTTGCCTGGAGGCACGTCTGCCAGCCTGCAGTCCACTGGGGCCTCCCTCATCACAGTGGGCAGCAGAAGAGACCTGCTGCGCTCCTCTCTTGCCACGGGAGCCCCACGGCTCCCACTGTCCCCCCAGGCCACAGTGAGCTCCACAGCCCTTCCAAGGAGGCAGGAGCAGCTGGTGCAGCAAGGCTGCCTCTGCCCTCCGCAAGCAACCTCAGGGCCCCATATACAACAGCCTGGCAGCATGGCTCTTACCCTCCAAAACGTCGCTCATGTAGTCATTGAGTGTTTGTGCCAGCTCGTCAGCACCTCTGTCTGTGCCGCTCTGCTGGACACACTTCTCTGACAAAGAAGTGAAACCTGCAGGAAGAACAGGCAGAAATCAGGACATGTCTACGTGGGCCACAGGGCCTGGCAGCCAGTCCCATGCTGCCAAGCCTAAGCGCCTGTCAGTCGCTGCATCGCAAGAGAAGCCAATCCGTGCTCTCTTTAGCCATCACAGCAGGAGTCCTCAAGAGCGACAAGATAGCTGTGCCATCTACGGGCCAGGGCCCCCGAGGGCCTGGTGTGTCCCAATGGCTCGTTTCCGGGGAGGCTCTACCGTGCCCAACCCACCTGAAAAATCCGCTAAGAACAGCACTCCCACGATAAGCCTGGGGATCTGGCTGTCCCAGGTGAAGTCCTCAGAAAGAAGATCGGGGAGGAGCACGCTCCCGTTCTCCATCTCAGAGTACGGGTACTTCCCCTCCCAGGCAGATGCTATGGTCAGTGCCCTGTGGTACCGGGGTACCTCAGCAGAAGACAACCATGCCCAGCTGGGAGGGAGGAGATGAAGACCCCTCAGCACCGGACGATGCAGTGAGCCTGGGGCCTTCTTGAAGGACAGTTTGGTCTCTGCCACCATGGGTCATCACAATCACCTGGTTGGTAGGTGATGACCTGGTTCATAGGTCATCGCTTAGTGGCTGCCCTCCAGCAACACGGTGGGCTAACAGTGCCATCCTCCATAGATCAATGCCTGCTGAGCAGCAGCCGCTGTGACCCCGTACAAATGTATAGAGCTACTTCTTCCAATGAGGTTATTAAAAAAAAAAGAAAAAAGTACAAATAGGATTAAGACTGGAAGAGGGTAAAGAACATTCATATATTCATGACAACATTCACCACCAGAACCTTCCAGAATGGTTGCTCAGTTCTTCTGTTCTGGGGGGGTGGTTAGGGGCTGGTGGCAGGGAATGCAGGCTGCTGGTCAGTTAAGTCAGCGGACCACTGACACAACCAGAATGAAGAATGCTAACACATAAATAAAATTCAGAAATTATTCTATTCTGGCTAGAAAAGTTGTTTCATGTTGCTCCATCCATCCAAGAGGAAAGGTTGAAAACAACAGTGGCAACGTGAAGTTTAAGAGAAGAAGAGATAAGGAGTGAAGGATGGAGGATGAGGATGGTAACATAAGCAGCAAACGGTGGTTAGTAATTAACCTCTTAGAAGATCACTAGAAAAGAGATATTTAAGTAGGAGATTTGTTTTGTTTTGAAAACACTGGCTTGTGCTTTTAAGGGTCACCGATTACCTGAACTGTTTGCAAGGTCACTGCTTGAAAACTGGAAAACTTGTTCAATAAAATTAACAATTCTGTATTTTGAAAATGGTATGGTTTAAATATTAAACTTCATAAATGTTCTCATTTGTGTATTACATTTATGAATCCAGTAGTTCTTAACTGAAAACAACCAAATGTTTTCAGTAAGGTTTAATAGCAAATAAATGCATTTCAACTTTCCAAACTCGTTTTTCAGCAATTTTAGCCTACTGTAATTCCAATTACTTGATTCAAATCATGCTTCAGTCTGGTGTAACAACAAAATCAAGTTTAACTTTCATTATTCCATTATTGCCTAACATTTTCCCAGAGTAAACGTAATTTAGATGGATATAAAAGACACCGCATGTAACCAGCACAAAAACAGTCACTTCATTTTAAATGTGAATAAAAAAACAAACAAACAAACAAACAAACAAAAAAAACAAAAAAAAAAAACAACAACAAACCACACAGAAACCCAAACACATGAATGGTTAACTTTTTGTTCCCTTTTTCTCAGACAAAACCTTTGTCTTACTTCAGAGAGCAATGTCTTGATATCTGAAGGAGCTCCCTCCTTGAAGTCATCCATTCCTAGAGTCAAAACGATCAGTAATTCATCTACTCACAAGCATCTTTTCTGCTCTGCTTCCACAAATTATGTCTCATCTCAGAGCAGAGCCATGCTACTCTACCATGTTATTATACCTTCAGCTGGGATTTACATGGCTGGGATTGGTGTGCTTTTAGACCAGCAAAGATCATTCGATACATTTGTTTGACCTCCTGCGTGCTACAAACCACAGAGTTTCACCTCAACATTCCCACATCAACCCTGCAGCTCCCAGTTCAGCTATTTTATGGTTTATGATTATATATATTGTAACTATATATAGTTACAATTCCAAGGACAGCTTGCAACATAATTATTCAATTCAAATTACAAATAGGTTCTCGGGCCCCCATACTACCTCATTCAGGTTCCAGGTAGCTGGTCCATAATGCTGTATGATTCTTTCAGGAGGCCATTCATTCTCTCCCCATTCTTGGGCACTACGCCCAGCTAAGGAAGCATCAATAGATCGTTTTACTCTATTCAGATAAAAACAAACAAACAAAAAACTCTTTTCAGCTGGAATTAGCTCAAACCTTTCTTTACATAGAAAGAAAAATCTAGGAGCGTAACAGAATGACACCAGGCAGAATGACAACTCCCAGAGGGAAGCCCTACAGTGACAGCGAGTCAGAACAGATGATCTGTGGCCACCCCAGGGACAGACTCAAATGCCATGACCTGCGACTGAAAGTGACCGCCAGAACTGGGATGATGGACGCATAGAATGCTTGCCTTTAAGACAAGAGACCGGAAGGATGGGCAGTGCAAACCCCTTAAGAATAACGCTTCAGAAATGAATTCCCCAGCCTGAGCTCCTGGTGAAGCCCAGATGACTTCCACAACAGTGACGATGGAAACAGACACAATCTGAAACCAAATATGCACAAGACCCAAAACGCATCTGCTCTTTAAGCTGTGACTGCAAGACAAGAAGTGCTTGGATCAGCCCTGTGATCACAGAATCACAGAATTGATGACGAAACAAGCATTTAGGACCTTTAGTGTGGCTACCAAGTTGCCCATCTAATCTGTCCAGTGGAAGAAGGCAATGAGGATATCAAAACCTGAGGAGCGCGTAACACATAATGATCATATCAGGAAACATTCGATACAAAATAAAAGTTACACGCACGGAAGAAGTGATCCCTTTAAGCTCCTACTGCAAGACAAGAGGTGCTCAGCTCCCAGTTGAACATCAGCGTTATTCCGATGAGGTCAAGTGTTCAATACCCTCAGGATGGCTTCCCCAGGGCCTGCCGAGCACCAAGAGCAACAGCACAGCACAGACAACAAGCTGGGACTGCCCTGCCTGGCACGTGTTCACGCTGTACGTGACAGAACTCCCCACACATCATCTCTGCCTGACCTGATCAATCCTGAAAGGCCCCATCCGCTGCAATGACTTACAAGCACAGACCCTTGCCCTATGGGTCCATTCACAACCCCAACTCAAACATAGCACTTGCCCCCCCAGCTTAGCTTGGGAATGCTGGGAGGCAGGTTCCATCCTCATCAAGGAACACAAAGGCTAGCCAGGACACTGCTTCAAGCCTAAGGCTCCTCTTCACCTGCAGAAATAAAGTGCCATCAGGCACCAGCACGCCAGCCAAACTTCTTCCAGGGAAGCACCCTCCTCAGAAACAAAACAGTAGTCAACTGACCTGCTCTGCTACTGAAATCAGATAGACACCCCCTAGACAACTCCCTGCCTCCCCCTGCCAACACACAAGATTTGCCCCTGAACTTAATTCTCAGGGCTCAGAATCCAGCCTCAGTGTGGACCACAGAGACCAGCTAGGATGTTCCCAGTACCTTCTTCATCCCTGGAAAAGAGGAGTCACCCAGAGGTGGACCAATAGACTACCAAACCAAAAACAATGCCTGTTTTCCAACTTTTCTCCACTCACCTTCCCAACCCACACCCAGCGCTTCCATTCACTGTGCCAAGCCAAGCCCACGGGGCTTAGATCAAGGAGAAAGAACAGACAAACGTGACAATCCATAAAACGGTCTATACCCACTCCTCTTCTTTCATCCCCTACCGCAAGAGCCAAGAAGCCCCAGACCCGTGTTCCCCAGCCCAGTATCACCGCTTCGCCCACCTAACACCCCAAAGAGATGCATCTCCAGCATTTCAGGAACTAGAACTGCTGACGTCTGGCGCGCCTCAGAAACGTGGCAGGAGACGTACTCTGCTGTCGCAAGGTAGTTTGCCCAACAGGCAAAGCAGACTAACACAGTCCACTGACCAACTCAGGGCCCACACTGCTGTCCACTCACCCTCGTGCTTCGTTCAAGTTTCCGTGCCCATGCCCTGGGCTACAAGAAACAAAGAGAGAAGGTCATGCCCACGATGGACACGCAAACAGTACAGCTTCTTGCAGAGGACTCAAACACAGAGACCAGAGCCAGAAAAAAAAAAACACACCCTTGAGTCCACAAATGCCAAAAAGCCATGAATGCACAGCAGTCCCAGCAGGGGTAATTACAGACTTATCCTTTACAGATGAAAAAGGTGACCCTGCTCATTCTCTTCGTACTACTGCGCTTATGCAGTCGAGCCCCTTGCAATGCGTGCTGAAGCTCTTTGTGAATCCTCTGGACAGTGACACAAATGGCTTGATATACCTAAAGATTGAAATGTAACGCCAAAAAAAGGAACCGTACCCCATGATTTCCCAAAAACAAGTTAGCCAGCAACCCCTCCTAAGCATCCCTCTTCTAAGTGAATTCCAAGCTCTTAAAATCTAGAAGGATGCAAGGTCTAAAGACTCAACAGCCAGCAAAACCACAGGCAAAAGCTGCAGAAATATAACAAACTGTCCCTAACCCTGAACAAGATTACACCTTACATGCCTACTGCTGCTGGTTTCAGATACATGCTTACACAGGGAGCTTCGACAATACCTTTCTCCTAAACCCTGCTCCCTCACTTTGCCACCAAGGTTGTAACTTTGATAGTATTTGACATACAGGCAAAGACTCACAGTAAGCCCCGTAATCCTGCAAAAATCCTGAGGGACCCAGAACCACTAAGCAAACACACAAACTAACATTATTGTCCTATCCATGAACATGCCATAACAATGACTCACCTGAGAAAGAACTGCATGCAATAAAGGCACCTACTACAGTGCAAGTCACGAGTATCACTCTATACTTGTTCTATTCTGCTAAGATCACAGATCTTTGGTCTGACTTTCTGCGGCCCTTGTTACATTGTCACAGCAACACACAGGCAGGAAAACATTGCTACATACAGTAACAAAAGACTGAGTCATAAGAAGAACCTAGGATAAAAAATGAAACCGCACACTATCTTAGTTCAGCACTACATTCTATATGCATGCTTTCAGCCTGAAATCATCAATAAGAGACGATAACCTCTAAGACTGAAAACAAGACAAATTCTACTTAGTTCTCTGAATGCAAGGCTGATGCAGCAAGTCATCAGCTGGAAGGAACCCAAGCAGAGGATTCAAGATGTTCCATTCCAACATTGAAACTTACCTTTCCAAAGCCGCTTGTCAAGCAGAGCATAGTTTCCCATTTGTTGAACAGGCAGGCCTAGCCAAATTTCAACCCTAAACTTCCAGGGAATCTCTACTGCTCCCAGCGTACATATTACTTCCGTACTCACCTGCAGGTCTTACCTGTGAAAAAAAAGTTCCAACTTTCTTCCCTTCTACAATATCTGTGATGACATGACCCGAGATTTTCGGGTGGACTCCATTTGCAATCACTACAGAGGTGCCTCCTCGCAGGGCCCACAAAGCTGCTGTCACCTACAGTGAAGGAGAGAGCCAGTTCCCAAAAATGCACTTGTTAGTTGAATCCCCATCCTCAACAAGAATTCTTATGTTGGAAGAAGCCCTTAAGACCATCAAGTCCAAGCATCAACCTAATGCTACCACTAAATCATATCCCTAAGTGCTATGTCCACACGTCTCTTGAATACTTCTAAGGATGGGGACTCTACCACTTCCCCGGGCAGCCTGTTCTAATGCCTAACCACCCCTTCCATGAAGAAATGCTTATTTAGTACCCAGATATCTAGTGCTGCTCAATAGAGTTGTTCCTCCCTAGGGGTAGGGCTTGGCATTTCCCTCTCCTGAACTTCAAAAGGTTCCTGCCTGCCCCTATCTGCAGCCTGTCAAGGTTCCTCTGAATGCACCGCCCCCACCCCGCACAAGGGCCATTTCCACAGAAGCCACCAACCACCCGCCGCCTCGCCCCCTCCCTATCCAGCCCACCGTGGCGCGCCACCGACCACCAACCTCGTTGCGCCACCCCTCCTCGGCGTCCCGGCCTGCCCCGACAGCTTCTGCCCATGGCGCCGGCAAGCCCTGCATGCTGCTTCTGCCCTGGCTTCCTCCAAGCCAATCACACAGTGCTTCCGCCCTGATTGAAGACAGGCCCTGACATCACTTCCGCCCCAGGTTCCCAGCCAAGCACAGCGTGTCCCCACAGACACAGCAGAGCAAACACACAAACTAACATTGACATCCTACCCGTAAACATGCCGTAACAGTGACTCACCTGAGAAAGAACTGCATGCAATAAAGGCACCTAGTACTACATTAGTTTATTCTAACAGATCCTACTAGCTGTCACCTCAAAAAGACGTGCGTACCGCTCTCTACTTGGAAACGCATCAGTCCGTCCGTAGACTCTGACCCACCTAAAGAGCCCTGCAACTGACTGAAGGAAAAACAAAGCACTTACCCCAAAGAGCAGCCCAGGCAGAAGGAGCTCTCTGATGGCATACCTGGGGCTCATATACCGTTTGGCCGCACCCAGCACCCAAGCCCAATCACCTGGGAAAGGGAAGGGGCAAAGCACAAGAAAGTAGAAAGAGAGCAGAAGGAGCAGCAGCTGTTGTGCTGTGGGCCTTTTTTTTTTTTTTTTTAAGTCTGATGGCACAATTTTGTGCAGCGCTGCCTGGGCACACATTTCAGATAGAGCTAATGAGCAGCTGAGGTAAAGGAGCTGGGAAGAGAGAGGTGTTGCAGCAGGTATGCTGTGGCTGTGAGGTGCCTCAGGGTGTGCTTTTTCTCTTGTTTCTACAGGTGCTTCTTTAGGCAGCTTGGAGTCTATGGATTTCTAGATTTTAAGTGCTTGGAATTCACTTAATAGAGGGATATTTAGCAGAGGTTGCTGGATCACTGGTTTTAGGGATGGTGGGATACACTTCTGGTTTTGAGTTATATTTTAATCACTTGTGTAACTCTCCAGAGAACTAAAAACAGCTTGATTACATGCTCCAAGAGGCTTGTCCACGTAGGCACAGTATTACTAAGAGACTGAGCAGGGTCGTATCAGAGTTACCTTTTTTCATCTGTAAAGGGTCTGTGATTACCCCTGCCGGGCTGCTGTGTGTGCGTGGCTTTTTGGCATCTGTGGAGCTCAGTCGCTTTTGTGTGTGTATGTTCTTACTTTTTGTGGGTTTTTGTTTGTTTGTTTGTTTGTTGTTGTTGTTTTTGAGAGGCAAATAGTGCGTGTGCTGAGCGTGGTTGGCAGGAGGAGGTGGGGAGCTGTCTGGCAGGGAAGCTGTTCAGGACTGGTAGGTTTGGTTTCTAGGAGCATGCGGCATCCTTCCTGTGTGATGCGACTGATTCTTGGGCAGGAACGTTCCAGCTCGTGTGTCTTAAATAACGTAGCTTGTGTAGTGTGTGTTGTGTGGCCTGGGCAGAGTTTGCTTTGGCGCTGTGAGCCAAGAATCTCAGTTAAAGCTGGTGAGCAGCTGGAGTAACGGAGCTGGGAAGAGAGAGTATTGCAGCAGGTACACTCTGGCTGTGAGGTGCCTCAGGGTGTGCTTCTCTCTTGTCTCTGCAGGTGCTTCGTGCAGTCTTGGACAGGGAAGGGAAATCCCCATGTCACAGAGCAGTGAGGGAAGGTGAGAGTGTTTTCAGCCTGGTCATCCCTTATCCAAAGCGAACGGAAGACACTCAGGTGTTTCCCTCAGGGTCTGAGGTGAGGCTGTTTGGGATAGAGGAGCAGTGTGGCAGGTGGTTGTTTGCAAGCACAGTGGTCATTTTGTCCTTTTGTGTTCCCAGGTGGCATGGGTGATGCTGTCTACTCCTTCTGAGCTTGGACTTAATTTCCAGGTACAGAGGCAAGTGGACCGCTGTTTTGAAAGGATACAATTAAAGATGGAGTCGCTTGTGTTGATGAGGGATGGGTGCTAACGCTGGCAGCTGAAAGTTTATCTTCTGGCTGTGTTTTCCTTTGTTCAGGCTGAAACTCAGTGTGCAGTCCAGGACGTCATGACCTGAGCTGCCTCTGGAGTGACTCTGGTGAGTGATGAACAGAGGTAGCAGTTGTTTTTGGGGTGCGGTTGTCACTGCAGTTATTTTCCTACATCCAATAGAGTAAAATTCCAGTTTGCCTTTTAGAGGTGCTTTAAGTGGCTTAAGAGAACAGGTGGAAGCATCTGCCACGTGGGGCAGGTAAGAGGCTGAGGTTAAGGAGGGGATGAGAGTAACTGTCCAAAGGCTGCTGTGGGTTTTGCTGCTGTGGTTGATTTCTCCTCTGTTTATCAGGTGCCACAGGCAAGGTGATAGCCCTTAGAACAGGAGCAAAGCAGGTCTCTGGAATGCTGCGTTGTTCCTGAGAAAGGTGTTGTAGAGGAAAAAGGTTGTCTTGCGTGGCGGTTCCTGATGGCGGTCTTCTTCCGTAGGGGAAGAGGTGCCTGAAGCCCCATGCTGTGTAGCCTGAGCACACCTCATTGAGGATGAAGCCTGCTTTCCAGCAGTTCCCAAAACTGTGTTGAGGCTGAAATGCTGTGTCTGTGTTTGGGTTGGGTTTCAAGTTTTCATGCTGTGTTAGGGATGGGTTTCAAGTCAGTGCAGCGGAGGGCCAGGACCCAGTGTCCTGTAGCGTGTTTTGACCCGTCAGCATGGCCTTTTGGTTCTCAGATAGCCTACTCAAGTATGTGATTTTTCCTGCAAGTGATAAAGTGATATTATTACATTGAATTGTTTTTCTTTGGCATGTTGTGCTTTTTTTTTTTTCTTTTTTCTTTTAATGCTCCTGGATTTTTCTTTCTATGTAAAGAAAGGTTTGAGCTAATTTCAGTTGAAAAAAATCCAGTTACTTGCTTGGTCATATTGTCCTTTCAAGATTAAAAGCTGCAGCCTAAGCATGCGGAACGTTGCTTCTAGAAACAGCCCGATTCTCTTGTCTGCACTCTGCTTGCTGTTGAGCTAAATCAGATTAAAAACAAACAAACGAACAAAAACACACAGCTGCTGCTTCTCCTTCTGCTCTCTTTCTACTTTCTTGTGCTTTGCCCCTTCCCTTTCCCAGGTGATTGGGCTTGGGTGCTGGGCGCGGCCAAACGGTATATGAGCCCCAGGTATGCCATCAGAGAGCTCCTTCTGCCTGGGCTGCTCTTTGGGGTAAGTGCTTTGTTTTTCCTTCAGTCAGTTGCAGGGCTCTTTAGGTGGGTCAGAGTCTACGGACGGACTGATGCGTTTCCAAGTAGAGAGCGGTACGCACGTCTTTTTGAGGTGACAGCTAGTAGGATCTGTTAGAATAAACTAATGTAGTACTAGGTGCCTTTATTGCATGCAGTTCTTTCTCAGGTGAGTCACTGTTACGGCATGTTTACGGGTAGGATGTCAATGTTAGTTTGTGTGTTTGCTCTGCTGTGTCTGTGGGGACACGCCGTGCTTGGCTGGGAACCTGGGGCGGAAGTGATGTCAGGGCCTGTCTTCAATCAGGGCGGAAGCACTGTGTGATTGGCTTGGAGGAAGCCAGGGCAGAAGCAGCATGCAGGGCTTGCCGGCGCCATGGGCAGAAGCTGTCGGGGCAGGCCGGGACGCCGAGGAGGGGTGGCGCAACGAGGTTGGTGGTCGGTGGCGCGCCACGGTGGGCTGGATAGGGAGGGGGCGAGGCGGCGGGTGGTTGGTGGCTTCTGTGGAAATGGCCCTTGTGCGGGGTGGGGGCGGTGCATTCAGAGGAACCTTGACAGGCTGCAGATAGGGGCAGGCAGGAACCTTTTGAAGTTCAGGAGAGGGAAATGCCAAGCCCTACCCCTAGGGAGGAACAACTCTATTGAGCAGCACTAGATATCTGGGTACTAAATAAGCATTTCTTCATGGAAGGGGTGGTTAGGCATTAGAACAGGCTGCCCGGGGAAGTGGTAGAGTCCCCATCCTTAGAAGTATTCAAGAGACGTGTGGACATAGCACTTAGGGATATGATTTAGTGGTAGCATTAGGTTGATGCTTGGACTTGATGGTCTTAAGGGCTTCTTCCAACATAAGAATTCTTGTTGAGGATGGGGATTCAACTAACAAGTGCATTTTTGGGAACTGGCTCTCTCCTTCACTGTAGGTGACAGCAGCTTTGTGGGCCCTGCGAGGAGGCACCTCTGTAGTGATTGCAAATGGAGTCCACCCGAAAATCTCGGGTCATGTCATCACAGATATTGTAGAAGGGAAGAAAGTTGGAACTTTTTTTTCACAGGTAAGACCTGCAGGTGAGTACGGAAGTAATATGTACGCTGGGAGCAGTAGAGATTCCCTGGAAGTTTAGGGTTGAAATTTGGCTAGGCCTGCCTGTTCAACAAATGGGAAACTATGCTCTGCTTGACAAGCGGCTTTGGAAAGGTAAGTTTCAATGTTGGAATGGAACATCTTGAATCCTCTGCTTGGGTTCCTTCCAGCTGATGACTTGCTGCATCAGCCTTGCATTCAGAGAACTAAGTAGAATTTGTCTTGTTTTCAGTCTTAGAGGTTATCGTCTCTTATTGATGATTTCAGGCTGAAAGCATGCATATAGAATGTAGTGCTGAACTAAGATAGTGTGCGGTTTCATTTTTTATCCTAGGTTCTTCTTATGACTCAGTCTTTTGTTACTGTATGTAGCAATGTTTTCCTGCCTGTGTGTTGCTGTGACAATGTAACAAGGGCCGCAGAAAGTCAGACCAAAGATCTGTGATCTTAGCAGAATAGAACAAGTATAGAGTGATACTCGTGACTTGCACTGTAAGACAAGCAAATGCCTTGGAGTATAAAAATGCTAAATGGATTTCTTGTAAAAATTGGCCATATCCTTTGGACCGAGGTAAACACTTAGCATCCATGGGTCACAGGAGTCACGAGCCTTAACCAGGTATTGTGTGTAAACTCTGGAGCTAGCACTATGTGAAGAACTGCTTGCTTTACTTTGTGTGTGCTTGTGGGCAGGAGGAGTGAAAGTTGCTTCCTGCTAGCTTTTGATGCCCCCACCTTCTGTATGGAAAGAGAACGTGGGTGATCGATCTCTGTTCAACTTCTATGATGAGACATTGTCTTTTCCCTCATTGCTTTTTCACATGAAAAAGGTGTTTTCTTAGTCCTTTTCTACAGAAACTGTTCCAAAGATCTGTCGATCCCTGTTTCTCTTGGCTGAAACGGTTTTTATTCTACTGTGACCTTTTCAAGGTGAGCGAAAATAAAAGTTTGTGTAGCGTCCGAGATGCAAGTGAACCTTCAGTTTATGAGATAGCAAGGCTAACTTTGAGTTTTGATTAGATTGTGGATGGTTTTTGTTGCCTTTCCTAGGCCTTCTCCAAAAGCTTAAACAGGGAAGTTGCTGTTCAACGCTGATGAGCATTGAAGTGATGTTTTCGTAGGATTATGTGCACTACCAAGGCCTGATTTCCCCTTTTGTCTCTGCGTTGCTTCATGTTTATCTGCTGTGAATTGTACTTGCTATTTTGTTGCATAGTGGCTGCAAAGGAATCACAGGCTGGTTGAGGTTGAAAGGACCTCCAGAGGTCACGTGGTCCAACACCCCTTTTGTGTTCAAAGAACACAAAAATACACGCCACATTATAAAGTATGACCTTGCTTTAAAAAGCTGTTTTAACAGTCCTTCATTAAGTCTTATTAATCAAGTGTCCCCTAGTTCTTTTCTTACGCTTCCCACTATACCTCCTGTTATTTTCCTTACCGTGGGAATTCCTGCTCTGGCAATTTCTGTAGGACACTTCTTGAATAGAAGTCCGGGCATATTAGTCACATGCCAAGTCATCTGTTCTACAGACAATTTCAAGAGTTAAAAGTGAAAACGTAGCTTATCCAGGAGCTCCTTGAGAACTCCTTAGTGAAATGCTGCCTGAGCCTTTTGACTTGTTACTTCAGTTTCTGTTTCAAAACTTGTTCTGTATCATTTCAGTTTGAGATGGATTCTTTGACATCCGTGCCAAGAAAAAAACCTCTCCTCTGTAGGAGCCCTTCAACGTACACAGAGCAGAGAGAGAGCAGCTATTGTGCAAGCTGTTGCTGAGGCTGGTTTTGGCTTCCTGTATTGTTCGCACATTCCCAGGTTGTTTTGCAATCTTTTCTCTTTTCAGTAGTTACGTAATTAAACTTTTTCAAAGGATGCCTTCCTTTTTTTGCAGTAGCCTCCCACTCCCTGAGATGTAGCTGTCCTTGTATTCTTTTGCTCTTTGTCAAGTCTTCTTGATACAGGTTGTATACTTGTTTGTCCCCTACGACATGGATGATCTTACTGAATCTCTGTGATGCCTTGAAAAGGGCTATGCTCGGGGACCGTGGCAGCATTTTGGTATCTGATACAAATTTTCCTGTTGTGGCATACAGTAAACTTCTTTGATATGTCTCTTAAGACCGTACCTGTTTTTCTGCTTTGAGTAAGGAGTTGAAAGTTGAAAGGTTAGTGTTCATTTCCTTCCACCTTTGTCTGCAAGTCTTGTGGGTGTGTGTGTGTGTGTGTTTTGGCAGGCCCTACAGTAGAGCAGCAGGGTGGAATGTCTCGAGCCGGTAGCAGGACGCTGGCAGCTCTGCAGCCTGAGCAGGTGAGAGAACAGTATGTTCTCGCTCTTTAAGGCTGTGAACATGTGGCAAGTTTTAAAATACAGGTTTATAACACAAATGGGTCCTGGAAAAAATCAGCTGGCTCCAAGTATTCAGGGCATCAAGCCAGTGAGAAGATGTGTCAGTAGGAATGAGCTGAAGTGAGCCAGATGTCAAACACCATGGAGTTCGTGTAAGAATGCAGTTCAGACACTTTTCTCTTTCAGAGAGCAGAGATTTATTTATTTTTTTTTATCATCTCGGTGACTTACTAACTGATCAGTGAGAAGAAATTCTCTTGGCAAACAAAAAGGACTTAGAAGAAGCTGAAAATAAAGGTAATATTACGGAACATATTTCATGGAACACCTGTTGTCATGAGCTTTTCTGGGCCTCAAAGGAAAGGAGCAGAACAAGAGTAGTCTGTCACCTGCAATTGGATATTATGGCCGTCACAGATTAGGGAACCCAGGACTTTGAGAGCTTGTCAGTGTAAGCAGCTGCAGCTTCCGTAAGAGCTGTCTCTATCAGAGAAGATGGAGAGAGAGGCCTTTGAAAGCAGCAACCCACAGCATTGTTTAAAAAACTAAAAATAGAACAGTGTTTTCTTTTGCCAAAGGAGGCTCACTTTAGAAATTAAATCTAGCAAGGATCTTCCCTGTTATCATCATGCATGAAATAGCATGAATATTCTCCTGGGCTGGTTAACGTAATGTTTGGCCCCTGTGGGGAAGGTTGTTACTTAAAAATGATGCTTTCCAGAAAGAACCACCTTACCTTCTGACTGAGGAAAGTACAGTTCAGGCAGCACAGACTAAATCCATTCTTTTGTGTAAGAGTGGTGCGTGAGGAAGCTGGTCTTGGGTTAGAAAATGTGTGGAACTGGCGCATCACAAATTGTGAAGTTCAGTAAAAGGCATACGGCAACCATTTTGTACTGAGGAGAATGCCTGGAGGGACATTTCTGAGTAAACTTCCTACCTGAACGTGTTCAGACTAGAAAACTCCGGCAGCTCTTGCCCAATCTGAAATGCTATGCGTTCCTTTGCTCTTTGGGATTTCTATCTGTGAAATAGAAAGAGGCAATTACTGCGCAAACCTTCCAGGAATATTGCAAGGGTAGAAATTGGTAAGAAATTCAGGTACACGGTTGTGTAACGGTACTAGAAATAGGACAAACTTTGTCTTTGCG
The DNA here is from genome assembly GCF_965140915.1 of Aythya marila. Classification (NCBI taxonomy): domain Eukaryota; kingdom Metazoa; phylum Chordata; class Aves; order Anseriformes; family Anatidae; genus Aythya; species Aythya marila. The sequence goes on from NC_139080.1 coordinate 87,730,472, forward strand.
GATGTTACTTCATATACAAATCATTCATATCGTATTAGGTGTATATGTGATGGTAGGTGAAAGCGTTGTCAAATTGGAGCAGTTTGATTGTAGCTACTAAACTTAATGCTTTACATTGTTCATCTTAGGTAGGTTTCTTGCTGCGGCGTGGGAAACAGCGGCTTTTTTTCCTGGTTTGACCATTAGGTCACTTTCTTGAAACTAGCCAGATAAATCTATCTTGAGCGCAATTTTTTCTTTCTTCTAGGAAGATTGGCACTTCCTTTGTTGAAACGTCTCAGTCTGTCTACATCAAAGCTGAACAGCTTGGCTGTTGGGCTCTGTCAGATTGCAGCATCTTCACAGGACAGCGTCGGCAGCATAGTTCAGAGAGCACGCATAGCAAAAGATCTAGAGTTGGAGCAGGTGACAGTGCCTGTTGGGGTCTTTCTTGCGATTTTTTTGAGTCCCGTCCAGACTGACTGTCTTCCACAGGTATGTGAGGAGGGCAGAGAGATCTTTGATAACAAAAGTGTATTTCTACTGGTGAGTTATTGGAAGGCTGCAAGAAGTCTTGCCTCAAAAGACTTCTGCTTGTATTCTTCTGAAATGAATTCTGCTGTCATCCCATTTTTTTTTTCTACAGAAAACTACAGTCTTCCTGGGACTTGCTTCTGCAATGCTGAGAGTTATTCAGCGTTGGTTTTTGATACCCAACGTAGAGAAGGAGTTAGCTTACATTCAGGTGGTGCAATTTCTGCCTGTGTCTTATCACATAGCTTCCCTGCTTAACTTGCAACTTACAAGGCTCCTACCAATGAGCACTTTTCTGTCCATGCTGACTACAGCTGAATTGCAGGCTACGATTAAACATCAAATGTTTAATATAGGTCGTTAATAACAAACTGCAACTGTTAAGAATATATGCTGACAAGATCAGCACGAAGTAGAAGTTCTAGGCTCTGAGTGGTCTGTCCCATACTGATACTGCATGTTTGCACTGAGGCAGAATGATATCTTTCCACAAGCGTGTAAAAGCTAAGTCTAGGCTCTTACTGCCGGTATCTTTAGCAAGACTGATTGAGCATTTCTCTAACATATGAGCAAGTATTTGAGGAGCAAGGGATGGGTATGGGCACTTAAAAAGAGACTCCTCGTTTCATACTGAAGGGGAGTCTGCTCTAGGCAAAGTTCATGTGAAAGGAAAAGGCAGTAGTCTCCCTTTCTGCCATTATTGCTTCCTTGCTGCTCGCTCTGTTCTTCACAGAAAACCAGTATGTTTCCTTGCCAAATTCTAGTCTGCCTTCCTAGACTCCAGCCTTTGCCTCCTGGGTGTCTTGCCTTGCCTAGCCAAACTCTCCCATTCTCCTCTTCTTTATCTCATTTGTTTTATCAGGCTGATTCTTACTGGCTTCCCACCCTCAACCCCCCCCCCCCCAACCTTTCTTTTTTTTTTTTTTCTTTTTTTACAGACTTAGGATGACTTGTCTTGTTACTTTTCTTCCTGCCAGCCCCCATCCTCAAGTTCTCCGATGTAACTTCAGAGGATCATCTTTGATACCTCTGCATCTGAATAATATGGTTTCTCTCCCATGCTGTAGCTGATAGTAGGATGGACTCTGAGTGCAGAGGAGAGGTTGCTTCCTCCATAGTTTACTATTGCATCTCATACTGGTTTGGGTAAGCAATTACCGAGGAAATTTGACTTCTCCATGGAGTAGTGTGTGCCTGATAGCTAGCTGGAGATAGCATACACGGAATTGAGTCAGTGCTCAGAGTTCAGTCTTGAGTTGCAGTAAAGGTGAAACAATTGCAGACTAACAGTTTACCTTCTAGTGAGCTGCGAAGCGAGTGCGGAGTTCCGATCCGCGGTTCCGTATTCTCCATGAGGGGAGCGGCCGGAGACGAACGAAGTGCGTGACAGACCAAAAAGAAGTGCTGTTTTCACCAAGTTTTGATTGGTGGTGCCCAATATGTGGGCCTGGCAGTGTATCTTGTGATCCTATTTTTGCTCTTACATGCTTTGAGTGTGACAAGAAAAAAAGGCGGGAGCGTTATCTAAGTAACTAACAGTTTAGAAGTGTTGGTGTATTTGCTGTGGCGTTTGGTCAGTTTGCCAAGTACTGGAGAGGTGGAGGGGGCTGACTGATTATCAAAGCGGTAGAACGGAGAGAGTCCTTTCTGTGGTGGTTTGGGCTTGAGCCCTGGCAATTTGGTAAGAAGGGGGAGAGTGAATTTATTTAGGTGTCAATGCCTTTTTAAATGGTATTTATTGACGGATACACAGGAGTGATTCCTTGTTTTGTATGGGCTTATTAACAAAGTGCATGAGAAAACTTGGCATTTGGCTCGAAATTCGGTCCTGTTGAAATGTAAATTTTGTGGAAAAGGTGGTAATGTTTTTCTAGAAGATGAAAGGCTGAGTGCTTCAGCTCTTTTCCTGAAGTTCCATGGATTTATGATTGGAACATGGAACGGGGCTCCTTAATAACCTGAAATAGTAAAGTTTGTATGCGGGAAGAGGCATTTAATCCCAGAGAACTGGGACATTTGGGAAGAAGATTAGGAAAAGATAGTAAAAACCCACAGTAAAAAGGTTTGCGTGGAAATTGAAACAAAGGACAGTAACTAATAAGGAATAGTAATAAATAAATAAAAGGGAATGGAAAATCAAAGGAATGAGTAATATCCAAAACAAAGATGTTTTAAAGAAAGCCTCCTTGGGTGCACACTGGCACATTCAAAGGATATTGTTAGAACTGGGAGCGCAGAAAGGAAGAGGACTTTCACTAAGTATTGCAATCAGTGGTGGCCACTATATAAGCTAAATGGCCACTTTATGGATCAGTCGACTATAACACTATCTGGCAATTCATGTTTTGGAGGAGAGAAGGAAAATAGGATGAAGTGTAGTATACTGATACGTTGTTTCAGCATCTTGGAGAGAAAAGGAGTGGAATTAATTGGCTCTTGACTGAGCCTTTGGTGTTGGCGTGAGAAAAGTACAGGCTGGAGAAAAATAAAGGAAGCGTTAAAAGAGTTGTCCCCGGTGTTAAAGGTGTGGCATGTAGTATTTAACAGAGCCATTTGAAGTTGAATGAGCAGGGAAGGAGGATGTAGGAATGTTAATAGTTCTGCCTCAGCAGGAAGCTGTGTGGTTTTTTTTTTTTTTTGAAATAGCAAAACAAATTACACAACGTTGCTTAACTTGTCAGAAGATAAATAAGAAAGTGTTTTGACAAGCAGCCACGGGAGGGAGAAAAACAGCTTACAGGCCTTTTGAGAAAGTACAAGTTGATTTCACTGAATTGCCCAAGGTAGGGAGGATAAAATATCTATGGGAAATAGCAGATCATTTAACACAATGGGTAGAAGCTTATCCCGTAGCTCGAGCTATGGCACAAATGGTGGTAAAAGCTCTATTAGAACACCTGATACCTAAATATGGGATAATCCAGTACATTGATTTTGATCAGGGCACACACTTTGCTTCTAAAATAATAAAATTATTATGTCAATCATTAGGTATTCAGTGGGAATACCATACTCCGTGGCACCCACAAAGCTGAGGGAAAGTAGAAAGATTGAATCAAACACTAAAACAACACTTGGCTAAATTAATGATCGAGACACAAATGCCCTGGATGAAATGCTTACCATTGGCACTTTTAAACATAAGAACTAAACCACACAGTGAGAGCGGATTATCGCCATATGAAATGTTATATGGTATGCCTTATTCTCAAGGGATGCCTCTAGGAAAAATGTAGTTGAGGAGCGTAGCATCCAGAAATACGTAATTACCGTTGGAAGGAGGTTACAAGAGCTAAGAGAAATTGGAATGATGGCTCAAACACCACCTTTAGGATTTGCTATTCATAAGATACAACCAGGAGACAAGGTCTTAATAAAAACCTGGAGGGAAGAATCATTGAGCTCCCGATGGGAGGGACTGTAAGTAGTAAGTTTTACTTACTACTGAAACAGCTGTGAGAACAGCGGAAAGGGGTTGGATCCACAGATCCAGAATAAAAGGACCAGTAACTACCGAAACCTGGAGGGTTGAGTCCACTCCTGGGGAACTGAAACTAAAGCTAAAGAAGAACTCATATTCTGGCAATGAGGCTCTGCATGAATTAAGGACACCAAATAAAGGGGACAAGCCTAAAGGGAGGAAAGGGAGAAGGCAAGACCGGGGCAGGACCCTCCACTGCAGTGTGTATGGTCTACCGAGGGAGGCGATGGGTATTGACTGCCGAGTGAGAGGGCCTCGACCGGACTTCTCCCACACTAAGGTGAGGTTGTCCCGAGAAAATAACGTAAGAACTTTTCTTTTTAAACCCATATAAAATTGTGATTCGTTTTCCAGGAGCTGGATCACCCCGGCAGGCTGAACGGTATCACAAGCCCAAATTGACCCTGAAAGTGGGCCCAACCCCTTGATTGAAGGCGTCTTGCCTATTATGATCCAGCTACATGGGCAGAAGACGGATCCTGGGGCTATAGGACCCCAATATATATGCTTAATAGAATAACTAGGTTACAAGCTGTAATGGAAATAGTTGTAAATAAAACCGGAGGTGCACTTGGCTTAATTGCAAAGCAAAATACCAAGATAAGGACTACTTATCTACTTATGTATCAAAATCGCTTAGCTTTGGATTATTTACTAGCACAAGAAGAAGTCTGTGGAAAATCTAACCTTAGTAATTGCTGTTTAGAGATTAATGATGAAGGTGTTTCTTCCTAGTAGCTGGTAGAATGCTACGTTTTGGTTTAGGATGAGAAGAGCGCTGATAACATGCTGATGTTTTAATTGTTGCAGAGCCATGCTTACACCAAGCCAAGGATGTTTCAGCTTCTCACTGTCCTGCCAGCGAGCAGGCTGGGGGTGCAGCAAGAGCTGGGAGGAGGGCTGGACTGCTCAGGGTTAGGCTGGGCATCAGACAGCTGGGCATCAGCGGTGGTGAGCAATTGCATTGTGCATCACTTGTTTCATACACATGAGTAGTAGTAGAACTATCATCATTATTGTCATTGTCATTATTATTATTTATGATTATTTATTATTATTTTCTTGTCTTTATCTCACCTCACAGGCTTCACTTTCCCATTTCTCTCTCCCATCCCAGAGAGGGAGGGGGTGAGGTGAGTGAATGGCCGTGTGGTGTTTAGCTGCCAGCTGGGTTAAACCACAACAGAAAGAAAAGCTGTAAATGAACTTGTAAAAGAAATGAAGAAGATTGCACACGTCCCAGTTCAAACTTGGAATGGAATCGATCTAAGAAGATTATGGGAGGGGGCTTTACGGGCAGTGATTGTTTTGCTAAAATGAGGATGGTTGTATTGGGGATATGTGGAGAATTGTTAATAATTCCATGTTTAATACCTTCTATTACCAGGCTGATACACTCCAGTTATACAAGGAATGCAAATATCTGCAGTACCTGTTGTGGGAATAGGAATGTTGTTTTTGCAGAGTTACGTTGTTTAGAGGGCAGGAATGTGGTACTGAGATATGCTTACAGTGATAAGAAAGCTTAGCAGGCGACCTTGTAAAATGCAGACAACCAGACTTCTTAGGACAATTAGGTGAAAATCACGGTGTCAAGTCAGACAAGCGAAGAAACATTACCTCTCCAAGCAGTAAAAATGTCAAAAGAAATTTGAAATTTAACAGGCCGGCAAGTGAAGGCCATGCATTGTTTGTGAAGCATCGGATAGATGGTGAACCTGGATTACCCAGTCAGTGGGGAAACAGGGGAGGGTCCTGTCATCAAAAAGTATATAAACTGTGTTTTGGAACTAGTAGGTGTGCTCTCCTGCTTGTGGGGCGCCCGCCATTGCAATCGCGAACAAATTACTTCTTCACTGAGATCCTCGCCTGAGCCTAAGTTACTGGCTACGGAGTTTCTCACACTGTTGACCCAGAACCAGGGAGAAGAGAAAACCCATTGCCTGACGATAATAAAAAGAAAAGAATATCCAAAATTGATACCAATTTGGCAAGTATTGACTCGATTGGAAAGGAAAACACGAATCAATACCATGAAAAAGGAGATGGGGGACTGTGAAATATGTTCATCTGATTCGTGTCAATATGGAACAATGCTAGGGCCTCATAATGAAATGTGACCTTCTGTCTTACATCCCCTTGTATAAATAACCACAAGTCCAAGAGAAACAGAGTGGTTAGTGTATATAGTTCTTGTATCTTGCAAAAGAATGGTCTAGCAGTTCGTGTTGATAGAGGGTTTGAAGGGTAAACCTTGAGACTTGGGTCTGGGAGATAAGAGAATAGGGGGGAGTTTTTTGAGATAACTGCTGACTATTGCATGAGACACGACTTTCTGGCATCTGGCCCAGAGACTACTAAATAAGGGGAGGGTGGGGGGGAAGCTGAAGAACGACCGAAGGACAAAACTTGTGAGGAAGACTACGAGCCTTCAGTATGAGCGACCCTCAGAGGGACCACTGGAGACTGATACGCATGCATCCGTGGGATGGTTCGGGTTCTGGGAAACTAATTATAATACCCCTGCCTTTTCCAAAAGTGGTGATGAATATGTATTAGCCTAGGAGCATAAAAACCAGCCGCCTGATGTAACTGGTGTGCGTCTTCGTGGAGCAGAGACTCCCAGCGCACCCAGTGCTGTTTGCTTACCTCTGTTCCTTTAATAAATTGTAAACTTTGATTGTAACCCTATTCGGGACTCAGTCATTTATAACAATATACAATAGCATGTTTGTCTCTAGTACTTACAAGGCGAAGTTCTGAGATCATATTTCACAGACTGCTTCTTACAGATTTCAAGAAATCCAATTGTTCTGAAGTACAGCCGTGCTCTATTACTATCTAAAGGGAACAAACTGTTTTCAAACCCATTACAGACTGGATGTTTTTTATTTATTTAAATAAGCTTGTCTCTGCAGCTTTCCTTCGTGATGCTGATCTTCGGAGAGGCAGATTGTTAACAAGATACAATCAAATTGCATTTTAATGTCTAGTTTTGTATGTTAAAGACACACAGTATCTGGGTACAGCAAGGTTCCACTAAATGACAAGGATCTTTCTGAAGTCTTCCTTATTTTTTCAGTATTCTTTTCAAATTGTGGACAGCAGGATGAGGTAGAATATCAAACACGGTGACTGTTTTTTACCCAGAGGACACTAGTAGGGAAAAGGAGTTGGTCTGAGTTGACCTTGACATGCTTAAGGGGTTGGTACATGAGAACCTCGTGAAGTTCAAGAAGGCTAAGTGCAAGGTTCACCACCGTCATCAAGGCACTCCCAAGAATGAATGCAGGCTGGTTGATGAGTGGATTGGGAGCAGCCCTGCAGAGAAGGACTTGGGAGTGTTGATGGATGAAAAGCTCTACATGAGCCAGCGATGTGCAGTTGCAAACCAGAAAGCCAGCCGTATCGTGAGCCACATCAAAAGTATGACCAGAAGGTCCAGGGAGGTGATTCTCGCTCTCTACTCCACTCCTGTGAGGCCCCACCTGCAGTGCTGCATTCAGCTCTGGGGACTCCAACATAAGAAATAAATGTGTTAGAGCAGGTCCAGAGCAGGGCCACGAAGTTGATGAGGGCTGGAGGGCCTCTCCTATGAAGACAGGCTGAGAGAACTGGGGTTGCTTAGCCTAGAGAAGAGAGGGCTCTGAGGAGACCTTATAGTGGCCCTCTAGTACCTGAAGCAGGCTTTGGGTAAGCTGGGGAGGGACTTTTTGTCAGGGAGTGTAATGACAGGACAAGGAGTAATGGCTTTAAACTAAAAGGGTAGATGTAGATTAGAATAAAGGAAGAAATTCTTTACTATGGGTGGTGAGGCACTGGAACAGGCTGCTTGGGGAAGTTGTGAATGCCCCATCCCTGGAAGTATTTAAGGCCAAGTTGGATGGGGCTTTGAGCAATCTGGTCTAGTGGGAGGTGTCATAGAATCATAGAATGATTTGTGCTGGAAGGGAACTTGAAGGTCATCTACTCCCCCCTGCCATAGGCAAGGACACCTTCTGGTTATAAACGTAAAATCAGCGTGATAAAACAAAAGGCTTCTGTATAAGAGAGCACAAGTAAAATGTTCGTCGTAGGAAGAGCTCATTAGCTACTTCCAGCCAGAATGATTAGGGATAAGAGTTCTTGCATCTGAAATAGTTTTATACAACTAGCGAATTTGTGCCAGAGCCTATGTTCAGGGTTTCCTTTGACTTACTGCAGTCTCCCTTTGCCAGTAGTACCCTGAAGCTCAAGTTTGTTTCTGAAACGTTAAGATACTTCATTTCTGGAGTTACACGTTCTGACTCGGAAAAAATTCTTGGTGCTGTATATTAATATTGAGTAAGTCAGCAGAATGCAAAATCCTGTTCTTACTCTATTTTGCAGATGTTATTCTCCCAGAGGAGTCAGATCACTTTGTTGTTGTTGTTGTTGTTGTTGTTGTTTTAATTCCCTTCTGACAGGTGTCTTCTTTGGCCATAGCTAGCGGAAATGGCTTGCTAATAAAAGGAGGGAAAGAGGCAGCATACAGCAATCAAATCCTTCATCATCTGACTCAAGAAGCACTCTCCATTCATGGAGTCAAAGATGCAGTGCAAGTAGTAAGTGTCTAGAATTAAAGCAACAACTTTTGTGCTGTAGCATGTAGAAAAAGCACAGGCAGAGCTTGAGAATTCAGGCCATTGACTATTTGTGTCACAACTTTCACGTGTGAATACAAGCAAGGAAGTGGAAGATGTCTGCCATTTGGAGAAGCTGGTAGATCTAATCATTCCACATGGGTCACCCCAGCTAGTCAGGACTATCCAGAAAGCTGCTAAGGGAATTCCAGTGATGGGACACGGTGAATGGATCTGTCATGTGTATGTGGACACAGATGCCAGCGTGGAGAAGGCCACATGAATAAGTAAGCTGTGAGAGGGTGACTTGGATACCATGAGTGTAACTGAACTACACATTTGGAATATGTGGTATGGTTATATTATTATTATTATTATTATTATTATTATTATTATATTATTATTATATTAATATATTATTATATTATATTAATATATATATTAATATATTATTATAACCATACGTAATACTAATTCACATGCTCTTCAAATTCTTTGTCATAAATGTTACGTAACCAATTGTTTACTCTTAAACCTCAGTCAGAGGCTCGAAGTGTGAATATACTGCTGCCTGTGATGCTCGGGAAACACTCCTAATTCACTGAGACCTGCTGAGAACCCCGTTGTTTGATCAGATCATAGACACGTTGAGAGTAGAACAGGTTAGTCATTTATACTTGTGTTGGCTTTTGTTTTGTTTTATTTACTTGTTGTTCATTTTAGGAGCCCTTGGTCTTGCTGACATAGCCCTATGTAGTTTTATGATAACATAACACTTACGTTACCCACATGTCTCTTTGTACACCTTTGTACTCTTTTCGGAGAGCTTTCTTGGCTTCTCCATGCAACCCCAAGCTTTTCCATAGAAACGATCTGCAAGCAGCTTCTTTGGGGTGGCTGCATGCCATTGCTGGGATACAACTACTTCCTTTTACATAGAAAAAAATCATTCTCTGCCTTGGAAGAGCATTTCCCCAACCCTTTCTCTACTACTCTTAATTCTGACTTACTGGCTGGCAACCTCCCGGACCCAAATACTATTCTGATTAAATCTATTAACTTACCTTCTTACCTCAGTCGTTTCCCATTTTATGTTTCTCCTCCTCTAATCTGCTTCATCCACATATTTTGAACATTTTGTCTCACTTGCCTTTATTCCCACCCATTTTCCCGCCCATTATTTCCCCCTCCCACTGTTCCACAGGAACAGTGAAAGGCCACTGTCCTACATAATTGCTTTGACATGCGTAATGTTTTGTAGCAGAGATGCATCACGAGAGAAATATTTGTGAAGTACTTAAATTACACTCAAAACATGGATTTTTCACATAGCATTTCCATTTGGCAAATAGTGTATACAAGCAGTGATTGATGCAGGAAAACATGGTAAAATAGGTCATGTTCTGATAATGTTAAAGTCATATTAAGAGAAGCTTGCCAGATAGCTAGTCAGGAGCAAGTCCTCACTCGCTTGTGTTTTCTTTTTGTCTTTTTTTTTTTTTAATGTCTGGTTTGGTTGTGTTTTGTTTTGTGTTTTTTTTTTTTTTTTCATAGAATACCCTGAGTTGCAAAGGACCCATGAGGACTACCAAGTTCAACCCCTAGCTCCACACAGGACCACCCAGAAATCAGACCATGCATCTTGGAGCGTTGCCCAAACACTTCTTGAATTCCAGCAGGCTCAGTGCTGTGACCACTGTCCTGGGAGCCTGTTCCAGTGCCCTGCCACCTCTTGGTGCAGAACCTTTCTCTAACGTCCAGCCTGACCCTCCCCTGTCACAGCTCTATGCCATTCCCTTGGGTCCTGTCGCTGTCACCTGAGAGAAGAGATCAGCACCTGCTCCTCCACTCCTCCCTCTCATTGTTAAGGTGTCTTAGCTGCTACGATTAAATTCAGAGATTGACGATGCATTAGATCTTCTTCATCAGGATCGTAAAATAACTGAAAGTCCTTGCCTTGTTTTGGGCCCAGTAACTCTTTTGTGTCTGAAACATACACTTTGGAGAGGGCTGGTGTCAGTTTACAAAAGAAAGGGATAAAAACAGGTAAAGTCTTTTGTAGGGGAGACTTGCAAACCTGGAAATATCTGCCTTCCTCGAAACTCCCCTCCCCTCATTTTGTATTGCTGACTTTGACATTATATGGCATAGGCTATCCCTTTGGTTAAGTTTGAATCGGTTGTGGGTATGTGCTCTCCTAACTTTTAGCAGACCCTCGACCTTCTCACTGTGGGGGGAGAAGAGAAAGCCTTGGAACTGTGTGAGCACTGTTTAGCAACAGCCAAAACAGTGGTTTGTTTAAGGCAAAAATCCAAAATGTAGCAGTATAGGGACTGCTATGAAAAAAATTAACTCTATCCTAGCTATACCCAGAACAACAAGCTGCACTTTTCACCTGTTACGCACTGGTACAATCTACAGCACAAAATACTTCTGGTATTGCAGGTGAAGATTCATGCTGGCCCAAAGTTTGCCTCTTACTTGATGTTCAACCCCTCAGAAGTGAAATCTCTCCACGACGAATATGGGGATCTGGAGAGCTGCATTGAGGTTGTGGACAGTGTACAAGAGGGTGTCGAACATATCCACAAGTATGGAAGTTCTCACCTGGATGTTACCGTCACGGAGAATGGTTTGTGACCAATCTGTTCCCTTAAGCTTCTGCTTTGGTTTCACTGTGGGATCTTGTTATTAGCATAACTACTTACATTGCAGTAGTTTCTCTTATCTTGGTTCTGTAGTGAGCATAATCAGCTGGAACCCTATGAGCTAAATCTATCTGTAGTTGTGTTTAATTCAAGGAAAACATGTTGTGTGCCCTTATTCCAGGAGGTGAAGGCATGTGTTTGAGCAACTGGCCAACGACAAGTCAACGCATGCTCTTGTCAGGCAGATTGCTTTGTGTTCCTGTATTGTACAGACTTACCACATCAGACAGTTTTGCAGAAACATCTCCTGAATCCTGGAGACGTCTTTAGGCCTCCGAAGGAGGAAGAGGTGAGCTTCTATAGAGGGAATATGGGCTGTAGGAAAGATCAGACTATATACGTTTTGTCTTCCCAGGTTGCTTTTAAGCCTTGCAAACAAGGACCACAAGTGTTTTTCTCCATCTCTCCCAGTCCTTTATTTCCCAGTTCCGCATCTGTAGCGTAAAAGCTGCATGTATCTCAGTTCCCAGTTTCTTGCTCCATTGATGCCGCGAACTTCTGTTCCTATGCGCCACTCTGTGCTTCTTCCACTCTTCTGCATGTGGTTTGAACACTCTGCCACTTCAAAACGTAGCTAGAACTGCTCCCAGCCAAAGGATGACTCTCCATACAAGGCTAAAACTTCTGAGAGTCAGCTACAGTAAGGTCATTTTGATTTGTGGCTCATCAGTGTGAGATTCAAGCAGGCATCTGTTTCTGTACCTTCTGCAGAAATTAAACGAGTAGCACCGAAAGGCATGCATTTGATACTGTAAGCCACTACCTGGTGCACTAGTGATTTACTTGGGTGTGTACTGGAGATAGAGTTCATCTTTAGCATTCGTCCCATTGCTCTGGGCAACTGACTTGCAGCTTACAGCCTTACAGAGAAAGGCATCCTTCAGAGTACTAAGGCTCGTACAACTCTGCTTGAGGTTGCTCCAGTCTCGCATGTTCTGTGTTGAACTGGGTTAGTTAGCTGACTTCATGTGGTGTTTCTGCATTCTCTTTCCCAAATACTGTTTTCAGTATAAACTTAATATAGGACTTTCCATTAATTTCCATTAATTCCATTATGATAGGACTTTCCATGTTCTTTATAGAACAGTTCCATGTATCCATTGAGATAATGTAGAGCTGAACATGTAGTTTAACTGTCTGACTGCAAAATGTAGCTCGGGGCTGCTGTCACTTTTTCCCAGTCATACAACTATCCCTGTTTGCGAGGTCTAGGCTGTAGTAAGAATTAGACGTCTTTTCACTTCTTGTCTTTGCAAGCTTCTTGTAATATTTACAGTTGTGTCTATGTGATAAACATATTACAAAGAAGGTGTGTATGAACATGCTTTAATCCAGGCTGTTAAATACTGTCTGATAATGTTGCAGGTGAAAGTTCTGTTCTTGTATCTCTTCACGGTATGAGGCTGTGCCTATTGGACTGCATGATCACTCTGTACTGTATCCTATTTTCTTCTCTGCCTCTTTTTCAGAGAAAACAGTGGAGTTCTTCCTCCAGCATGTGGACAGTGCTTGGAATGCCAGTAACCGATTCTCTGATGGATAGAGATTTGTACTCTGTATGTGCCTGTGGTGTGCAGGCAGCTAAGCACCACAAAGCCGTTTGCTCCCTCAGCAGTGTGGGAGGAAGGAAAGACTGGAACAAAACTGAGTATCAGTTACCTAAGTAAACAGGTGCACATACTAGGAAGTGCAGAAGACAAGGGAAACATTAATTCCTGAGGTAGAAACTACTAGAAATCGCTGTAGCAGGCTTGAACATGCAGTGCTCTGTGTGTTAAAAAATTGTGTTTAGGGTTTTATAAGATCACGCAATAGTCTGTTTAAGAAGAGGAAAAAGAAAAACAAAAAAGGATATAAGAATGGAATCCTGACTAATTTAGTTCTTATTGTTCAAAGGGTAAACCCTCAAACAAATGTACGATGTATGTAAGACACACGTAGCTTTCTGGCTTCTTTCTCTCTAAAAGTGAAGCTGAAACTGACAGAAGTATAAACATTCCAATTTAGAATAAAGCTCCTCTGATCAGAACAGGTAAAAATAACTTCTGACACTTGGGGAGGAGTGAAGGAAGGGAGGTGAATGACTGCTTCTACATAAAGATGCAGGGCTATATAGTACAAAGTTGAATATCTTCTGAGGATCAACTACCTTTACCTTGTGTGTTTTCTACAGGTGATGAAGTTGGAATTAGTACTTCTCGTATCCATGCACGCGAACCAGTGGGAATTGAAGGACTCTGAACTACAAAGTGGTTACTGACAGGGGACAATCATGTTGTTTCTGACTTCTCAGAGCACGGGAGCATGAAGTAGCCCCACGAGAGCCTACCTCTCCCTCAGAGAAATACCGAGTACATTGAGAAAACTCATCAATAAAATGTTTATTGAAGACGTTCAGGCTTCAGGGTACTCTTTGGGGAAAGAGATTTGCTTTTCAGCTCTGAGATCATTGTTCTTGGTCATTGTGCAGTACAATGAATATGAAGTGATCCCATCCGTGACACGCATTATTTGTTGCTGTCTCTTACTGTTTCCTTAGATAGTATCTGCAAACTGACCTTGCTTTTGCCAGAGAGGTTTCTTTAAAACATACAGATACCGTAAGGAAAAGTTGAAATATCTGCTGCGTTCTGTTCATGCCCTTGCTCCCCTCCAGCAAAGATGCCTGGTGGTAGAGTGTAATTTTTTTTCCCTGTCTTTAATCTGAACACCTGTCTTGGTGAACAAACTCGGTAGCTTTCCTTTAGTCACGTGACCACAGCAGCTCTTGAAAGCTCTAAAGCTTTAAGACACTTACTGTCTTTGTTTGATCACTCTGTGATTCCTATGCGTTTGGAACGTATATTTCATTAATGTTTTGACCAAGCAACCTTTTTTATCTAATTTCTTTGTATTTTTGACAACTGTAGATAAATAGCGCAACTGTATACGGTGTGAATTTTGTTACCTCTGTCCACCAGACATTTATTTCTCATGGGTTTTCTGTGAAATGTAATCCCTCCAAACCCGTCATCCAGATGCAATACTACCTTGAAGTTTAAAAGAAGCTCTGAATAAATGCTGCCTTTTGCGTACTGGAACAAAGGAACTCACGTGTGCATGCTGCAGCCAGGGCTCAGGGAAGCCCTCCATAGGTCAGGGTGGTTGGAGTGTCAAGGTGCATGGGGAGGGAGTGGAATGGTGCCACACTGCAAATGCTGGCAGGGCAGGGAGTGGGATGGGTGCAGCCTGCACAGGGACACTCTCCTGTGCATCCGTTTCTTGCTGCTAACTTGCCTCTGCATGCTTTGTTGACTGCTGGCGTGTGGGTGGTACTCAGGAGCCAACATAGTGGCACACAGGACCTATCCGGGCATCTGGGTGTCTGCTGGGTAGCCATGTTACCGCACTCACCCATTTAGGACCATTGCACTCTACTCTGCAACCCTGAGAAAGCCATTATGCCCCACGCTCCTCTTGTGCTTCTATGCTCTCCTGAGACTTTGTGACAACTGCTTGCACTGCAACCACAACTGGTACTGCCCATCAATGATAAAAGCACTGATACTGCAGCACCCAGTACTGCACGCCTGCAGTAGCGTTCCCTGCAATTCCTCTGTCCAGCTACCGCTGTTACTCCTTCCTCTGTCCCACTCGTCTCTTGATCTTTTTTGATTCCTCTGCCCTTCTCAGTGTCTGTCTTCCTCTATCCTTTCCCCTGGTCTCATAACATCTAATCTAACTCCCCTCTTTCTCTTTTAGTTTGGAAACTTCCTTGCCCTGTCATTATCTGTCTGAGCAAAAAGTTGCTCTCCAACTTTTTTTATAAGCCACCTTTAGGCACTGAAAGGCGGCAATTAGCTCTCCCTGGAGCTTTTTCTTCTCCGTGATGAACAACTCCAGCTCTCTTGGCCTGTGTTTAGAGGGGAGAATCCCCATCATTTGTTCTAACTTTCGTTGGGTTAACCATTTCCATTAATGAGGGAACAGTTAAGGCAATTACTCCACAACTACCCAAAGCAGCGATAGTGAGAAGCCCACTTCCAGCATCCATTTCCCATGCAGGGACAGATGGACACCGCTTGATGTCTTGCCCCGCAGGAGAAGGGGAGTCGCCACCTGTCCGTGTTGTTTTTTGTTTTTTTTTTTTTTTCTTTTTTCTGCGAGTGATATTATTACATTGTTTATTTACATGTTTTTGTTTTTGGTGTGTAATCTGTTATGCTCCTAGATTTTTCTTCCTGTGTAAAAGAAAGGTTGAGCTACTTCCAGCTGAAAAAGTTTCGGTTACTTGCTTGATCATATTGTTCTTTCAATATTCAAAGCTGAAGCAAAAGCATGGGGATTGCTGCTTGTAGAGAAACACCAGTTCTCTCACTAGAGTGCAACGCTTTCTCAAAAACATGACAGGCCATTAGCTCAGGGTAGCGATCATGCAGCTTATCGGTCACAGTGCGCACAAGAGCATCAGGTCCCCTTCTCGTCACAGAGCCTGTCCGTGGTGTCTCCACTCCACTCTGTGCCCCATCCCGTTCCTTAGAGTCAGCACTTGGAGATCCCCTACTGCGACAGCATGTAATGTTGGAGGCGTTGGAAGTCCTGATCCATCCATTCGGAGCAGGAGACCGTGTTTTGATGCAAATGTGGAAAGAATCGAAGCTGCAACGTGAGTGGGAAGGACTGTTCCAAGTGCTCCCGACTCCTGAGATGGCAAGAAGAACGACTGAGAAAAGTGCCTGTTCCTGTCCTGGTCTCCATTCTGCCAACCTGCTCCTTTTCATTCCTTCTTTCTGCTTCTTTATTGATGACATAACTTCGTCACATCGTGTTGCCTTCCTTTTTGTTTTTTTTTTTTTATCTTGAGGGCAGGCTCCCCTCCTATACCCTTCTCTCCACAGCAGTTCTTTTCAAAACAACTTTTCATTGGTCAAACAACTTTGCAAATAACAGTAACAGTAAACACCCAGAAACTTCCATGCCTCAATGGCTGGAGAACAAGAAACCCGAGACTGCATGCAGTCTCCTGAATCACCCTTCTCTGTTCCCTCTAAAGTCATTTACATTCCTGATGGCCTCATCGAGAAGAGTCTAGTGTTAGGGTGGTGTTAGTGTCTAGTGTGGGGCTTTCCAACCCCCATGGCCACCCTCCCAAATCTTCCCCTTCTTTATTAATATCAACCATTTTCTTGACATGAATTACCACTCCATATATAATACTTCCAATTAGGTGGTAAATTCTTCCTTGCCCTCCCATCACCACATAGCTACCAATACCCTATACCTAATTTTCACCCACTTTCCAAAGATCCATCCACTCCAGACACCTTATCAGGGTCGTATGCTACTTGGATAGTAATATTACAAAATGACCTTAAATTGGCTAGATTATATCCCCCTGCATTTACCGTTTTTGAACAGTCAGGTTCCCGACCAAAACTAAGCCCCAGATCACGCAAGATCTTTTGTTCGCTGCCATCATTGACCCCCATACACCGACTTTTAACAGTAACGTTTCCCGTGCTTGTAAAGCAAATTTCGGTCCCTCAGGGAAGGTATAATTTACCCTTTCCATTCCCCAACATTGAGCGGACCACGTCTGATTAGTCTATATAATGCATTGTTCCAATTTCTGGAGGGTATCCCATATAGCGGGATTTCCATATTGCCCCTCGGAAGTGCAGTACATATCCAACAGTCAGATAAATTTAAAGATCGGGCGACTCTTTCAGGTATGTTTACATACGAGTTTTCCTTCCATGCTTGAGCTGATACAATAGTTACAAGCAATGTCCAAAGTCCATACGTGTTGCCTTTTCAATTTCAACTTATTGGGTCCCATTGTTTCAAGTGTCCATGGACCTTGCGTTGACTTCTTGATTCTCATGTGGTGAATCCAAGCAGGTTGTTCTTTAATTTTTACTGCGGTGTATGATGTAAGCAGCACCTGAAAGGGTCCTTCCCATTGGGGTTCCAAAGTTTCTTCTGCAAGAGACTTTACATATATAGATGTATAATCTCCAGGTTGTACATTGTGTATAGGTCTATCCAAAACGCTACTCCGGGTTCCAGCTACGTATTTTCCAATTTTGTCTAATTGTTTCCCTAATGCCACCATATAGGATGTCATAATTTTGTCTCCTGCTTGTGCGGACATCCCCTTCTGTATTCCATAGGGTTGTCCACACAGGATTTCAAAAGGGCTCAGTCCCTCCTTTGCTCTTGGCCTTGTTCGTATGCATAAGAGAGCCAAAGGAAGAGACTGAGGCCAGGCCAGATTCGCTTCCTGTCCCAACTTTACAATCTGTTGTTTGATCAAGTGGTTCGTCTTTTCTACCTGGCCACTTGACTGAGGGCGATATGGGGTATGAAGTTGTCAATCTACACCTAGATGGCGGCTGATTTGTTGCACTATTCTTGAAATAAAAGGCGGTCCCCTGTCAGAGGATATAGTAGCTGGTACCCCAAAACGTGGTATTATTTCCTGTATTAGTATTCTTACCACCTCCCTAGCCTTGGCTGTTCTGGTAGGAAACGCCTCTGGCCAACCTGAAAAGGTGTCAGTTAATACCAACATGTATCGGTACCCCCCTTTTCTTGGCAGTTCCAAAAACTCAATCTGCCATTGTTGTCCAGGCCCATTACCTTTTCCAATTTGGCCTATCCCTAATTTTGGAGTATTTTTGGGATTAGTCTGGAGGCAAAGGTCACACTGCTGAGTTAGTTGTCTCGCAGTGGTTCCTTGCTACAATTTCTCTGATCCAATGTTTATATAAGGCTTCAGTCCCCCAGTGCCTCTTTCTATGTTCCTCTCTTATCAAGGGCCATATCATATAAGAGGGAATAATCATTTTCCCTTGGGGTAAGAGCCCACCCTTCCTCGTTATAGGAACCTGCTAGATCAGTAATTAATTTCTGATCTTCCTTGGTATATTTGGGCTTACCTTCTAGGGAGATTTGCCCACTGGGGATCAGGGCCCCTTCTGTTTTTACCTCCCTTTTGGCTGCATGTTTTGCCTCTCTGTCTGCTGTCGTGGTTCAGCTCGAGTGGGCAGCCGAGCTCCACCACAGCCGCTCTCTCACTCCCCCTCCTCAAAGAGGAATGGGGAGAAAACATGTGAAAATGGCTCAAGGATTGAGATAAGGACGAGAAAATCACGCAGTAATTATTGTAGCGGGCAAAACAGACTCGGCATAAGGAGATAGTAAGATTTATTGCCTATTACTAACAAGCGAGAGAAGTGAGAAAACAAAGGAAAAAGCAAACCAAAAGCACCTTCCCCCCCATCCACCCTCTTCCACCTCCTCCCCCCGAGCGGCACAGGGGAACAGGGGAATGGGGGTTATGGTCAGTCTACAGCACTTCTTCTCTGCCGCTCCTTCTCGGTCACTCTCGTCCCCTGTGCTGTGGGGTCCCACCCACGGGATGCAGTCCTTGATGAACTGATCCGGCATGGGCTTCCCACAGGCAGCAGCTCTTCCAGAACTGCTCCAGATATGGGTCCGTACCGCGGGGTCCATCCCTCAGGAGAAAACTGCTCCAACCTGGCTCCCCTATGGGCAGCAGCTCCTGCTGGGTCACCTGCTCCTGCGTGGGCTCCTCTCCACGGGCTACAGGTCCGGCCCGGAATCTGCTCCGGCAGGGGTCTTCCACAGGCGGCAGCCTCCGTCGGTGCAGGGCCACCTACTCCACCGTGGTCTCCTCCACGGGCTGCAGCGTGGAACCCTGCTCCACTGTGGTACTCCATGGGCTGCAGGGGGACATCCTGCTTCACCATGCTCCTCACCACAGGCCGCAGGGGACTTCTGCTCCGGCGCCTGGAGCACCTCTCCCCCTCCCTCTACACTGACCTTGGCACGTGCAAGGCTGTTCTCTCACTCCCTTGACTCTCCCGGCTGCTGTGTGGCGCAGCGTTTTTTCCCTGTCTTAAATATGCTCTCACAGAGGCGCAAAACAACATCGTTTATTGGCTTGGATCTGGAAAACAATGGGGCCCTTCCCGAACATGGGGCAGCTTCTAGATCTTTCTCACAGAAACCACACCTATGGCTCCCTGCTACCAAAACCTTGCCACGTAAACCCACTACATCTGCCAGCTCATTTCCTTTTTCCAATTCTGAGTTTGCTTTTTGGTGTGCTCTGATGTGCACGATTGCCACTTTCTCAGGGAGTTGAAGTGCTTCCAACAACTTCAAGATTACTTTTGCATGCTTGATATTTTTGCCATGCAAATTCAGTAATCCCCTCTCCTTCCAGATCACTCAATACGCATGTACAACCCCAAAGGCATATTTTGAGTCTGTATAGACATTTTTGATTTTGTCTTGGGCCAATTCCAAGGCTCGGGTCAGATCAATTATTTCCACCTTTTGTGCAGAGGTGTTCGCAGGTAAAGGCCCGGATTCTACTGCCTCTTTACAAGTGGTAGCTGCATAACCATTGTGTCGTTTACCACTTACGACTTAGCTGCTCCCATAAGTGAACCAGTTTTCTGTGTCTTCCATAGGATTGTCTTTCAGATCTGGACGGCACGAATATACTGCTTTGATGGTTTCCAGACAGTTGTGATGCACTGGGTCCCTTGTGTTCCCACTGAGAAAAGAAGCTGGATTGACAATGTTGGTGACTACAATTTCCACATCATCCTGTTCCACCACTGTAGCCTGATATTTCAAAACTCTTTGTGGGGAGAGCTAATGTCCACCTTCTGCTTCCAGTACTGCAGATACCCTATGGGATGCTAACACGGTTATTTTCTGGCCCAAGGTAAATTTTTGGGCCTCCTGGATGTTTAGTACTATGGCCGCAACCGCTCACAAACATCCAGACCATCCCTTTGCAGTTGTGTCCAATCGTTTGGAGAAATAAGCAACTGCCCTACGGTATGGGCCCAGGTCTTGTGCTAATATTCCCAGGGCAATCCCCTGCTTCTCGTGGGAAAAAAGGTAAAATGGCGTACTCACATCTGGGAGTCCCAAAGTTGGAGCTGACGTCAGGGCCTTCTTCAGTAGCTTGAAAGCTTGTATTGCTTCCTTGTTCCATTGAAGGCATTTCTGTTCAGTAGTCGTGAGTGCATACAGGGGTTTAACAAGCAGTCCGTAATTCTAAATCCATAGATGGCACCACCCGCTCATACCCAAAAAGGTCCATAGTTCCTTCACTGTTTGTGGTCTTGGAGTTTGGAATATTGCCTCTTTTCGAGCCTGTCTCAAGGTCCTTTCCCCAGCACTGATTTCATATCCCAAATAGGTTACCTGTTGTTGTACTACTCGGGCCTTTCTCTTAGATACCCTGTACCCTTGGAGTCCGAGAAAGTCTGGCAGATTCACCGCCCAAGTCAGGCAGGTGTCCCTTGTTCTAGTAGCAGTCAGAATATCATCAACATATTGCAGCAATTTCCCTTCTCCTGGTGGGGCCTCCCAGGATTCAAGATCTTTCGCTAACCAATTTCCAACTATTGTGGGGCTATTCTTGAAGCCTTGGAGTAACACCGTCCAGGTGAGTTGGGTCCTACGCCCACTCTTGGGGTTTTCCCATTCAAATGCAAATCTTTTCTGGCTGGCTTCATGGAGAGGGAGGCAAAAGAAGGCATCCTTTAAGTCAAAAACTGTAAACCAGGCTAGTTCTGGTGTTAATACAGTTATTTATTGCCCGTAGATCCTGGACCACCCTATATGACTCATCCGGCTTGTGGACAGGTAATATAGGGGTATTAAAATTGGATTCACATTCCCTCAACAATCCTACTTACACTTTTATTATTGGTCGAATTCCTTCCCTATCTTCCTGCTTTAGAGCGTACTGCTCAATCCTCACTGGCTGCTTTCCCTCCTTGAGCCGAATCTCAACACGTGGGGCATTTTTAGCTCTCCCAGGTTCATCAGTAGCCCATACGCCTGGGTATACCTGGTTTACGACTTCTTCATTAACTTGTCCTTCCATTGGCAGGTTGACTAGGGCTAAACTCATTACCTGTATATATTGTTGATCCTTTACCTCCAGAGTAATCTCCCCTTTTTCAAATTTTATTACTGCTCCTAATTGCTCTAATAAATCTCTACCTAAGAGTGCCCTTGGGGAGTTAGGCATATATAAAAATCTGTGTATGCCCCATTGTTTCCCTAACTTGTACTTCAAAGGTTGACAAAAATAAGCCTTTTCAGGTTGATCGGTTGCACCTTTTACCCTAACATAATCATTCCCTAAAGCCATTAATGCTTGATTTAGAACTGAATATGTTGCCCCCATACCAATAAGAAATTTCACTTCCGTTTCTCCCCTATCTTCATTATAACCAGTGGAGGATCCGTTAGGGTAGATTCCCCAGGTCCCCGTTATTTCTGCCAAAATCAGGGGCTGATTACCCTAGGAAAAGGCTAGTCAGTTTGTTCTCTGAATCCGAGAGATCTGGGTCCGAATATTTTTCATTTATTTTTTTTTCCATTACATTTCAAAGTTGGTCCAAAAATTCCATGGGGGTTTCTTTTGGACCTTGTTGGAAGCATATTCTCAATTCCCAATTCAAACAGATTTGAGTATTAACTTAACTTCATAATTTTCGGGATGATTAGGGTCTCAGTGGGGTCGGTCAGGGGAATGCAATTGTCAACAGTTCCCTGAGCGGTCCCATTGGCAATCTGAGCTTGCACATGAACTCAGGTTGTTTTAAGAGTTAACTGCTTTTCTGTTTCCATAACAACTCTCTCTGGGACCCATCATGATCCCTTTGCCCCAGAGGGCTAACACCTGTGATTTTGAGATCTCAGCCTGGGGCTGAGACAGAGCTTTTAAAATTCCTACATCCTCTTTCCCTGCTCATTCAACTTTAAACACCTTTAACACCTTCAACAACCCTTTTATCACTTCCTTTATCTTTCTCCAGCCTGTACTTTTCTAATGCCAACACCAAAGGCTCAGTCAAGGGCCAATTAACTCCGCTCCTTTTCTCTCTAAGATGCTGAAACAACATATCTGTATACTACATTTCATCTTATTTTCCTTCTCTCCTCAAAGGACTTTATTGACTGTAATAAAGGACATATTGACCGTAATACGGTGTTATGGTTAATAGTTCCATTGTGGGGCCACTCCTCTCCATCCTCTAGTTTATAAAGTGGCCACCACTGATTACAATATTTGATAACAGTTCTTTTACTTTCTGTCCCCCCTCTTCCCATTATATCCCTCCAATGTGTTAGTATACATTCTAGGGGGCTTTTCCGCGGGATTTCTTTGCTTTGACCTTTTCCCATTCTAATCTATAGCAGTTAATATTCCACCATTTTCCTAGGAGCTCTTTACTAGTCAATCCCAATCCCTCCAAAATCCACAATATATAGAGATACACAAGTAAAATCAGACCACTGTAAATTAACTGCCTGTAGACAATTACACTGAGGACATTTAAACCCGACGAGCAGATAATATGCCTGGGCAAATTTTGTTCCCTTAGGCATACACCTCAATGGCAGTTCTTATATTATATTTACATATTCACATATTAACATATGTTTAAAAGAACACTTTAACAAAAATGCCCGGGCCTTTACATAGACAACAACATACAGTTATTATTCCAATTAGAATTATTCCCCAGCAGCTGCAAACATTATGCCAGTTACCATTAAAGCTCGCCTACCCTCCTCCCGTCTCTTCTATGATCTTCAGGATGTTCCTTGTGGTTCCTAGAACCAGGGTATGGCAGCTTCTACTCAAAACCCCTTTTGGCCGCTCTATCGGCCACCTCCGTTTGGCCACTCTACCGGCCACCTCCCAAGACGCCTTCAGGGTTCGTGTTGCACGCTAGACATCTCTATGCGGCTTATCGACCTCCCCGGCCAATTGGCTTACCTTAATTAAGGTGTACCGTTTGCCCGCAACCACAGGAACTTCCTGTATCCCTGCAGTGAGCGGCTGGGAGAGGAGCTCCTCTGAGAGAGAAAAAGGGGCTCGGGGCGCGCCTAGGAGGTCTGCTCCACAGTCGATCCTGCAGCCAAACAGAGTCCTCCTGCCTGGCTCGCCAAACTCATGCGCAGAAAAGACTCCACAACCATAGGGTTGCGATCCTGGGGTGTCATGGCATACCGCTACTTGTGTTTGGGGAGCTGGTCAGAGCACCCACCTCCATTTCTGTTTATGGTGGCTGAGTTTGTTCAAGTAATCCCTGACTTGATACCTGTCCCCTGCTGGTGGTTCTGCGGAGTCCTGCCTTTAGGCACAAAGACCCAGGACCAGCCCTTCAGAAACCCACACTGCCTACTTCTGATCCCTCCGTTTTCTCGCATGTCAGCTGCAGCGCCTTCCCTGGCCCAGGCTCAGTGCTCATCACAGCAATGGCTGACATCCCAGCAGAAGCCAGCCCGCTCTCTTTGGGCGCTACCTCAATGCATGACTTTGCTCACTTTGGCCCCTCCAGCTCTCTCCCCACTCCCGGTGCAAGGACGGAGTGAGAGAGCAGCTGTGTGGTGCTCAGCTGCCCACTGGGCAGCCAGCATGGGGCACGAAGGATTTGAGATAACAGCATCACTGGCGATCACCTGATTTTCACCTACGTAGAAGCAAGCAGCTCCAACGCAGCCGTGTACCTACTGCTCCATGGGATGCTACTATGCAGTCTAACCCCTCATGGTTCTGAACTACCCCTGCTGATAAGGATGTGACCTCCTGTAGCGCTGAGGTGATAGAATCTGCCGGAACATTAGTAATTTGCTCCACTGTAGCGGACGTTTAGTAAAGCATGTTGTGTTAAAGGATAAGGAAGTTTGGCAGGACCTAAACCCCCTTGCGTTCCAACTTGTCCTCAGATATCAGAGGGGCTGGGGGTGGCTGGGTTTGGATTCTGAGTGATGCCCTGTTTGGAACTATAAATCCGGTTGTATTCAATAGACTAAATTATCGTGATCATGGATGCACATATCGTGTAATACACTTTCAGTCTAGTAAATGACTGGTGTAGTTTATTGGAGCAACACGAGCACAGGTTCTTTTGGATTGCTGGTGATGAAGACTCTGTCTGCAAAGCACGTGCAAATACCAAGAATATGACTAACACAACCAGCTACATATACGTTAACTTGTGGAACAACTCTATAGAGAATGTTAGGTTTCCCAGGGAAGCACTCACTGTAACTGAGGGTTCAGACCTCACCCTGTAGGCATCCCTGTAGGGGGGAAGAGAGGTTCAGCACGGCAGCCTTAAGCTGATGCCAGGAGTCAGCGACGTCCTCCCTACTTGTCTGTGGTGGTGTCTTCCCCAACATTTTCCTCTCTTGAGCCCTTTTTTTACTATGTTCCTGCTTTTAGGTAGTGAGCGACTCAAGTCATATGCGCCTTTGTTGTGACTGGTATACATTTTCCTGGCTTTTGTTTTTGCTCAGGGAAATTCAGAGCGTGTGCTCAGTGAGAGGTAGTTGCACCTTGGAGGCGGGTAGCCTTGGGGATGGAGGTGTATTTTGGCACTGTAGTGAGATTATAATGAGCAAAGTTCATCCAGAGGACATGAGTAGGTTGTCAGTTAGACTCAGGGCTGGCCATGTAATCTATCAGTTCCGTACCATCAGGCTCACTCTAAAATCGCGCTGTTCCTAGCAAAATGGCCCGACGCCCAGGAAGGACGAGGCAGTGGGTTGCTCTAACACGCTGTGGCCAGGGAAGCAAAAGCTTTCCTTCCTCTTGGTTTCACAGCCTAGCAGAGCAGCTTGGTGCCGTGGAGTTTTCTAACCATTCAGTTTTCACACAAAAAAAATGACACGTTCAAGCAGTGAAGAAAGAAGGCTGTTTCTTTGGGGAAAGTCCAGCAGAGAGGTTACTCGGCGGGGCCCGAGGGCTGGAGCTGGGCTCAGCACTGAGCACAGCTGCAGCAGCATAGCCAGCCAGCTCTCGGGACACGGGGCCTCCTCTCCCACACCCTCCGGAGCCGGTAACGTAGTGCTTGCAGGCTGAATGTGGAGGAAGTTCTCAGGACCAGGATGGTTTCAGTCACCAGGGAGGAGACCGAAGGGCTGCTGTAGCCCTCCATGCTTCTCAGGGCTGACATGGAAAGGAACAGAGGGCAGCTCAGAGCCTGTATCACTGGGAAGCACGCCCAGGAACCCCTCCTGCCAAGCCCACCCCACCTCCTCAGCTGGGGCAGGGGTCGCAGCTCACTGCCCAGGGTCTTTTCTCCTCCCAGCCAGTTCGTGCTGATACCCCACTGCCCTCACTCACCCTCGATGATGTTCTCTAGCTTCTCCTTGCGCCCATCCACCAAGTGCTGCCCGGCAAGCCCTAGGTACACACAGCCCATCACAGATCCCGCTGGCCAGCTCGCCCCAGACACAGTCCCCCCCTCAACATCCCTGCCGGCTTGGCCATGTGTGCCCAAGTGTGACACCACCCAAGGAGGCTGCGAGGCACTCGCTAAGCTTCCCACCAGCAACCACTGCATGGGCAGGGGGTGGCCGAGGGCAGCAGGGAGCCCTCTCAGGCACTCCAGGCCCACTCTGAGCCGGCAGTGCTCTGCAGCCACGTGGCTGATTCAGCAGCAGCTGGGGCTGCGGCCAAGCTGCTGTGGGGCACAGAGGGCCCATGGGGTTGTGACTCACCAATGAACCTGATGGCCGCCTCTTGCAGGGGCTCCTGGGGGCTCCACAGGTATGGCAGGCTCTGGCACAGGTAGTCATCCACTCTGCTGCTGTGCCCCACCAGCTGGAAGAGAATAGTACATGTGGATGGGGCTGGTGCAGCCTTGCCCCTTGGCCAGGCCAGCCCTGTACGTGGGACTGGCTTCCCCTGCTGGGATAGCCTGATGCAGTGGCTAGAGGCAAGGGTAGCCACCCTGCACCCTGGGCCAGGGCTGGCAGGCCTTGTCTGGGCCAGGTTTTGGGAGCCCTCGGGCAGTTGTCCTTACCAGGCACTTGCCAATCCTCTGTGGCTGCGCTGTCTCCAGCAGGTTCCTGAGCTGCTTCCACTTCAGGAGCTTGGCAGCACCAAGGAGGGCTTCCCGAGAGGCCTGCAGAGCAGCAGAGAGTGGGAGATGAAACCACTGCGCATTGGACAGGCCCTGGTTGTCCTGCACCTTGGCGAGGCTTGGGGGCTTTTCTGGCCCTTGCTGGGGAGGTGCAGCAGCTGGGGAAGGCATCTGCCAGAGGGTTCAGTGCTCGGGCAGAGGTGTGGGGCAACCACCAGCTCTGGCACTTCATGCTGCTGGGGCTGCAGGACAGAAGTCCCCCAGAGCTGCTCATCTGCAGCCAAGGCCAGCAGGCAGGTGAAGCGCTGCAGTCACTGAGGCACCAGGGCAGGAGGCAGCCAGGGACGCCACGCACGGGGACCCCAGCAGGCTGTTCCCTAAGGCCTGGGCTCCAGAGCCCGCCACCGCGGACACAGGGCCAGACCCCTGCCCTGGCTGCGGCTCCCTTCCCAGGCTGGCAGCCATGCTGGCTCCTGCAACCCCTGGCAGGGGCTGCACCCTTCTGCGTGGCCCAGGGCAGCCTGCAGGCCAGGGTTTCTGCAGTGAGCACGCTGGCGGCTCCAGGGTGCTCATGCCCAAGAGAGCAAAGGAGCATTCAGCCTAGGCATCTGGCGGGTCCCTGTGCATAACATGGGGTCGACAACTGTTGGGCACCTCACCACTGGCCTCAGACACCTGCAGGCACAGCTGGGATGCCCGTGAAAACTCTAGTGCCTAGGTATCTGTGGCTACGCAGCACTGCTGAGCACAGCTGGGAGCAGGCAGGGCAGGTCTGGAAAATGTCCGTGCCCACCTTCTTGGCCCCTGACAGCTCTGGGGCTGCAGGAAGCCTCCCAGTGGGCTTTTCTGTGGAGGGCTGCATGCGGGGCTGGATGTGGGGCAGGGAGAGGCCCCTCCGCTCTGGCCCTCTGTGCAGGCGGAGGTGTAGTAGGGGCAAAATGGCTGTGGTGGGCCTGGTGCAGGCACAGAGGGGCTCTGCACCTTTCTTTTGGATTCGGGAGCTTTGGCCCTGAGGTGAGGCACATTCAGAGGGAGCCTTGCTAACAGCCCATGCCCCTAATGCTTAGGCCCTCCTGAGGGGTGTTGCCCCCTCAAGTGAATGCTCAGCTTAGTGTCCCCACCTCAGCCACACGCTGGTCCTGGTCATGCAGGTGGAAGAAGAGGGGGAGGATGGTGCTCTGCACTTGCTTCTTCATCTCCATCTTATGGGTGCCCTCTGCAACCTCCATGGCATCCTTGCAGAGAAGGATGGAGAGCTCTCTCATGCAGCTGGACTCCTGGTGAGACAGAACAAGGGAGGACCTCAGTCCAGGCTCTTCCGAGCTCACAGTGAGCAAGGGGTCGGTGTGGCAGACAGGGAGACACACGCTCCTGGCTCTCACTCTGCAGTGAGCTGTGGCAGGTAGGCCAAGTGTGTGGGCAGTGCAAAATGGCTCAAGACACAGGAAGGGCAAGGCAGTGGGTTGCAGATGGTCCACCCTGGGGCTGGCAAGGGGACACATGGCAAGGGGAGAAGCGGCCATGGGCAGCAAGGGGCCGAGGAGAAGTTGCCATTGTGGAGCACACATCTGCAGGGCTCTGCACAGGGAGGGGCTGCCCCAGCAGGAGAGCCCAAGAAGCACCAAGCAAAACGTTTCCAGCACGTGCCCAGGGATCATGGTGGGCGAAGAATTCGCAGGCCACTGAGACACGCGGAGAGGGACGCACCACCCCCAGGCCACATTCACGTGCCCCGTGGCCACGCTAGCCAAACCTCCTGCTTGCCCACCAGACTTACGTTTTCAAAGAGGGGCAGGAGCCTGTCAGGCAGCTGCAGAGCGATGGGGCCAGCCACTTGCCCATCTGCTAGGCGCAGAGTGTTGCGGAGGACAGTCACGGCCTTCATACTGATGTCGCTGTTGGCATCCTGCAGTTGCTGCACGACCTCTGGCAGCAGGTCTTGCAGAGTTACTGCCTACATGAAACACAGCAGTTCTGTTTCAGAAACACCGAAGACCATCCTGGCAGAAGCCCTTTGCTTACAGCAGGCACAGCCCAGAGCAGAGGTCTGTCTCCAGGAGCGTGCTGAGGCCCCTTCAGACAGAAGGCTGCTGCCTTGGGTTGCAGAAGTAGCCACTTGTGTCAGCCTGGCGCCGTGCGGGGCCTCATCTTCCCAACCTCAGCAGGATGACTGCTCTGGGTAGAGTGCTCCTGCAGCTGAGGCAGCTCTGCGCTGGCTGGCCTGGGGCCTGGCATTGACCTCTTTCTGGCACAGCAGGAGGTGCCTTTGAGCGGACACTGGTGCCGCTCTCCTCGTGCTGCACAGTCCAGGCAGGGGCTGCCCAGAAGCGCTCAGGGGCTGATGAAGAAGGCAGTGAGAGCAGTGGAGCCACTACCGCCCCTCCCGATTCTTGGCAAAGTCCAAGCAAGCCTCTGCGGGCAACAGCACCTGCAGCCCAGCCCCAGGCGGATGCCGCCACTTGGCCCAGATGCCCCCACTCACCATCTTGGGTCTCGTAGACAGCGTGACGAGGCTTGTAACCGCCATCCTACGCAGCACCGAGGACTGACTGCGCAGGTGTGAATGAAGAATGTCTGGGATGCAGGCATTGACAAGCTGCTCAAAGTCTACGCAGTCCAGCAACTGAAAGACACCCAGCAGCCCAGTGAGAGCCTGGCCCAGCCGGCAGGACTCCTGGCAGCACGCTGAATCTGCCAGAGAGCCCAGAGTTTCAAGGCACCTTGGAGAGGCACCGCTTGCTGCTAGGCCCTACCTCCATGAAGACAGCCATGGCGGTGATCTCCTTGTGCTTCTGTCTCTGGCGGAGACATATGACTGCCTCTTCAAACGCCGAGGCACCGAAGAGCGGTGCTTTGCTTCGCAGAGCCCTGGCCAGGGGAAGAACGCATTGGTACTACCAAGCTGGGCAAACAAACATCCTTGGGACTGTGCTTTCAGCGCTAGCTGTTATCCCATGGGCCAGACCAGGGCAAGGCTTGCATTTCTGCACTCTGCTTCAGCAGCTGGTGCCATCCACTTGAGGAGAGGCCGCCCGCCCTTCACCACATACCTTGCCTTTGCAAACATGGAGGGTGACGAGCACAGATGTGCTCGATTCACTGAGGGATGCCCTGCCTACACACAAGTTGTGGCCTTCCAACAGATGCCATTTCCTGACCACTTTGGATCCCCAGGCCACTGAGCCTTCCCGCGCTCTCTGGCCACCCTTCCGGCTGCTCTGCCACACAGCTCCAGTGCAGGCTGTGGCATTGCCTGCAGAGCCAGCCCCAGCACTCTCCTGCACCACTGGTCCCCGAGGAAGGAGTGCATTGGAAGGTGACAGGTCCTGCGAGTCCTCCTCTTGCACTGGGCAAGAGCAGCCCTTCACCAAGGAGCTCTCAGAGGCAGCAGCATGGAAATCATAGAATGAATCGTAGAATGGCTCGGGTTGGAAGGGACCTTAAAGATCAAAGAGGCCACTTCCCCTGCTGGTCTCTCCTGAGATCCCTCAGTCACCAGCACTGAGGGTCAACGCTGTCCCTCGGACCCCTGGGGACACCTCACCAGCCACGAGGAAGGGGATCACGTGGGGCCCTCCACCTCTGGGGGAAGAGTGCCAGGGGAGACAAGGACAACTGATGAGGCGCTCACCTAGTCAGCACAGCAACACCTGTGTGGAAGGTCTCATGTCTTAAAAGCGTGTCCCAGCCACCCTGCGTCTGGATGTCTTCAACCAAAGTGGCACCCCCCACATGTTGGAAAAGAGCTCTCATGGTCATCACCGCAGTCCTGCATGCAGAGCACAATGCGCGTCACATGTGGCGCCCCAGCGCTGGCTCCGGCCTGGGGCACAGACCTGGCAGAGGGGATGGAGCACCTGAGAAAGATGCCTGGAGGCCACATGCACTCCCCCATCTGACTGCTGCTCCTGCTGAAGTCCTGCAGTGTGCACTCATGGATGAAGGAGATCTGGAAGAGCACGGCAATGTAGAGCTTGTGGAAAAGTGAGTGCGCAATGTTTTTGCTGGAGGGCAGCTGGAAGATCTTGTTCATGGCACTGGTTACCTGCAGAAAACAGTCAGGTGCAGCTCTCAGTGCACAGGTGTCCCTGCAGCACTGCCAGAGCTTGCGGGTTGGGGGGTGAGGGAGGTGGGGGTGAGGCGTCGCTCTGAGCTGATGGAGGCACCGGGCCAGAGCCCGCTGCCTGGCTGCCTGGCCTGGGGCCCAGCCCCAGCGGCTCCCTGGGTTCGTCTCTGCTTTGTGGCATGGGCAAGCCAGCTTTTCGTGTCCAGAGCAAAGGGCCCAGCAGGCCCCGGGGGTCTTGCCAGCTGTCCTCAGCTCCCTGGGCCAAACCTTGCAGCCTGCTTGGGCCAGGCAGCCGCCCTGCCCGGGGCTGCCCAGCAAGGCAGGAGCAGGCGGGGAGGGAGGAGGACAGAGAGCGGCAGGGCAGGGGTGGGCTGCGTGCCTGTGCGCAGTGGGGCCCCAGCAGTGCATGTGGCCCTGCTGGGCTCTGGCTCCCAGCCCCCCTGACTGGGGAGCCCCAGGGAAGGCTGTCGTTTGGGGACAGAGGAAGAGGGGAGGAGGGGATGGGGAGGGGAGTGCAGCCCCACTGGGGGTGAGCGAGGCCTGGTCCAGGAACTCACAGCCCAGGAACGGACACAGTTGTGGTGTGGGCCAAAGCCATCGTGCCCAGGCCCTATGCGTTGCATCAGCAGCTTTCTCAGCACGTCCTCTGCAACGCAGGGCTCGGAGACCATCATCTGCCACATGGCCGTGGCAACCCTGCAGAGACAAAGCATGCTGTCGATGGGGCCACCCCAGCCACTGCCCCTTGGCCTGTGCCGGCCCTGAGGGTCCTGAGCTGTGCCAGAGGTGGGTGGGGGGGCCCTGTACCTATCGCACCACGGGAAGACCTCCAGCAGGCCCTGGACCGCGTGCTCAGGGTGCAAGGAGGTGATCTGGAAAAGGGTCCTCTTCAGGATGTCCAGGAGTGATTCCTTGCTGACCGACGCCAGGCGGTCATGGATGATCTGCATGACCCGTGGCACCTGGAGGAGAGACGAGGGAGAATGGAGCGGAGCACAGCCATGGCCCCAGCTGCCACCAGCAAATGCTTCCCTCCTGTGGCTCTTTGCCAGCCCGAATGGCTGTCGGGGACTCCCAAGCCCTGGACCCGGGCCAGGGAGAACGGCCCCCGAGAGGGCAACAGCACAGGGCAATCTGTCTGCAAACTGCTAACCTCCTCCATCTGTGAGTCTGTGATCATATCCAACACGCGGGCAACCACCTTTGTGTCAGAGACCCTGGGGTGTGTCATGCCCTCCAAGATGGTGAGGATGAAGTCCGTCCTCTCGACAGGGAAGAGGAAGCTGCCAAATACCTGCGAGAGGGAAGACATGTCACACAGCCTGCCTTGGTGGCGGGCTGCAGCTGAGCAGCGAGGGCAGCTCTGGAGAGAGAGCCAGGGCAGTGCTGGCGCTGTGCCCCCAGCACAGGCAGGAGCAAGAGCTGGCGTGGGCTTGCAAGGGCTGGCCTGGGCTGGGATGACTGTAGCCTCAGTGGCTGCAGAAAGGGAACTGCCCCGCAGGGTGAAGGCAGGTGGTGGAGGTCAGGGTCAGGGCACACTTGGTGGTGTGTAGGCAGCCAGGCCTTGTGGGTGGCCAGGACAGCT
This sequence comes from Aythya marila, assembly GCF_965140915.1. Taxonomy (NCBI): domain Eukaryota; kingdom Metazoa; phylum Chordata; class Aves; order Anseriformes; family Anatidae; genus Aythya; species Aythya marila. Next base: position 87,762,350 of record NC_139080.1, read on the forward strand.
GGACCTGCAGTGCTGACGCTGGCCACTGACATTAGCCTTTGGCTGCTCCCTGCTGAGATATGGTGGGACCCTGCAGCCGGCTTGCTGGGAGGCCGTGACGGACCCTGCCTCCTGCCCGCAGTTCTTGGGGCACTGGTTCATCCAGGTCTCCTGTCAACCTCACAGCCAAGAATCCCAGGAAGGGAGGGGCTCATTACCGTTGGTTCGTTAGCAGCGTCCTTGGGCAGGAAGGTGCTTGGGCATTCCCGCTCCAGCAAGAGATACGGATAGGTAGGTGTCATCAGGTGGCCTGGGCAGCAAGGCAAACAGAGAGTGGGTGAGTGGTAGGAATGATGCAGAAGCTGCTGCTTGGAGAAGACAGCTGAGAACACCAAGCAGAGCTCTGATTGTGGCAGGGCGCTGTGTCTGTCAAAGAGGGGCACTCTGTGTTGGGTGGAGGGTAGGGGGTGGGGACAGGAGACATGCCAGGGAGGAAATGGGTCTTCTGTTGCAAGGGGGAGGAGGGCAAACCGCCTCGCAGTCTGCAGAAAGGCCAGAGAGTTTGGTCCGGCTTTCTGCTCTGAAGCAGGAGAGAAGCCCCACGATGCTGCTACTGCTACAGGCTCTCCAGTCCACTGGTTCTCAGGAGTGCTACTAAGCCACTGCCCCAGGGGACATCCTGCTGCTCCAATAGGGGCTGGGGGAGCCCCCTAGGGTTGGTGCAGCACGGCTGCTCCCCTGCTCCACCCTTGGAGGAATGTGCTGCTCTTTCCTCTAGCTGGGGAGGGCGGACAAAGCGGCGTATCACCATGCCTGGTCTTGACTGGGCCCTCGTGTCTGGAAGGTGCTAGCCCACCCCAGCCTCTCTTACTCTGTCGCACCATCACGATCCTGTGGATGGCGTGAAGAGCCTCTGCAGACCCACAGCTGATGTTCTCGTCCTCCTCGGCACAGCACAGGGTGAGGCACCCCATCAGCTGCCCCAGGAGTGGCACAGGCTTCGTCTGGAAGGTGCGAACGCTGACCGTGCCCACTCTGTTTGTGAATGAGTCCTGGTGTTGAGAGGATGGACAGTGGGAGCTTGGCTGAGCTAGTGCACTTGAGACAGCAGGAAGGGGTGAGGGAGTGCTTAGAGGTTGCCTGAACCACCAGCTCCTTACCTGCATCAGAGAAGTGGGGATCAGGGCCTCGCTCAGACTGGCAATCCTCCCCACGGCATACCGACGCTTTGCCACTTTCTCGGATCTTGTGAGGGGCAGCAGGGCCTGAGAAGAGAAAAGCTGCTGGTTTGCCTTGGGATGCAGTGGCAGCTCCCGTAGCGGCAGCTCTGCCAAGCGCCGGGCAGGGTTTACGCAGCGTGCCCAGGCTTCTCCTGAACAAGAGAAGAGCCTGGAAAGGGGGTATAGCCCGTCGCGGCCTTGGGGACAGACCCGCAAGATGATCTCCAGCGTAGCGGCAGTGTAGTCCGATGAAGTACACACCAGCACTTCCAGCACGCTGTCCAGAGATTTCAGAATCTGTAAGGAAGACAGAGCGGGTGGTGCTTTTTTGTTGGTCCTTCCTCATGGGAAGCTGGCTTGAATGCCTGCTGCCTGAGGCAGGCCTCAGCTGCCCAGTGGTGCCAGCAACCTGCCCAGTGGTGTCTCAGGATCTCCGTTGTCTTTCTGTTTCTCCCGTGGTCTTTCAGCAGCCAAAGCTAACTAGGAAAAAGTGCGCAGGAACTGACTGGCAGCAGGCTCTCTGTAGCTCACTCGCTGCTTACCTCAGCATAAAGTGAAGCATCCAACTTGCCCCTCTCCGTCTCTGAAGCAAGAGAGCCAATGGCGTTGATGCAGGGGCCGAGGTGCTGTGACAGCAGTGCTAGGTTCTCTTTGCTGCAAGGAGAGGAGAGAAGGTGCCCGTTGGAGGCTGGCACTAGGAGCAGTGCCCAGATGCCCTGGGAAGGTGACCGTAGATGTCAGGGCCTGGGGTCACCAGGTGGGACCCGTACTGGGTGGGCAAGGCTTGTGTGGAGGCATCTTCTCCCTCTCCCGTGCTGCTGAGCCAGGGATAGAGGGCAGTCATGGCATGCAGTGCACAAAGCCCTTTCCAGCTCCTGCCTCTCTCCCTTCAGGGAAAAAAGCTGGGAAGGGAGACAATGGAGAGCCCCTGCCGGCACTGCCGGCTGGCTCTGCTGGCATGGCACCCTCTGCCCTCCTATCTGGTGCAGGGGAGAGCTGAGGCCCTAAGACAGAGCACCAAAGTCCTGCCCGGGTGGGGGAAGCCCGCTGCTGTCAGGCCCATGCTGTGGAGAGGCCCTGGCCAAGCCAGGGTATGGGGCAGGTACCTCCTTTCACTGATGGCATACGCAGCTTGCCAGCCCAGGAGCATCACAGTGCGCAGGTGGTCGAAGGGAGACTTAGGCAGTTGCATCTGGAGAGAGACAACATGGTCAGGATGGGACACGGGAAGCTGCCAGGGGCTGGCACTGATCTGCAGGGCCGGCAGAGCGTTGCTGGCACTATACCAGCATTGGCGTCAAGACCCGGGGGGTTAAGGGGGGCACGGGCCAGGCTGCTCTGTGCCCACAGAGGCCCGTCCCACCCTCCCCTGTGTGCAGGAACCCCTGTGCTGTTCTGACTGCTGGGCTGGTGCCCGGACAGCTCACCCTTCCCCCCTCCCCGCCCCACTGGGTATCCCCTCACCTTCTTCTCCACTCCCAGGTCGTCACTGGGCAGGTACATGTGTGTCCTCTCCATCCTGGTGCTGCAGATGGTGCGGATCGAGGCCAGAAACTTCAGCTTCCAGTCCTCTTCCTGACAGTCAGGGAGCAGAGAGACAAATAGGGAGGGTGAGAGGGCGGCGACATGGCCAGCAGGGCCACTGCACCACAGGGGTGCAGTGATGGCACAAGGGGCCAGGAGGGCAGCAGCTCAGCACAGCCAGCAGCCCTCCAAAAGCCTGTGTGTGGGCAGCAAACATGGCAGCCCCCAGCTGGGAGAAGCAGGCTGAGCCTCACGCACTGACAAAGTCTGCAGTTACCATTTTGGTGCCAGTGAGAACAGCCCAGAAGTAGTCACAGGCTTCCACGTCCTTGGGCTCCGGAGACATGACGGAGGCAGCAGAAGCATCATCTGATTAAAAAAGAATGGACAGAGCTGTAGGCGGGGCAGGAGGCAGAGGGAAGAGCCATGCCCTTTCTTGAGCCCTGTGCCCACCGCCCTGCCGACTGCAAGCCCTGGGTCGGAGCACTGATGCCCCCTTTCCTCAAGGTTGCCGCTGGCAGCAGAGCAGGAAAGGTCCCTGTCCTGCAGCACCGCTGCCTCCTGCTGGGTGAGCAGCCTTCTGCTGCCTGTCCCCACAGCAAGAGCTGGGTCCCCTCCACTCTCTCCCGCTGGGAGCCTCCCCTGCTGCCAGGGGAGGCTGTGCTGGGGCTGGCTCCTGGCTCACAGCTGCCCTGCCCTTCAGGAACCGGCATGCCCCCCGCCAGCTGTACCCCTCTGCTGATGTTCCAGGGAAACGGGCTCCTGCTGCAGAACAGTGTGGACTCGCTGACTTTGGTCCCGTCCAGCCCGCTGGGGACCCTCGCTCGCTTGGCTTCCTCAGTTGTGGCAGTGGCATGGCAGTGCCATGCTGTGGCACCCGTCCCTGGTGGAGCCCCGGCTCCAGCCTGCTGGTGAGCCTGGAGCCTGGGGCCAGGCTGGACGGGCCCAGCAGTGCCTGCGTACTTACCCCTCTGAAGCACATGGGTCTCCCACGTAGAATATGCAGCAGATCTGCTATCCTTCTCAGCGTTCAGGATCTCGGGGACAAGTAATAGCAGCCCCGCCAGGGCAAAATCGTCAGTGCCCCTTTGGCAAGGAGCCGCACAACTCGTGCACTGTCCCATTGTAATCCTCGTGGACACTGTGGGGCTGCCCTGCTGGTGCTGGGTAGTTGTAGCTGTCCCAGGGGTGAATCAAAAAGGGCTCTGCTGTGATGTCACCCAGGACAAAAGGGGGACGCTGTCTCCAGGGCGGAGGGCGTGAGGCCCAGGCACCTGACTCCTCTCAGATGCCACAAGGCCGCTGTGAGATGGGGAAGATGCTAAAACTTATCCAAATTAGTATTTAGCTACATATATGGTAAAATATCCTAATTATAGGGATATAGATGAGAACCTTATGAGCAGCAGATGTAAAAAGGAAGATATCACTCAAGGCCAATGGGTGAGGTAAGGACGAACAACTCATTAGGGAAGGACGAACAACTTGTTGGCAGGAAAGAAAGCAAAGATAAACAAAAAACTTCTACATGCTGTCCAGCAGCAGGTCCAAGTCCAGAAAGGTAAAGAGAGTTTAACCTACTCTTCCTCACTGCGTTCAACCTGAAAGACCTCTGCCCACGACCACCAGGCTACGCTGCGCAGGTGCAACCGGGAGGAGCTAAGGGCGGGGAGTATGGAAATGAGTACTTGGAAGAGGTCTGCCTTTTGGGGAAATCAATGAATATGTATGAGAGCTCATGTAATATGTAACAGTATTCGTGTATAAAATTGTGAGAGACGAGCGGGCAGGTGTGCACTTTTTCAGGGAAGCCATTCCCAGTGCGCCTGGTGCACCGCAATAAAGTGTACCTACTTTACAACCCTATGGTTGTGGAGTCTTTTCCGCACGTCACCTGTGTGCCCTCACACCCTCTTGGGACCACCCTGTGGCTCTGTGGCGTGTCCCAGAGCGCCAGTGTGCCTGAAGGACCTCCCTTTGTCTTCATGGGCACACCAGAGCCTTGCCTCTCCCACTCAGTGGCCAGAGCAGCCATGGATGTGACCTGGCAATCCTGGGAGACATTCTGACAGCAAAGGTCTGCTAAAACACTGGCAGACACAACTGCCAGTCAGCCTGCAAACTGCTAATCCTTGAGAAGGCCCAAGTGGCCCCTTGGAACTTTGGCTGTGCACCTAAGAAGCAGAAACCTCCTGAGCGACCACTGATAAGGGCAAAAAGGAGGAGCTCTAACAGCACTTCATTGTCTGAAAAGGTGAATATACTTTGGGAAAGTGTGGACATGGACACCTTCTGGGCCACTTTCCCTGCTTGTTCTACCCTGACCCCACAGCTTTTAGAACAGGGAGAAGCCCCTGTCTGCAGGGTCTGCAGAGAAACTTGTATAATTTGAGTTGTTTGGCCTGTGAGGAACGTGATCTCCACACAAGGGTGCCTTCTGGTTGCTATTGAGCAATCTAGAAAGTTCTCTAGTGCCACATAGGAGTAAATAACACTGTCAGCCTTCAGCTTGGAGGCAGATGTGGCGATGGCACCCTAGTATCCTGCCAAGTGTTGCCATCACGGCTAACTTCTTTTGTTGGTATCAAAACTTACCAATTCTTTTGTGATCTCTTGCTAATCATTAATCCTTCCTGTGATAATACTACCCTGGCCACACCGCTGAGTGTGTGAGGCACAGATGCTCTCTCCCACTTTCTGCAGTTTTTGGCATATCACATTTACATCCTTTCCCTCACGCTGAAATCTCTTTCAGTGCCAGGAAGTGCTTTGCAAAAAAGCCTCTACATTGCATTTTCCGTCCTTCTGAAAACATGGTCACACATCCAATAGACAGAGAGAGCGAGCACAATTTAGAGCACATCCAAAAATCCTGCCCATAGGGAGACATTAGAAAACACCTGCGACTTTGGCTTTGGAACTGGAAATGGCACATTTTCAGAGTCCTGGGGTGACTAGTGTCATCATGTGCTCTGATCTCACCGCCTAGTCCTGCTGGCCACGCTAGTTCTCATGCCGTCCAGGATGAGACACCGGGGCACGCTGCTGGCTCACGTTCAGCCAGCCATCAACCAGCATTCCCACGTCCTTTTCTGCTGGGCACACTTCCAGCCACTCTTCCCCAGGCCTAGGCGGCTGCATTAGGTTGCTGTGAACCAAGAGCAGGAGCCAGCACTTAGCCTTGTATAGTGGCACGAGATTGAACTCGGCCCATCGATCCTTTAACCCGGCTGGCAGCTAAGCACCACACAGGTGCCTGTACTGGGCTGGAGTGGCCGCAGGGGCTGGAGTGGTAGCAGTGCTGCACCTGGCCCTTGCTGGGGAGGTGCAGCAGCTGGGGAAGGCATCTGCCAGAGGGTTCAGTGCTCGGGCAGAGGTGTGGGGCAACCACCAGCTCCGGCACTTCATGCTGCTGGGGCTGCAGGACAGAGGTCCCCCAGAGCTGCTCATCTGCAGCCAAGGCCAGCAGGCAGGTGAAGCGCTGCAGTCACTGAGGCACCAGGGCAGGAGGCAGCCAGGGACACCACGCACGGGGACCCCAGCAGGCTGTTCCCTAGGGCCTGGGCTCTAGAGCCCGCCACCGCGGACACAGGGCCAGACCCCTGCCCTGGCTGCGGCTCCCTTCCCAGGCTGGTGATGATGTTCTTTAGCTTCTCCTCATGCCCATCCATCAAGTGCTGCCCAGCAAGCCTTAGGTGAGGAGCCACAGTCCTCAGGGGCTGCCTTTGTGTGACTTAGGGGGGCACTCCTGGCTCCAGCAAAGCCTCATTAGCTGCCCTCGTGAGGGCTGCCGGCTTCTGGTGGTTCCCTCAGCTGCTTTGATGGCTGCACACTGTGATCCCCACTCCACTGTGGAATACATCTGCCCCAGAGCCGATCGCCTCAGGGGAGTGACTGTTAGATGGCGGTTAACAGTGCTCACAACAGAAGGCTTTTCATAGTCCACAAATTCCTTTAGCTGCCATTTCACAGCTCCACTTACAAAGGGAGCCCGAGCTTTCTCTCTCCCCTAAGCACAGCCCTAACCGACGCGCGGAAAAGACTCCACAGCCATAAGGTTGTAAAGTAGGTACGCTTTATTGCGGTGCACCGGACACACTGGGAATGGCTTCCCTGAAAAAGGTGCGCGCCTGCCCGCTCGTCTCTCACAATTTTATACACGAATACTGTTACATATTACATGAGCTCTCATACATATTCATTGATTTCCCCAAAAAGGCGGACCTCTTCCAAGTACTCATTTCTGTACTGCCTGCCCTTAGTTCCTTCCGGCTGCGCCTGCGCAATGTAGCCTAGTGGTCGTGGGCAGGGGTCTTTCAGGATGAAGGCAACGAGGAAGAGCAGGTTAAGCTCTCTTGACCTTTGTGGACTTTGACCTTCTGTTGGACAGTTTAGGCCTTTTTTGCTTGTCTTTGCCTTGTTTCCTGCCAACAAGTTGTTCATCCTTCCCTAATGAGTTGTTCATCCTTCCCTCACCCGTTGGCCTTGAGCGATATCTTCCTTTTTACATCTGCTGCTCACAAGGTTCTCGTCTACATCCCAGATAATTAGGATATTTTACCATATATGTAGCTAAATCCATCAATGCAAAATGGACTTCCTTTACCGGATGCGGGGGGAAACCTTGTTACAAAAGATGAGGAAAAGGCGGAGGTGCTTAATGCCTGCTTTGCCTCAGTCTTTAGCGGCAATATCGGTCGTTCTCTGGATACCCAGTACCCTGAGCTGGTGGAAGGGGATGGGGAGCAGAATGTGGCCCTCACTATCCATGAAGAAATGGTTGGCGACCTGCTACGGCACTTGGATGTGTGCAAGTCAGTGGGGCCGGATGGGATCCCCCCGAGGATACTGAGAGAACTGGCAGAGGAGCTGGCCAAGCCGCTTTCCATCATTTATCAGCAGTCCTGGCTATCGGGGGAGGTCCCAGTTGACTGGCAGCTAGCAAACGTGACGCCCATCTACAAGAAGGGCCGGAGGGCAGACCCGGGGAACTATAGGCCTGTCAGTTTGACCTGAGTGCCAGGGAAGCTCATGGAGCAGATTATCTTGAGAGTCCTCACGCAGCACTTGCAGGGCAACCAGGCGATCAGGCCCACTCAGCATGGGTTTATGAAAGGCAGGTCCTCCTTGACAAACCTGATCTCCTTCTATGACAAAGCGACGTGCTTAGTGGAGGAGGGAAAGGCTGTGGATGTGGTCTACCTTGACTTCAGCAAGGCTTTTGACACCATTTCCCAAAGCCTTCTTTTTCTCTCCCTCTTCTGTGACTGAAGCGGCATTGAGGCACACATTCCCCGTTATGGCCTTTTCTGTATCCTTGCTGTATCTTGTGCTGTCTCAGTGGTCCTAGCAGACACCACAAGGTAGCTTATAACTCATGAAATGCAAGCAATCCATGCTCAGTCCAGTCTCACATTTCCCAAAAGTTAAGTTCTTTCTGCCCAGCTTACAAACACTGCCTCTCCATTTCCCCCATCTGCAACATGTTCTGTACAGTTATCCATTTCTTAGTGAACAGCGCTCGCTTCTGACTTAGGTGAATTCAGGTCTGTGCCAGGTTTTGCAGCATGTACCTCATTGCACGGAACTTCAACAACTTTCTTCATAACCTTCAGCTCACTGGGATGAGGGGTTTCTCTGCGCTGTAGGCCCTACCGAAGAAAAAGCACTCATGCAGAGCATGACATTTAACAATCAGAGGAATACGTGTCATACCTCAAGATTGAATCAGTTCAAATGACATGTTTTATCAGACCACTAGAGCCCAAGCTGGACATGAACAAAACGTCACAGAATCTGATGTGGACTTCTCTGCTATTACAGTGTGCAGCTGGGTACAGGACTTCATTCTGGTCTAACCAAAGCTCGCACAAGTTTGGTAGCACTCCCAGAGTTATCTGGCTGTAACAGAGCAGGGCAGTAGCAGTGTCACAGCAGTAGCAGTGTCAGTCCTTTCCAGGGGAGAAACTGCTCTAGGATATTCCAAATCACACTAAAACTCTGCAAAACTCGATGTTACTGCTTTCACACCTCCTACAACCATTCACCAAATGGTTTATGAAACTAACATTTTGGTGTGCCACAATACTGCTGCAAATATGTTTGGAAGTGTCTGGGTTAGCATACTGGCTGCGGAAGCTCCCAACAGGAAACATGGAAGACAACAGGAAGGACTGTCCAGTAGCAAGGTTTTGGAAATGCTGGACCCACAGTAGAAATGTGTCTTTCTCCCCCTCCTCCCAGACATGAATAAAAGCTTTTGGTTAACACTGACAATCCCAACATGATATAGCAGCGCTATCAGCAACGGTAGACGTGTTCATAGTATTGCTCCTTTTGTTACCTGTAAACACAACACACACTGATGAGTGTTTGGTTTAGGAGTTAAAGCACCACTCGAGTGCTGTTCAAGCATCAGCCAACTGTTCTCACAAGCAGGCTGCAGCTTTGTGCATAGGAAGCTGCAAAATCTCTTCTGTCGCCCATTTTAGTTGGCTTTCTGCCAAAAAGCATTTCAGAACATTAAGAACAGGGTTCAGTAACAACTTGATCCACAACTGCAAAGGTAAATATCACTGGATTTCCCCCAGTGTCAAGACGAGCTGTAATTCAAGATTATGCACTGGCTCTCAGCGTACTTAGGTTTAGGCTTGGGTTTAGAGCCCTCCATGGAGGCACCCTGATCCAGAGGGCACACACCACATGCTAGGCTGACATCACTGTCAGGAACAACATGGAATGGTCCTGTACTTTCTAAAGGAGAAAATAAATTACGAAGGGAAATGCAGAAAGTCAGCCCAGCAGAAGTGAAAAACGACAGCTGGTGGCAGTGAAACACAGCAGAGAAATAAAGTACCAGACAAGAATTTCATTGGAAAGGAAAGATCTTTAGGCAGCTAGATAGCAACAAAGAATGCCTCAGAGCAAAGGGGCTTGGAAAAAGCAGAGCAAGGTGTGTATAAGGGTAGTAGAAAGTGAAACAGGGCCAACACGCAAAGAAAACATTACACTGGGAACAATGACTAGGCCATCCTGGGCAGATCAGAATCTTCCCAAACAACCTGAGGGTCTACTTCTTTGCATTTCAGACAAAACAAAACAAGAAACACTTCCAAAAAGGTACAGATGCTACCCCTACCAACCACCCATATTCCCTCCCCACCATCCCTCACCTACCAGTAATTCCAGGTCATTAGCACCAAGGTCCAACTGTTCTAACTTGACAAGGAATGAGAGTGAACTGCAAGATACAGGGAATAGAAAGGGGACAGGAGAGGAAAACTAATAATACTGTGTACAAACAAGTGATGTACAATGCACCCGCTGACTGATGCCCAGGCTATCCCTAAGCAGCCAGACCCCCCACCCCGTCCAGCTCCCCATATAATTGTTCAGCATGATGCCATATGGTGTGGATTAGCCCTTTGGCCAATTTGGGTCAGCTGTCCTGGGTTTGTCCCCTCCCAGCTTCTTCTTCACCCCAGCCTGCCTGCTGGCAGGACGGAGCAAGAACCTGAGAAGTCCTTGGCTTAGTGTAAGAACTGCTCTGCAACAATTAAAACATCAGGGTGATACCAACGTTAGTCTCATACTAAATCCCAAACACAGCTCTGTAACCTGCCCTGATACTGACATCAGGCTGACGGGCCTGTAATTCCCTGCAAAGTCCTTCCAGCCCTTCCTGTTGCCTGGAGGCACGTCTGCCAGCCTGCAGTCCACTGGGGCCTCCCTCATCCCAGTGGGCAGCAGAAGAGACCTGCTGCGCTCCTCCCTTGCCACGGGAGCCCCACGGCTCCCACTGTCCCCCCAGGCCACAGTGAGCTCCACAGCCCTTCCAAGGAGGCAGGAGCAGCTGGTGCAGCAAGGCTGCCTCTGCCCTCCGCAAGCAACCTCAGGGCCCCATATACAACAGCCTGGCAGCATGGCTCTTACCCTCCAAAACGTCGCTCATGTAGTCATTGAGTGTTTGTGCCAGCTCGTCAGCACCTCTGTCTGTGCCGCTCTGCTGGACACACTTCTCTGACAAAGAAGTGAAACCTGCAGGAAGAACAGGCAGAAATCAGGACATGTCTACGTGGGCCACAGGGCCTGGCAGCCAGTCCCATGCTGCCAAGCCTAAGCGCCTGTCAGTCGCTGCATCGCAAGAGAAGCCAATCCGTGCTCTCTTTAGCCATCACAGCAGGAGTCCTCAAGAGCGACAAGATAGCTGTGCCATCTACGGGCCAGGGCCCCCGAGGGCCTGGTGTGTCTCAATGGCTCGTTTCCGGGGAGGCTCTACCATGCCCAACCCACCTGAAAAATCCGCTAAGAACAGCACTCCCACGATAAGCCTGGGGATCTGGCTGTCCCAGGTGAAGTCCTCAGAAAGAAGATCGGGGAGGAGCACGCTCCTGTTCTCCATCTCAGAGTACGGGTACTTCCCCTCCCAGGCAGATGCTATGGTCAGTGCCCTGTGGTACCGGGGTACCTCAGCAGAAGACAACCATGCCCAGCTGGGAGGGAGGAGATGAAGACCCCTCAGCACCGGACGATGCAGTGAGCCTGGGGCCTTCTTGAAGGACAGTTTGGTCTCTGCTACCATGGGTCATCACAATCACCTGGTTGGTAGGTGATGACCTGGTTCATAGGTCATCGCTTAGTGGCTGCCCTCCAGCAACACGGTGGGCTAACAGTGCCATCCTCCATAGATCAATGCCTGCTGAGCAGCAGCCGCTGTGACCCCGTACAAATGTATAGAGCTACTTCTTCCAATGAGGTTATTAAAAAAAAAAAAGAAAAAAAGTACAAATAGGATTAAGACTGGAAGAGGGTAAAGAATATTCATATATTCATGACAACATTCACCACCAGAACCTTCCAGAATGGTTGCTCAGTTCTTCTGTTCTGGGGGGGTGGTTAGGGGCTGGTGGCAGGGAATGCAGGCTGCTGGTCAGTTAAGTCAGCGGACCACTGACACAACCAGAATGAAGAATGCTAACACATAAATAAAATTCAGAAATTATTCTATTCTGGCTAGAAAAGTTGTTTCATGTTGCTCCATCCATCCAAGAGGAAAGGTTGAAAACAACAGTGGCAACGTGAAGTTTAAGAGAAGAAGAGATAAGGAGTGAAGGATGGAGGATGAGGATGGTAACATAAGCAGCAAACGGTGGTGTCGTGGTTTAACCCGACCGGCAGCTAAACACCACGCAGCCGTTCGCTCACCCTCCCCCCTCCCTCTCTGGGACGGGGGAGAGAAATGGAAAGTGAAGCCCGTGAGTTGAGATAAAGACAGTTTAATAAGACAGAAAAAAAAAATAACAAAATAATAATAACAATAATAATAATGATGATACAATGGTGATAATACGAAAGTAATAATAGTATGTACAAACAAGTGATGCACAATGCAATTGCTCACCACCCGCTGACCGATGCCCAGCCTAACCCCGAGCAGTCCGGCCCCCTCCCCCCGGCTAGCCACCCCTATATATTGTTTAGCATGACGTCAGATGGTATGGAATACCCCTTTGGCTAGTTTGGGTCACCTGTCCTGGGTCTGTCCCCTCCCAGCTCTTACTGCACCCCCCAGCCTGCCCGTTGGCAGGACAGAGCAAAGGCTGAGATGTCCTTGGCTTAGTATAAGCACTGCTCTGCAACAATTAAAGCATCGGGGTGTTATCAGCACTCTTCTCATTCTAAGCCAAAACACAGCATTCCACCAGCTACTAGGAAGAAAATTAATTCTGTGCTAACTGAAACCAGGACAGGTGGTTAGTAATTAACCTCTTAGAAGATCACTAGAAAAGAGATATTTAAGTAGGAGATTTGTTTTGTTTTGAAAACACTGGCTTGTGCTTTTAAGGGTCACCGATTACCTGAACTGTTTGCAAGGTCACTGCTTGAAAACTGGAAAACTTGTTCAATAAAATTAACAATTCTGTATTTTGAAAATGGTATGGTTTAAATATTAAACTTCATAAATGTTCTCATTTGTGTATTACATTTATGAATCCAGTAGTTCTTAACTGAAAACAACCAAATGTTTTCAGTAAGGTTTAATAGCAAATAAATGCATTTCAACTTTCCAAACTCGTTTTTCAGCAATTTTAGCCTACTGTAATTCCAATTACTTGATTCAAATCATGCTTCAGTCTGGTGTAACAACAAAATCAAGTTTAACTTTCATTATTCCATTATTGCCTAACATTTTCCCAGAGTAAACGTAATTTAGATGGATATAAAAGACACCGCATGTAACCAGCACAAAAACAGTCACTTCATTTTAAATGTGAATAAAAAAACAAACAAACAAACAAACAAACAAAAAAAAACAAAAAAAAAAAAACAACAACAAACCACACAGAAACCCAAACACATGAATGGTTAACTTTTTGTTCCCTTTTTCTCAGACAAAACCTTTGTCTTACTTCGGAGAGCAATGTCTTGATATCTGAAGGAGCTCCCTCCTTGAAGTCATCCATTCCTAGAGTCAAAACGATCAGTAATTCATCTACTCACAAGCATCTTTTCTGCTCTGCTTCCACAAATTATGTCTCATCTCAGAGCAGAGCCATGCTACTCTACCATGTTATTATACCTTCAGCTGGGATTTACATGGCTGGGATTGGTGTGCTTTTAGACCAGCAAAGATCATTCAATACATTTGTTTGACCTCCTGCGTGCTACAAACCACAGAGTTTCACCTCAACATTCCCACATCAACCCTGCAGCTCCCAGTTCAGCTATTTTATGGTTTATGATTATATATATTGTAACTATATATAGTTACAATTCCAAGGACAGCTTGCAACGTAATTATTCAATTCAAATTACAAATAGGTTCTCGGGCCCCCATACTACCTCATTCAGGTTCCAGGTAGCTGGTCCATAATGCTGTATGATTCTTTCAGGAGGCCATTCATTCTCTCCCCATTCTTGGGCACTACGCCCAGCTAAGGAAGCATCAATAGATCGTTTTACTCTATTCAGATAAAAACAAACAAACAAAAAACTCTTTTCAGCTGGAATTAGCTCAAACCTTTCTTTACATAGAAAGAAAAATCTAGGAGCGTAACAGAATGACACCAGGCAGAATGACAACTCCCAGAGGGAAGCCCTACAGTGACAGCGAGTCAGAACAGATGATCTGTGGCTACCCCAGGGACAGACTCAAATGCCATGACCTGCGACTGAAAGTGACCGCCAGAACTGGGATGATGGACGCATAGAATGCTTGCCTTTAAGACAAGAGACCGGAAGGATGGGCAGTGCAAACCCCTTAAGAATAACGCTTCAGAAATGAATTCCCCAGCCTGAGCTCCTGGTGAAGCCCAGATGACTTCCACAACTGTGTCTGTTTCCATCGTCACTATCTGAAACCAAATATGCACAAGACCCAAAACGCATCTGCTCTTTAAGCTGTGACTGCAAGACAAGAAGTGCTTGGATCAGCCCTATGATCACAGAATCACAGAACTGATGACGAAACAAGCATTTAGGACCTTTAGTGTGGCTACCAAGTTGCCCATCTAATCTGTCCAGTGGAAGAAGGCGATGAGGATATCAAAACCTGAGGAGCGCGTAACACATAATGATCATATCAGGAAACATTCGATACAAAATAAAAGTTACACGCACGGAAGAAGTGATCCCTTTAAGCTCCTACTGCAAGACAAGAGGTGCTCAGCTCCCAGTTGAACATCAGCGTTATTCCGATGAGGTCAAGTGTTCAATACCCTCAGGATGGCTTCCCCAGGGCCTGCCGAGCACCAAGAGCAACAGCACAGCACAGACAACAAGCTGGGACTGCCCTGCCTGGCACGTGTTCACGCTGTACGTGACAGAACTCCCCACACATCATCTCTGCCTGACCTGATCAATCCTGAAAGGCCCCATCCGCTGCAATGACTTACAAGCACAGACCCTTGCCCTATGGGTCCATTCACAACCCCAACTCAAACATAGCACTTGCCCCCCCAGCTTAGCTTGGGAATGCTGGGAGGCAGGTTCCATCCTCATCAAGGAACACAAAGGCTAGCCAGGACACTGCTTCAAGCCTAAGGCTCCTCTTCACCTGCAGAAATAAAGTGCCATCAGGCACCAGCACGCCAGCCAAACTTCTTCCAGGGAAGCACCCTCCTCAGAAACAAAACAGTAGTCAACTGACCTGCTCTGCTACTGAAATCAGATAGACACCCCCTAGACAACTCCCTGCCTCCCCCTGCCAACACACAAGATTTGCCCCTGAACTTAATTCTCAGGGCTCAGAATCCATCCTCAATGTGGACCACAGAGACCAGCTAGGATGTTCCCAGTACCTTCTTCATCCCTGGAAAAGAGGAGTCACCCAGAGGTGGACCAATAGACTACCAAACCAAAAACAATGCCCGTTTTCCAACTTTTCTCCACTCACCTTCCCAACCCACACCCAGCGCTTCCATTCACTGTGCCAAGCCAAGCCCACGGGGCTTAGATCAAGGAGAAAGAACAGACAAACGTGACAATCCATAAAACGGTCTATACCCACTCCTCTTCTTTCATCCCCTACCGCAAGAGCCAAGAAGCCCCAGACCCGTGTTCCCCAGCCCAGTATCACCGCTTCGCCCACCTAACACCCCAAAGAGATGCATCTCCAGCATTTCAGGAACTAGAACTGCTGACGTCTGGCGCGCCTCAGAAACGTGGCAGGAGACGTACTCTGCTGTCGCAAGGTAGTTTGCCCAACAGGCAAAGCAGACTAACACAGTCCACCGACCAACTCAGGGCCCACACTGCTGTCCACTCACCCTCGTGCTTCGTTCAAGTTTCCGTGCCCATGCCCTGGGCTACAAGAAACAAAGAGAGAAGGTCATGCCCACAATGGACACGCAAACAGTACAGCTTCTTGCAGAGGACTCAAACACAGAGACCAGAGCCAGAAAAAAAAAACACACCCTTGAGTCCACAAATGCCAAAAAGCCATGAATGCACAGCAGTCCCAGCAGGGGTAATTACAGACTTATCCTTTACAGATGAAAAAGGTGACCCTGCTCAGTCTCTTCGTACTACTGCGCTTATGCAGTCGAGCCCCTTGCAATGCGTGCTGAAGCTCTTTGTGAATCCTCTGGACAGTGACACAAATGGCTTGATATATCTAAAGATTGAAATGTAACGCCAAAAAAAGGAACCGTACCCCATGATTTCCCAAAAACAAGTTAGCCAGCAACCCCTCCTAAGCATCCCTCTTCTAAGTGAATTCCAAGCTCTTAAAATCTAGAAGGATGCAAGGTCTAAAGACTCAACAGCCAGCAAAACCACAGGCAAAAGCTGCAGAAATATAACAAACTGTCCCTAACCCTGAACAAGATTACACCTTACATGCCTACTGCTGCTGGTTTCAGATACATGCTTACACAGGGAGCTTTGACAACACCTTTCTCCTAAACCCTGCTCCCTCACTTTGCCACCAAGGTTGTAACTTTGATAGTATTTGACATACAGGCAAAGACTCACAGTAAGCCCCGTAATCCTGCAAAAATCCTGAGGGACCCAGAACCACTAAGCAAACACACAAACTAACATTATTGTCCTATCCATGAACATGCCATAACAATGACTCACCTGAGAAAGAACTGCATGCAATAAAGGCACCTAGTACAGTGCAAGTCACGAGTATCACTCTATACTTGTTCTATTCTGCTAAGATCACAGATCTTTGGTCTGACTTTCTGCGGCCCTTGTTACATTGTCACAGCAACACACAGGCAGGAAAACATTGCTACATACAGTAACAAAAGACTGAGTCATAAGAAGAACCTAGGATAAAAAATGAAACCGCACACTATCTTAGTTCAGCACTACATTCTATATGCATGCTTTCAGCCTGAAATCATCAATAAGAGACGATAACCTCTAAGACTGAAAACAAGACAAATTCTACTTAGTTCTCTGAATGCAAGGCTGATGCAGCAAGTCATCAGCTGGAAGGAACCCAAGCAGAGGATTCAAGATGTTCCATTCCAACATTGAAACTTACCTTTCCAAAGCCGCTTGTCAAGCAGAGCATAGTTTCCCATTTGTTGAACAGGCAGGCCTAGCCAAATTTCAACCCTAAACTTCCACGGAATCTCTACTGCTCCCAGCGTACATATTACTTCCGTACTCACCTGCAGGTCTTACCTGTGAAAACAAAGTTCCAACTTTCTTCCCTTCTACAATATCTGTGATGACATGACCCGAGATTTTCGGGTGGACTCCATTTGCAATCACTACAGAGGTGCCTCCTCGCAGGGCCCACAAAGCTGCTGTCACCTACAGTGAAGGAGAGAGCCAGTTCCCAAAAATGCACTTGTTAGTTGAATCCCCATCCTCAACAAGAATTCTTATGTTGGAAGAAGCCCTTAAGACCATCAAGTCCAAGCATCAACCTAATGCTACCACTAAATCATATCCCTAAGTGCTATGTCCACACGTCTCTTGAATACTTCTAAGGATGGGGACTCTACCACTTCCCCGGGCAGCCTGTTCTAATGCCTAACCACCCCTTCCATGAAGAAATGCTTATTTAGTACCCAGATATCTAGTGCTGCTCAATAGAGTTGTTCCTCCCTAGGGGTAGGGCTTGGCATTTCCCTCTCCTGAACTTCAAAAGGTTCCTGCCTGCCCCTATCTGCAGCCTGTCAAGGTTCCTCTGAATGCACCGCCCCCACCCCGCACAAGGGCCATTTCCACAGAAGCCACCAACCACCCGCCGCCTCGCCCCCTCCCTATCCAGCCCACCGTGGCGCGCCACCGACCACCAACCTCGTTGCGCCACCCCTCCTCGGCGTCCCGGCCTGCCCCGACAGCTTCTGCCCATGGCGCCGGCAAGCCCTGCATGCTGCTTCTGCCCTGGCTTCCTCCAAGCCAATCACACAGTGCTTCCGCCCTGATTGAAGACAGGCCCTGACATCACTTCCGCCCCAGGTTCCCAGCCAAGCACGGCGTGTCCCCACAGACACAGCAGAGCAAACACACAAACTAACATTGACATCCTACCCGTAAACATGCCGTAACAGTGACTCACCTGAGAAAGAACTGCATGCAATAAAGGCACCTAGTACTACATTAGTTTATTCTAACAGATCCTACTAGCTGTCACCTCAAAAAGACGTGCGTACCGCTCTCTACTTGGAAACGCATCAGTCCGTCCGTAGACTCTGACCCACCTAAAGAGCCCTGCAACTGACTGAAGGAAAAACAAAGCACTTACCCCAAAGAGCAGCCCAGGCAGAAGGAGCTCTCTGATGGCATACCTGGGGCTCATATACCGTTTGGCCGCGCCCAGCACCCAAGCCCAATCACCTGGGAAAGGGAAGGGGCAAAGCACAAGAAAGTAGAAAGAGAGCACAGAAGGAGCAGCAGCTGTTGTGCTGTGGGCCTTTTTTTTTTTTTTTTAAGTCTGATGGCACAATTTTGTGCAGCGCTGCCTGGGCACACATTTCAGATAGAGCTAATGAGCAGCTGAGGTAAAGGAGCTGGGAAGAGAGAGGTGTTGCAGCAGGTATGCTGTGGCTGTGAGGTGCCTCAGGGTGTGCTTTTTCTCTTGTTTCTACAGGTGCTTCTTTAGGCAGCTTGGAGTCTATGGATTTCTAGATTTTAAGTGCTTGGAATTCACTTAATAGAGGGATATTTAGCAGAGGTTGCTGGATCACTGGTTTTAGGGATGGTGGGATACACTTCTGGTTTTGAGTTATATTTTAATCACTTGTGTAACTCTCCAGAGAACTAAAAACAGCTTGATTACATGCTCCAAGAGGCTTGTCCACGTAGGCACAGTATTACTAAGAGACTGAGCAGGGTCGTATCAGAGTTACCTTTTTTCATCTGTAAAGGGTCTGTGATTACCCCTGCCGGGCTGCTGTGTGTGCGTGGCTTTTTGGCATCTGTGGAGCTCAGTCGCTTTTGTGTGTGTATGTTCTTACTTTTTGTGGGTTTTTGTTTGTTTGTTTGTTTGTTGTTGTTGTTTTTGAGAGGCAAATAGTGCGTGTGCTGAGCGTGGTTGGCAGGAGGAGGTGGGGAGCTGTCTGGCAGGGAAGCTGTTCAGGACTGGTAGGTTTGGTTTCTAGGAGCATGCGGCATCCTTCCTGTGTGATGCGACTGATTCTTGGGCAGGAACGTTCCAGCTCGTGTGTCTTAAATAACGTAGCTTGTGTAGTGTGTGTTGTGTGGCCTGGGCAGAGTTTGCTTTGGCGCTGTGAGCCAAGAATCTCAGTTAAAGCTGGTGAGCAGCTGGAGTAACAGAGCTGGGAAGAGAGAGTATTGCAGCAGGTACACTCTGGCTGTGAGGTGCCTCAGGGTGTGCTTCTCTCTTGTCTCTGCAGGTGCTTCGTGCAGTCTTGGACAGGGAAGGGAAATCCCCATGTCACGGAGCAGTGAGGGAAGGTGAGAGTGTTTTCAGCCTGGTCATCCCTTATCCAAAGCGAACGGAAGACACTCAGGTGTTTCCCTCAGGGTCTGAGGTGAGGCTGTTTGGGATAGAGGAGCGGTGTGGCAGGTGGTTGTTTGCAAGCACAGTGGTCATTTTGTCCTTTTGTGTTCCCAGGTGGCATGGGTGATGCTGTCTACTCCTGAGCTTGGACTTAATTTCCAGGTACAGAGGCAAGTGGACCGCTGTTTTGAAAGGATACAATTAAAGATGGAGTCGCTTGTGTTGATGAGGGATGGGTGCTAATGCTGGCAGCTGAAAGTTTATCTTCTGGCTGTGTTTTCCTTTGTTCAGGCTGAAACTCAGTGTGCAGTCCAGGACGTCATGACCTGAGCTGCCTCTGGAGTGACTCTGGTGAGTGATGAACAGAGGTAGCAGTTGTTTTTGGGGTGCGGTTGTCACTGCAGTTATTTTCCTACATCCAATAGAGTAAAATTCCAGTTTGCCTTTTAGAGGTGCTTTAAGTGGCTTAAGAGAACAGGTGGAAGCATCTGCCACGTGGGGCAGGTAAGAGGCTGAGGTTAAGGAGGGGATGAGAGTAACTGTCCAAAGGCTGCTGTGGGTTTTGCTGCTGTGGTTGCTTTCTCCTCTGTTTATCAGGTGCCACAGGCAAGGTGGGCTGTGATAGCCCTTAGAACAGGAGCAAAGCAGGTCTCTGGAATGCTGCGTTGTTCCTGAGAAAGGTGTTGTAGAGGAAAAAGGTTGTCTTGCGTGGCAGTTCCTGATAGCGGTCTTCTTCCGTAGGGGAAGAGGTGCCTGAAGCCCCATGCTGTGTAGCCTGAGCACACCTCATTGAGGATGAAGCCTGCTTTCCAGCAGTTCCCAAAACTGTGTTGAGGCTGAAATGCTGTGTCTGTGTTTGGGTTGGGTTTCAAGTTTTCATGCTGTGTTAGGGATGGGTTTCAAGTCGGTGCAGCGGAGGGCCAGGACCCAGTGTCCTGTAGCATGTTTTGACCCGTCAGCATGGCCTTTTGGTTCTCAGATAGCCTACTCAAGTATGTGATTTTTCCTGCAAGTGATAAAGTGATATTATTACATTGAATTGTTTTTCTTTGGCGTGTTTTTTTTTTTTTCTTTTTTTTTTTTTTAATGCTCCTGGATTTTTCTTTCTATGTAAAGAAAGGTTTGAGCTAATTTCAGTTGAAAAAAATCCAGTTACTTGCTTGGTCATATTGTCCTTTCAAGATTAAAAGCTGCAGCCTAAGCATGCGGAACGTTGCTTCTAGAAACAGCCCGATTCTCTTGTCTGCACTCTGCTTGCTGTTGAGCTAAATCAGATTAAAAACAAACAAACAAACAAAAACACGCCAGCTGCTGCTTCTCCTTCTGCTCTCTTTCTACTTTCTTGTGCTTTGCCCCTTCCCTTTCCCAGGTGATTGGGCTTGGGTGCTGGGCGCGGCCAAACGGTATATGAGCCCCAGGTATGCCATCAGAGAGCTCCTTCTGCCTGGGCTGCTCTTTGGGGTAAGTGCTTTGTTTTTCCTTCAGTCAGTTGCAGGGCTCTTTAGGTGGGTCAGAGTCTACGGACGGACTGATGCGTTTCCAAGTAGAGAGCGGTACGCACATCTTTTTAAGGTAGCAACTAGTAGGATCTGGTAGAGTAAAGCAACTGATATAGTACTAGGTGCCTTTATTGCATGCAGTTCTTTCTCAGGTGAGTCATTGTTATGGCATGTTCATGGATAGGACAATAACGTTAGTTTGTGTGTTTGCTTAGTGGTTCTGGGTCCCTCAGGATTTTTGCAGGATTACGGGGCTTACTGTGAGTCTTTGCCTGTATGTCAAATACTATCAAAGTTACAACCTTGGTGGCAAAGTGAGGGAGCAGGGTTTAGGAGAAAGGTATTGTCGAAGCTCCCTGTGTAAGCATGTATCTGAAACCAGCAGCAGTAGGCATGTAAGGTGTAATCTTGTTCAGGGTTAGGGACAGTTTGTTATATTTCTGCAGCTTTTGCCTGTGGTTTTGCTGGCTGTTGAGTCTTTAGACCTTGCATCCTTCTAGATTTTAAGAGCTTGGAATTCACTTAGAAGAGGGATGCTTAGGAGGGGTTGCTGGCTAACTTGTTTTTGGGAAATCATGGGGTACGGTTCCTTTTTTTGGCGTTACATTTCAATCTTTAGATATATCAAGCCATTTGTGTCACTGTCCAGAGGATTCACAAAGAGCTTCAGCACGCATTGCAAGGGGCTCGACTGCATAAGCGCAGTAGTACGAAGAGACTGAGCAGGGTCACCTTTTTCATCTGTAAAGGATAAGTCTGTAATTACTCCTGCTGGGACTGCTGTGCATTCATGGCTTTTTGGCATTTGTGGACTCAAGGGTGTGTTTTTTTTTTTTTTTTCTGGCTCTGGTCTCTGTGTTTGAGTCCTCTGCAAGAAGCTGTACTGTTTGCGTGTCCATCGTGGGCATGACCTTCTCTCTTTGTTTCTTGTAGCCCAGGGCATGGGCACAGAAACTTGAACGAAGCACGAGGGTGAGTGGACAGCAGTGTGGGCCCTGAGTTGGTCAGTGGACTGTGTTAGTCTGCTTTGCCTGTTGGGCAAACTACCTTGCGACAGCAGAGTACGTCTCCTGCCACGTTTCTGAGGCGCGCCAGACGTCAGCAGTTCTAGTTCCTGAAATGCTGGAGATGCATCTCTTTGGGGTGTTAGGTGGGCGAAGCGGTGATACTGGGCTGGGGAACACGGGTCTGGGGCTTCTTGGCTCTTGCGGTAGGGGATGAAAGAAGAGGAGTGGGTATAGACCGTTTTATGGATTGTCACGTTTGTCTGTTCTTTCTCCTTGATCTAAGCCCCGTGGGCTTGGCTTGGCACAGTGAATGGAAGCGCTGGGTGTGGGTTGGGAAGGTGAGTGGAGAAAAGTTGGAAAACGGGCATTGTTTTTGGTTTGGTAGTCTATTGGTCCACCTCTGGGTGACTCCTCTTTTCCAGGGATGAAGAAGGTACTGGGAACATCCTAGCTGGTCTCTGTGGTCCACATTGAGGATGGATTCTGAGCCCTGAGAATTAAGTTCAGGGGCAAATCTTGTGTGTTGGCAGGGGGAGGCAGGGAGTTGTCTAGGGGGTGTCTATCTGATTTCAGTAGCAGAGCAGGTCAGTTGACTACTGTTTTGTTTCTGAGGAGGGTGCTTCCCTGGAAGAAGTTTGGCTGGCGTGCTGGTGCCTGATGGCACTTTATTTCTGCAGGTGAAGAGGAGCCTTAGGCTTGAAGCAGTGTCCTGGCTAGCCTTTGTGTTCCTTGATGAGGATGGAACCTGCCTCCCAGCATTCCCAAGCTAAGCTGGGGGGGCAAGTGCTATGTTTGAGTTGGGGTTGTGAATGGACCCATAGGGCAAGGGTCTGTGCTTGTAAGTCATTGCAGCGGATGGGGCCTTTCAGGATTGATCAGGTCAGGCAGAGATGATGTGTGGGGAGTTCTGTCACGTACAGCGTGAACACGTGCCAGGCAGGGCAGTCCCAGCTTGTTGTCTGTGCTGTGCTGTTGCTCTTGGTGCTCGGCAGGCCCTGGGGAAGCCATCCTGAGGGTATTGAACACTTGACCTCATCGGAATAACGCTGATGTTCAACTGGGAGCTGAGCACCTCTTGTCTTGCAGTAGGAGCTTAAAGGGATCACTTCTTCCGTGCGTGTAACTTTTATTTTGTATCGAATGTTTCCTGATATGATCATTATGTGTTACGCGCTCCTCAGGTTTTGATATCCTCATCGCCTTCTTCCACTGGACAGATTAGATGGGCAACTTGGTAGCCACACTAAAGGTCCTAAATGCTTGTTTCGTCATCAGTTCTGTGATTCTGTGATCATAGGGCTGATCCAAGCACTTCTTGTCTTGCAGTCACAGCTTAAAGAGCAGATGCGTTTTGGGTCTTGTGCATATTTGGTTTCAGATAGTGACGATGGAAACAGACACAGTTGTGGAAGTCATCTGGGCTTCACCAGGAGCTCAGGCTGGGGAATTCATTTCTGAAGCGTTATTCTTAAGGGGTTTGCACTGCCCATCCTTCCGGTCTCTTGTCTTAAAGGCAAGCATTCTATGCGTCCATCATCCCAGTTCTGGCGGTCACTTTCAGTCGCAGGTCATGGCATTTGAGTCTGTCCCTGGGGTAGCCACAGATCATCTGTTCTGACTCGCTGTCACTGTAGGGCTTCCCTCTGGGAGTTGTCATTCTGCCTGGTGTCATTCTGTTACGCTCCTAGATTTTTCTTTCTATGTAAAGAAAGGTTTGAGCTAATTCCAGCTGAAAAGAGTTTTTTGTTTGTTTGTTTTTATCTGAATAGAGTAAAACGATCTATTGATGCTTCCTTAGCTGGGCGTAGTGCCCAAGAATGGGGAGAGAATGAATGGCCTCCTGAAAGAATCATACAGCATTATGGACCAGCTACCTGGAACCTGAATGAGGTAGTATGGGGGCCCGAGAACCTATTTGTAATTTGAATTGAATAATTACGTTGCAAGCTGTCCTTGGAATTGTAACTATATATAGTTACAATATATATAATCATAAACCATAAAATAGCTGAACTGGGAGCTGCAGGGTTGATGTGGGAATGTTGAGGTGAAACTCTGTGGTTTGTAGCACGCAGGAGGTCAAACAAATGTATTGAATGATCTTTGCTGGTCTAAAAGCACACCAATCCCAGCCATGTAAATCCCAGCTGAAGGTATAATAACATGGTAGAGTAGCATGGCTCTGCTCTGAGATGAGACATAATTTGTGGAAGCAGAGCAGAAAAGATGCTTGTGAGTAGATGAATTACTGATCGTTTTGACTCTAGGAATGGATGACTTCAAGGAGGGAGCTCCTTCAGATATCAAGACATTGCTCTCCGAAGTAAGACAAAGGTTTTGTCTGAGAAAAAGGGAACAAAAAGTTAACCATTCATGTGTTTGGGTTTCTGTGTGGTTTGTTGTTGTTTTTTTTTTTTTGTTTTTTTTGTTTGTTTGTTTGTTTGTTTTTTTATGCACATTTAAAATGAAGTGACTGTTTTTGTGCTGGTTACATGCGGTGTCTTTTATATCCATCTAAATTACGTTTACTCTGGGAAAATGTTAGGCAATAATGGAATAATGAAAGTTAAACTTGATTTTGTTGTTACACCAGACTGAAGCATGATTTGAATCAAGTAATTGGAATTACAGTAGGCTAAAATTGCTGAAAAACGAGTTTGGAAAGTTGAAATGCATTTATTTGCTATTAAACCTTAATTAAAACATTTGGTTGTTTTCAGTTAAGAACTACTGGATTCATAAATGTAATACACAAATGAGAACATTTATGAAGTTTAATATTTAAACCATACCATTTTTGTGAGGAATGTTTTAACAATTCGTGTCCATAAAGAACAATTCTGTTTGAATCCTGTCTGCCTCTGGGCCCTGCACTGGCAATTTAATTCTTGAACCACAGATGCAGTGTGTCCCAGTCTCCCCATCATTCTAGTCAATTTATCACTTCTTAAATTTATGAACCTGTTTGCTTTTGTTATTCCGGACTTCTATTTCTAACACTGCTATAGATGTGTCTGTGAATGGCTGGGGAAGAATGTTTTAATTACTCGTGTGTCTGGGAGTTTCAGAACAACTGATAACAACTAGTGACTGTTATGGGATACTATGTGGATCTTTGGTATCTGGTTGGGGGGGCCAAGAGATAAAGAGGAAGGAGAAAGAAGCTGAAGGACGGCTGGGAGACAAGACTTGAAGAGGATGTTCTATAAACTTGGCATGGTGCCCAGTAAGTACAAAGGGGGAGAGGAAGACTACGAGCCTTCAGCATGAAAGACTCCTAGAGACCCCCAGAAGAGACCCCAGAGGAGACTGCGCATGCTCCAGTAGGAGGGACTGCACCCCGGAAGCTAATTTTAATAATCTATTTTTTTTAGAAGTAGTAATGAATATGTATTAGTCTAGGAGCATAAAAATCAGCTGCTTGATGTAACTGGTGTGCGTCCTGGTGGAGCGGAGACTCCCGGTGCACCCAGCGCTGTTTGCTTACCTCTATTCCTTTATATTCTTTCAATAAATCCTATTTTTTTATGTAATCCTAATTTGAATCCTGAGCCATTTATAACAATTTTCAATATACAGAATTGTTAATTTTATTGAACAAGTTTTCCAGTTTTCAAGCAGTGACCTTGCAAACAGTTCAGGTAATCGGTGACCCTTAAAAGCACAAGCCAGTGTTTTCAAAACAAAACAAATCTCCTACTTAAATATCTCTTTTCTAGTGATCTTCTAAGAGGTTAATTACTAACCACCGTTTGCTGCTTATGTTACCATCCTCATCCTCCATCCTTCACTCCTTATCTCTTCTTCTCTTAAACTTCACGTTGCCACTGTTGTTTTCAACCTTTCCTCTTGGATGGATGGAGCAACATGAAACAACTTTTCTAGCCAGAATAGAATAATTTCTGAATTTTATTTATATGTTAGCATTCTTCATTCTGGTTGTGTCAGTGGTCCGCTGACTTAACTGACCAGCAGCCTGCATTCCCTGCCACCAGCCCCTAACCACCCCCCCAGAACAGAAGAACTGAGCAACCATTCTGGAAGGTTCTGGTGGTGAATGTTGTCATGAATATATGAATGTTCTTTACCCTCTTCCAGTCTTAATCCTATTTGTACTTTTTTTCCTTTTTTTTTAATAACCTCATTGGAAGAAGTAGCTCTATACATTTGTACGGGGTCACAGCGGCTGCTGCTCAGCAGGCATTGATCTATGGAGGATGGCACTGTTAGCCCACCGTGTTGCTGGAGGGCAGCCACTAAGCGATGACCTATGAATGGCATCACAACCAGGTGATTGTGATGACCCATGGTGGCAGAGACCGAACTGTCCTTCAAGAAGGCCCCAGGCTCACTGCATCGTCCGGTGCTGAGGGGTCTTCATCTCCTCCCTCCCAGCTGGGCATGGTTGTCTTCTGCTGAGGTACCCCGGTACCACAGGGCACTGACCATAGCATCTGCCTGGGAGGGGAAGTACCCGTACTCTGAGATGGAGAACAGGAGCGTGCTCCTCCCCGATCTTCTTTCTGAGGACTTCACCTGGGACAGACAGATCCCCAGGCTTATCGTGGGAGTGCTGTTCTTAGCGGATTTTTCAGGTGGGTTGGGCACGGTAGAGCCTCCCCGGAAACGAGCCATTGGGACACACCAGGCCCTCGGGGGCCCTGGCCCGTAGATGGCACAGCTATCTTGTCGCTCTTGAGGACTCCTGCTGTGATGGCTAAAGAGAGCACGGATTGGCTTCTCTTGCGATGCAGCGACTGACAGGCGCTTAGGCTTGGCAGCATGGGACTGGCTGCCAGGCCCTGTGGCCCACGTAGACATGTCCTGATTTCTGCCTGTTCTTCCTGCAGGTTTCACTTCTTTGTCAGAGAAGTGTGTCCAGCAGAGCGGCACAGACAGAGGTGCTGACGAGCTGGCACAAACACTCAATGACTACATGAGCGACGTTTTGGAGGGTAAGAGCCATGCTGCCAGGCTGTTGTATATGGGGCCCTGAGGTTGCTTGCGGAGGGCAGAGGCAGCCTTGCTGCACCAGCTGCTCCTGCCTCCTTGGAAGGGCTGTGGAGCTCACTGTGGCCTGGGGGGACAGTGGGAGCCGTGGGGCTCCCGTGGCAAGGGAGGAGCGCAGCAGGTCTCTTCTGCTGCCCACTGTGATGAGGGAGGCCCCAGTGGACTGCAGGCTGGCAGACGTGCCTCCAGGCAACAGGAAGGGCTGGAAGGACTTTGCAGGGAATTACAGGCCCGTCAGCCTGATGTCAGTATCAGGGCAGGTTACGGAGCAGGTGATCCTGAGTGCTGTGACATGGCACATGCCTCCAATGGAGGGATCAGAAGCAGCTGGCGCGGGATTTTGAAGGCTAGGTGCCTCCTGACTACCCTGATCTCCTACGACAAGGTGACCCACTTGGTAGAGGAGGGAGAGGCTCTGGTCATTGTCTGCCTGGCTTTTTATAAAGCGTTTGACACTGCTGCCCACAGTATTCTCCCAGAGAGACTGGCTGCTCAGGGCTTGGGCAGACATACTGTTTGCTGGGTAAAGAAGTGGCTGGACGGCTGGGCTTAAGGAGTCCTAGCAAGCGGAGTTCAATCCAGGTTCAATCCAGTTGGTGTCTGGACACCAGTGGCCTTCTCCAGGGCACTCTACCAGGGCCTTTTTTGTTTAACATTTTCATCAGTGACCAGGAGGGAGGAGGGGATTGAATGCACCCTCCATCAGTAAGTTTGCAGACAATTCCAAGTTAGGCGGGACGGTTGACTGGCTTGAGGGTGGGAAGGCTTTGCTGAGGTAGGCTGGGCCAAGTCCAGTCACATGCCACTGAACCAGGCTAAGTGGTGGGTCCTGCGCTTGGCACACAGCAACCTAATGCAGCCACATAGGCCTGGGGGAAGAGTGGCTGGAAATGTGCCCAGTAGAAAAGGATGTGGGGTTGCTGCTTGGCGGCCAGCTGAACATGTGCAAGCAGCGTGCCCAGGTCTCTAGAAAGGCCGATGGCATTCTGGCCTGCATGAGAACTAGTGTGGCCAGCAGGGCTAGGGAAGTGATAGCTCTTGGACACGGCAGTGGTGAGCCCACACCTCGAATATTGCATTCAGTTCGGGGCCCTTGACCACGAGAAGGATGTCTGAGTTGCTTGCGTGTGTACAGAGAAGATCATCAAAGCTGCTGAAGGGTTTAGAAAACAAGAGTTACGAGGAGCAGCTGAGGGCATTGTGGTTGTTTAGTCTGGAGAAGAGGAGGCTGAGGGGAGACCTCATTGCGCTTCCCACCTCCCTGCAAGGAGGCTGCAGCGCAGAGGCAGTCGGTCTCTTTTCTCAGGTGACAAGAGAGAGGCCATGAGGAAAGGCTCTCGATTTGGGGCAGGCTGTGCTTGGGTTGGGTACTGGGAAGAATTTCTTCAAGGAGGTTGTGGTTGAGCACTGGAACAGCCTGCCCAGTTAAGCGATGGAGTCCCAGTCCCTGCAGCTATTTAAGAGATGTGTGGACGTGGCACTAAGGTAGATGGTTTAGTGATGGGGACTCAGTAGGCTAGGTGGATGGTCAGACTTGATGATCTCGAAGGCCTTTTCCAGCCTAGATCATTCTCTGATCGTATGAGCAAGGGGACACCTGCTTTCTCAGCATCTGTCTCTGTGCTTGCAGAGAGACCGTTGCAGTTCCACGATGGAACACCGCTTTGGTGCCATTAGGACCGCAGGCAGGCTGGGGGCATCCAGTGAGTGCCAGCGTGCCAGTGACCTAGGGAGGCTCGCACTGACATCTGTGTGTGGCCCTCCTGAGCCCCTTATCCTGGGGGACGTCTCTGACCGTGAGCATGTGGTGGCCACCACTTTGGCAGCATTTGCAAGTGTCCCCGCTCAGAGATCTTCACCAGGCGTCTGGACGTGGCCCCGGGCAGGTGGCTCTGAGTGGCTCGGCTTGAGTGGAGACGGGGTGCGGGACTGGAGCAGATACTCTCCAGAGGTGCCTTCCAGCTTGCACCGTACTGTGCTTGTGTGGCCTCCCAACTCGCTGTACAGGGGCCAGGGCTGTGGCTACAGGTGGCTTGCCCCACGGATTCCGGAAGAAGGCGCCCCATAACTCTGCCTTCCCTTCTTTCTCCACAGTTGTGCTGGATTTCGGAGGAGACATCCTGAAGTTTGGAGGTATGTCCTTAGGAGGAGGCTGCTTCCATGTCCTGCTGCTGTGCAGTGTTTCCCGCGGGAGCCACTTGCTCTGTGCTCTGGCCTGATGGAGCAGCTCTCTGGCCACGCAGCAATCCCTCCGGTGGTGTCCCTGGGCTGCTGCAGCTGCGGAGGAGTGCTGGGCAGAGGGTCCCCCCGCCACCCACCCTCTTGCCCTGCTGCCCTGGCTGGTGCTGTGGCTGGTCTGGCAGAGGGGAGGGGTCCCTGTGGCCAGGGTGCTGTCCTTCAGGAGGATGCCCTCCCACAAGCCCGTCCTCCTCTGCACGCCGGCTGGCCACTTGCTGCTGTCCCTCAGGAGAGCCTTCCCCTTCCCCTCACTTTCCCCAGGGGATGCTGTGCTGGTGCTGTGGAGAGCATCAGAAGCTCAGCTGCCTCAGACCATCAGCCTGGTGCTGCAGTGTTGCCAACAAATCCAGAAGAAGCATGGCAGTCGTGACACACACGTGGGTCAGAAGCTCCACCTGAAGATAGGTATGGGCGCTGCAGGGTCAGCTGTGCCACGTGCACAGCCCTGGCACTCTCCAGTGCTGCTGACTGCTTCTGCTCCCCGGTGTCAATGCTGCTTCTTGCTCTCTCCCCAGGGATCTCCGCAGGGCAAATGACCGTACTGGCTGCTGGAGACAGGTACCATCAGCAGTACTTCATCTGCAGCCAGGCCCTGGAGGAAGTTATGAACGCCCAAAACCTTGCGGTTAAAAGTGAAGTGATTGTCTCGCCCACCTGCTGGAAGCTGTGTGAGCAGGAAAAGATCCAGACCAGGCTTCTTGGTGGCAAACGGGTTCTGAAGGTAGGTGGACAGGTTGGCCTCTAGAGCCTCTCTGAAGACCTGCACCTGAGAGGGAAGGAGGCAGATGCCAGAAGGCTGAGGCGCTGGACGTGGAGAGAGTTGTAGCTGTAAGGGTTGGTAGAGAGCTGAAGCAGTTGCCCTTCCACCTCAGGGGTAGCTCTGGGTAGTGCTTGCTTGGTGTGACTGGCCAAGGGAAGCACAGGAAGGGTGTGGGCCCCACCAGCAATGTCCCCCGTGGGTCGCGCAGCTGTCCTGGAGAGCTGGGGCATGCTTGGGTGATGCCTGCGTGGCTCTGGTCCTTCTGAAGAGGCACTTCTGTCCCAGCTGAAAATCCAGAGAGGTGGGCTTGCTGCACCAAGAGGTTCTGCCCTTCTCTGGAAAGTGAGAGTGGAGGGGCGGGCTGTGTCTCCCGGGGCTCCTTGGGGAGGCCAGCGGCAGTACTTTTGTTCTGCGTGTCTGCAGGTTCAGAGGATGGAGCACATGTCTGGATCAGAACGCCAAGATGCTGCAGGCCAGTTTGAGCAACACGCGAAGATGCAGCGTTTGGAAAGGATAGGTGAGTCCCTGCTTCACCGTGTTCTGAGACTGGCTGGAAAAATGGGGCCTGCCTGCTTCAGAGTTCCAGGGAGGAACTCCCCCTGCCCTCTTCCACCTTTCAGTCAGCATTCGTGCCTTTGTCCCTCCTGTGCTTCAGCTGAGGCTGTCGCTGCCATCCCCTCCTTCCAGGGGATGGCTCTGGCCAAGCAGCTGCAGAGGGGAGCAGGAGGAAACGCCAAAGAATCTTTGCTCTGCTTTGCCCAGTGCCAGCCCCGTCTTTCAACCCCCTTGTAGTCCCGTCCTGCCAGTGAAGGCCTGCGTTTGCTTCCCTTAGGGCACCTAAGGCCAGCTTTTCTCGTGTCCAATGGTCCTAAAGTGGCAGCAGAGATGCAGAAGTACATACCAGCAGCTCCTCTCAGGAAGGTAAGGCCGCTGCTGCTGGAGGCTGCATTTTGGGAGGGCAGAAGAAGGTGTGCATTGCATGGGTGGAGCTCTCGTGAAAACAGACAAATGGAAGAAAAAGCACCCTGGGGCGGGAACCCAGGGGACCTGATGCCAGGCTTACTGGTGCTGCACGTGCCAGGCAACTGCCCATTTTGTGCTGCTCCTCAAAGAGGCACGGGTGGCAGGAGGTGGACTTGCCTCTGTCTTTTCCATGACTCTTGCTCTGGACGTGCTGTGGGCACGAGGCAAGGACAAGGGGGCGAGTCTGCTCAAGTCCCTGGGATGTGCCAGAGGGTCGCCCCTCGCATCCGTACTTGCCACAAGATGCAGTGTTGCTGGAACATTCCCCTCTGTCGTTTGTGCTATGACTCTGCTGTGACCTGCCTGCCGCAGGCTGGCCTGCGATTGGCACCGAGCAGGGGACTTACCCTTCCTCCAGTAGTACCTGGTATTGCCAACATGCCTGCTCTCCCTCGGTACGTGGCACGGGCCCAGAGGAACCGCCGGGAGAACAGGCTGGCAAAGCTGTCGTGCTCTTCACTTCCAGCTGGACGTGGATATGCCGCTGCACCTGTGGTCTGAGCTACGGCCAGTCACCAGCCTCTTTATCCAGCTGCAGTTTTCTGCAGAGGCCAGGTTACTGGATCTTCAGAGGGGCCTCCGTGATGCCAACAGGATGATTTCAACAATCATCAGTCCTCACAAGGGTGAAATCAACAAAAGCCTTCTGTTTGATAAGGTGAGCGTGGGGGAGCAATCCCACCCCCAGAGGGTGGCCTGTGTCTGTTTAGTGGAGAGGGACTGAGGAGCAGCTCTGCCTTGCTGGTGGGATCAGTCCTCTGTGGCTTTGTGTTGACCTGCAGCTCTACTGGTCTCCCTGGCGACTGCAATGGAACGGCATTAGCTGCTGGCCATAGGCACTGTAACCAGATGTGTTGCATCTGTCCTCTGCAGGGCTGTACATTCCTCTGTGTGTTCGGAATGTCTGGAGCAAAGCTGCATGACGAGAGCACCCGTGCCTTGGACAGCGCTCTTCAGATCTTCAGCACGTGCTCCAGATCATTGAGGAAACTTGAGTGAGTGTGTGGCGGTGTTGCAGGGCATGCGTGCTGCCTGGGACAGCGCAAGGGGGATGACCAGCAAGAGACGTGGCCTCCTGGCTTGGCCTCCTTTGTCCCTGGCAGGATTGAGGCAGCACCCTGAGAGGCAGCAGGTGGCCCCTGGGCTTAGCTCACGGCAGCCAGGCGCAGTCCCTCCAAGCACAGCCTGCCAGGAACAGGGCTCTGGCCTAATCTCAAAGTCGCTGGCATTGTAGGTGCTCTGTGGGTAGCACCTGCTTTCCTCCACTAGTGAGAGGGGCTGTGGCCTGCTGCAGGTCACAGCCATCGGGCCTCAGGGGAAGGGTCCAAGCCGTCTTGCGTGCACCCTCCCCACGTCCCTTGTGTGTGGTGCCCCGAGCTCTCCAAGTCCCCGAGGCACACACCGGCTGTGGGACAGCAGGTGTCCCTGGTTGGTGCCAAGGGGAGACGTGGGAAGTGGCAGAGCGGGGCGAGCAGGACTGCGCCTGGGGCACCACTGAATTTGCACTTCTCTCCCTGTGTGCCAGGGCAATGTCTATTGGGGTCACCAGCGGGACGATGTTCTACGGCCTCTGTGGCCATCCGGAGAGGGCTGAACATACAGGTACCGCACCTTAGTCTGAAGAGTGGGAGGCTGGCGTGGGTGTGCTTAAGCACACCTGTCACACACACATCCATCATGAAGAGATGGGAAGGCTGGGGCAAGCACATATGCTACAGCCTGCCGAGAGCGGCCCAGATGTCACAGGTCTCGACCTGAGGTGGGAGAATGGGCTCAGAGACTTGCGGTTCCCGCTGGGTCAGCTTGCCCTGCTGCGGGGTTGACCTGTGCCTGAGGGTGTAGTCCCAAAGCTGGGAAAAACAAGGAAACCTTGAAGAATATAGAGAGTCCTGTAGCTTGTGTAGTATTTCTATAGCTTGTATAGTCTTTTAGGTGAGAGAATAAGGGAACAGAGAGACAGGTAGCCTTGAGCTAGCAGCAGCAAGGGAGATAAGGGACAAAAGGTGAAAACAAGGAGGAGAACAACAGCTCCAGACTAATCTGTAGTAACCTTTTGCTCATTAAGGGTCATAAACGTATTAAAAATCGTACCCATCAAAATGCTAACGTATGCTAATGTGGGATTTGATGTGTCCCCACTTCCCCAGCCCCCACTCTTTCTCTGTAATGTGCAAACTCAGGAGACATAAGTTAGGTGAGCTGTAATAGCCAATCAGAAGTACCCAAAGAGATAGCTTTCACAAGTTTGCTGTGTACAAGTAACGGTGATTCAAGTCAGAGGTGTGCTGGCTTTGCGGAAGATCGCCAAGCACCTGACTCTGCAGAGTTATATAATAAAATATTTATATAAATATATATATATTATATAATTAATGAATTAATTAAAAGATCTTTGCTGTGTGTGCTCATTGGTGCAGTGCACTAGGCATGCACCTATGGACAACAAGGGGAAGTAGCCCTTGGCCTTAAAGGGTGGGGCAAGGCTGCTTTCCTAACCATGTCAATGTGTTCTCTCTCCATGGCAGTGATTGGCCATAAGGTGAATTGGGGTGCCCGCTTGATGGTGCACTACCCCAGGCTGGTGTCCTGTGATGAAGACACCTACAAGGCCTCTCGCCTGCCCAGTTACCTCTTCAAGGAGTTGCCGAAGACAAAGTTGAAAGGTGTTACAGATCCCGGCGCTATCTATCAATATGTGGGGATCACCGACAAGTGGTGAGTGTCTTCCGAGCCATCTGGATGGGGCCACAAGGGGAAGCCAAGGGTGCAACCTTGACCGGTAAAGAGGAGCTGTGCAGCAAGAGACCAGCCTGGCCTCCCACAGACATCCCTTCCCTGTGGCCAAGAAGATCCAAAGGCCTGGCATGGGTCTGCTTTGTGCCTTTCTGCCCTTGTGTCTCCTGCTGCTAAGAGAGCTGCGAGTGACGCCAGTGGGGTGCAGAAGGTTGTCCTGGCTTTGGAGACGCACGCTAGCCATGCAGGCTTTGTCCAAGCGGCTTTCCGCTGGGCTCCCTCCCTGCTCTGTGTTTGCTCCACTATGTGCAAGGCTAAGGCAGAGGTCATTCTGATGCAAGGAGGAATTTTTTCCCAGCTCCTTCTGCGCAGGAAGCTTTGGGTCAGTCATGTCGCCTTGGGGAAAGGTGGGCCACTGGGCCACTCTTCCTCCTGTCTGCCTGCTCAGTTCTCAGCTGTCCCTCCGGGCCAGGGTTGGAGGACCTTTTGGATGTTAACGTTGCTGTCTCTTGAAAACTATCAAAAGACTTGAGCCAAAGGTGCCAGGTGCTTGGTGTCCTGAGCCACTAAGTGACACAGGTCCTCCTTTCCAAGAGGCTTCTTTTGCTTGTCCAGGGTGGCAGAGCAGTCTACTAGCCAACAGCACACCCTGGCTTCTTTGCCGCATCTGGGCTTTCTTTGGTTTTGGCCTCTGGCGAGGGACTCCCAACACCTTCTGCTGTCCCGCCATGGCTGCTGGCCTTCTTCGTGCTTGAAGCTGTCCTGGCATGTCCACTCGAACGTTGGCCGGGGAGCATGCTCCGGACAGCATGCTGCTGGAAAGAAAAGCAGTTACCTGCGGCGGGTCTCCTCCCCTAACACAGCAGGCTCTATATTCCCTGGCTTCTGAACAACTAAGTGAAACTCATGTTTTGTCTTCTCCCGCTTCTAGCATCTTTGACATGGGTCTTACCAAGAAGAGGTCGGACTATGGCCCCTTGCTGGGTAGGTAGAGAAGTCCTCGCTCTTCAGAACCCCAGCTGCTTCCCTTTGCCCAAAGCAGTGCACCTTGCGGGAGGTTAACCCCGGTAGGCAGCTGAGCCCCACACAGCCGCTCGCTCCCTTCCTCCCTCCTCTAGCCTGCTGGCTGGTGGGGCAGCATGAGAAACTGCAGAGGCCTTGACACTGTGCCAGCACTGCTCGGCAAGAGTTCAGTGTGTTCTCGGCGTTCCTTTGGTGGCAAGTCCAGCACATCACAGCACACTCCAAGCTCCTGTGAAGACAAGGAGCTGTATCGCAGCCAAAACCACAACAGGCCCGAAGACGCCACCTTAGCTACAGGGTGCTGGCAAGAGCTCTGGGGCTCAGGGTGCAGTGAGATGTTTGGCATGCCTTTTGGGCGCAGCTGCCTGCAGTGCCTCAAAGTGTGCCCTCCAGTCTTGGGCTGGATCAGTGTGGGGAGCTGCGTCCAGCTGGCTGAATCTCATTGCCTGTGGGAGGAGAAGCGGAGGGGAAAGAGCTCCTAGGAGCTGCGCCGTGTGGCCAGCAGGCAGGCGGCTCTGAGATGAGGGGCTTGGAAGGAGGCCTGGGTGTAGGCAGGCTTGCTGACGTGGTGGAGGGAAGCTGCCGTGCCAGCAAAAGGGAATGCTGCCCTGCTTTTCAGCATGCTGCAACAGCTTGTTTCCTGGTTGGTCTTCACAGGTCGGGAGGTGGAGATTGACCTCTTTGAACGCAGCTTGAAGGCCTATGAGACTTTGGGACAGCCGCGCATCCTGGCGTACGCAGGCATTCTGGGCTCTGGAAAGAGCCACTTACTTACTGAGCTGGCCTTTCTGGGCCAGGCCACTGGGCACAGGTAAGTGGGTTTTTTGAGCCCCTTCCCACGCCCGTCCCCTGACGTTCGTGGAAGACTGCGATGCCTCTGCCCTGTGCCTGGCCCTCCGCCCACACCCCCAGGACTGTGCACCCTGCGTTCCTTTGCAGTAAGAACCAGGCAGCGTGAGTCTCTAACTCTCCTGTCTTGGCAGGCGTGGGCTACTGGGGGCCTTTTCTGCAGCTCAACTGCCTTTTGCTTTTGCACCGCAGGGTTGTCACCATGGAACTGACCAAGGCCAACATGAGGCAGCCCTTCTCTGCCGTCTGTATGCTGGTGGCCAGGGCCCTGGGACTGCAGGCGGGTGAAACGTGCAAGGACCGGCAGCGCACCCTGCAGGCCAAGCTCCAAGGGGCGATAGAAGAGAGCAGTTACTGCCTCCTCAACAACATTTTCCTCGTCGAGGTGAGAGCGAGAGGGAGGCCTCCTGAGGTAGTCTGGTGGTTGTTTGGGTGTTCTGCTGGGCTGGGAGTTGCAGTGCTCATAGCACCCCGTTCTGATTCGTGGGTCCAGGGAGGCTCCTTGTCTGTGGTGACTTCATGTCCTGTGCATGTGCCAGGTGTCTTGGTCAGCGCCCTGGAAAGGCCAGTGAAGAGAGGCTTGCGCTGACCTCATGCAAAAGCAGAGGCGCTTTGCTCTGCCGTCTAGCTTGGTGGATAGGCATGCCTGGTCCCAGGATGATGTTTCTTTCTGACTCTGCTTTCCTGTCCAGTTTGCCATCTCAGACGAGGTTTGCAAGATGCATGACCTTCAAAGGAAAAGGGAGTTGCAGAAGACTTGTAGGAAAGTGCTACAGAAGGTGAGCGTTCCTCCTTCTACCTGGGTCAGAGAAAGAAAACAACCCTGCCCGCTGCAGGCTCCACATCAGAACAGCCTGAGTGGGCAGCAGGACGATGTGCCAGGGTCACCGCCCTTCAGGGCCCAGGAGCCCCTCCTCCCAGAAGCCCCTCTCACACCCTCCCCATATGCCTCGTCGTAGCTCGCCTCCTGTTAAGTTGGAGGGTATGTGCCCTGGAGGAGGATTGACGCCTTCTGCATTCCTTTGCCCAAGCTCCCTTCTTCAGAAGGGCAAGTGATGTTCCAGGAGGCCTTAAAGTCTCGCAGAAATGAAAAGCCAGTAAGCTTCTGAAGAGGGAAGCGGCTGGGGAGAGACTTCTGAGTATTCTCCGTCTCCGGAGAGAGAGGCTGCATCTCCTCCCCTAGAGGATGCTTGAGAATCCGCCAGACTCCACACAGATCCATCTGCTTTTTTCAGACCCTTGGAGGAGAATTTGGCATATTTGTCATCGACAACGCCCACTTCATCGACCCTGCCTCCTGGACTGTCATGTGGCCCGTGCTCCAAAGCGTCACGCTCTTTATGGTGATGAGCTTAGCTCCTGGCCACGAGAGAACGGAGAGCTTTTTCAAAGCTGCAGCAGACAGCACAACGTCCCAGAGAATCAGCTGTCTTCATCTGGAAGAGCTGAAACCTGCAGCTGTGGTGCAGAAAGTCTGCCAGGACCTTGGAGTGGTCAGCATCCCCAGGGATCTAGCAAGGTATGTTGCAGGCCACGGAGCTCTTCCGGAGGGGTTGGACCTATGCTGCCACGGAAGGAAGTCGCCCCGCAGGAAAGGAAGCACGGGGCCTTCTGGCAGCATCCTTGACTCCAGCAAGGACCTGGGTTTCTCCTTAAGACTCACCACAGCAGGTGTGAGCTAAAAATAGGCAGCTCCCAGGACGCAGCACGTGGGCAGTGACAGCCCTTTGCTGTTGCAGAGGAGGGAGGGCAAGGCAGGGAGGAAAAGGGAGAGAAGAGGAGAGAGGAGAGCAGAGGGAGATGGGTACCCAAGCCTCAGCGTGGCTGAGGTGTGAAAAAGGCTTTGACCAATGTAGCCAGGCTGCAGTAGGGATTCCCAGGAGCAGGGGTCCAGCCAGCTGCCGGAGCAGATCTGGGCTCCTGAGGACAGGGAAGATCAGGCTTGCTGTGTTGTGCTTTGGACATTGCCCACGACCATTTCCCCATGGACTCCAGCAAACAGTGTAGGGTCAGGGGTCCCAAACGCCCAAGCCAGTGGGAGGACCGCCCCCTTCTGAAGTGAGCCGTAGCTGTGACAAAGAGGCTGGTTACCCTGTGAGGCCTGAGTGACTCGCCACCCGCCCATCAGAACTGTGTTGCACCATACTTCCCTGGTGTTGGTCACTGCTGGGTCTGCTCCTGCCCAGGTTCCTGATCCAAAGAAGCTCTGGCATCCCATATTACTGTGAGGAACTGCTGCGCTGCCTGCGTCGCAACAACATGCTCTTGTTCAGCACTGGGAGGCAGGACAAAATAGTAGAGGACAACTGGGAGGGCTTGATCGGTAAGCACTCTTGTTGCGGACTGGCTAGATGCTGTTGCACGTCACCCCCCCCCCCCCCCCCCCCCCCCACACACACACACACACGACCGTGTCCTGTGGCTTTCCAGTGAGTCTGGGCAGAGTCCGATCTGGCAGCAGGACAGAACTTGATCTGGCTGAGGTGTGGGCTCCTGCACACCTTGCTGTCACCTTGGCAAGCCACCAGCTCCCTCGAGAAGAAAGCCCTTCTGCAGGAGAGGGTCAGACCTGGGAAAGTGTAATCCAAAACCAGAAATGCCCGCAAAGGCGCTGGGAACTGAGGAGCTTGGCAGTAACGCAAGAGCAGTAATTGCAAGAGCAATGCCAAGCAGAGTGCTGTTGCCCTGGGGACAGCCTGCATGGGCTTTGCCTTTTGGATTATCACTGGCAATTTCCCTGGCTGTGGGAGGGAGCGCTGTCAAAGGTAGCAACCGCTGCGTTCTGTTGCGGGATATTCGTTCAGTACAGCTGGGCAGCTGGTCCAAAGGCAGAAAAAGAGTTGCAAGGGCAATGCAGACAAAACCATTGCAGTGGAAACCGGTTTGCCCTGCTCACTGACCGCATTCGGTGCGGGCCATGAAGCGCACCCAACCGTGACAGGTTGGACTTGCCCCACCTTGTTCATGCTCTCTCTCTCTCTCTTCCCAGCTTCTGCAGTCGAGGCTTCACCCATTGTCTCAGCCACCTCAAGCTCCAGTGCTGGGAATAACAGTGGCAGGGTCTGCACCGTCAGAGCAGATGTCAGCCTGGAGACCACCGTGCTGCCGGCTGCCTTGAAAGGTGAGGGGCTGAGTTCGTGGCTGTGCTGGGGTCCTTTCCTGGGGTGCATGTGAGAGAGGGGCTGGGCATCAGCATGCTGCAGAAGCACCCTCTCAGCCTGAGGGGCCCTGCCAGGAAGGCAACTCTGGTCTGAGCAGACAGAGCTCTGTGCTTAAGGACACAGATGTCCCCCTCCGGGCTGTGGGCCGGCTGTGAGGCCCACAGCAGTTGTGGGGAGCTCCAAGTCCAGCTCTGAGGTGGTGAAAGCGCTCTCTGCTCTCTGTGTGCGCTGCTGGGCATCAGCCTAGTTCAGCTCCGGTAGGTCGCATCACGGGTCGCATGTACCCGCAGGATCGTGCCCTCCCCATCCGTGGTGGAGGAGCTCTTATCCCTGGGCCTTGTGGCCTGTGGTTGCAAGAGGAGTGGAGCCATCTTGAAGACATTCCCCTGGGCTCCAATTGCCCACCAGGTGCCATCCTGAGGAAGAGAGGCCAAAGTCTACCCTGTTTCCTGTGGTGGAACCGTCCAGCCTCTCCAAGCTCAGGCTCCGGGACACAAAAGAGAGAGACGATTTGCTTCTTCTTGACAGATATTGCACTGGCTGAGCTGGACCGGATCACGCTGCAGAAGCAGATGGTTTTGAAGTTTGCAGCCATCATAGGGCCAGTGTTTACCACCCAGCTGCTGGCTCACATCCTTCCCAGTTGCACCAGGCAGCAGATGAATTATTTGTTGGACATGCTGGTGAGCGACAACATCCTTAAGTGGCTGAAGGACACAGGAGTGCCCAGAGACATCCAAGATGCTCGAGAGGGGCCGGCCACCTCTCAGCAGGCAGGGAGCGGTAAGTGGTGGCAGTAACGTAGACCCAGGAGCGCTGTAGCTGAAGGAGGCCTTCCCCCACCAGCTTTGTGCAAAGGGAAATTCCCAGCGGCTGTTGGGAATGTCTCTACCACTCTGGCTGAGGCCACCATCCATTGCCTTGCAGGGGTGGAGAGGCCGTCTACAAGCAAGGAGACCACGGAGCAGCAGGCTGGCGTTCTGGCCTTCTGTGCCCCGCTGCTGCAGGAGGCAGCCTACGAGCTGTGGCCCAAGAGACAGAGGGCCAGCACGCAGCGCAAGTGTGCTGCCTTCCTGGAGAAGCACGCGCACAAATGCCGGAGCTGCCACGGAGGGGACTTTGTGGCCTTCCACCGCTTCGCCGTCCCCAGTCCCCAGGATGGGGAAAACTGCCAGGGCTCTGCTGACAAGGATGACTGGCACAGCTGGGAGGCCTTGGTGCTCGCTGGAGAACACCTGAAGAAGGACAGGACTCACACCCCTGAAGGTAGGCTGTGTGCCGTGCAGCGGAGCCCCCTCCCTCTGGAAGTCCAGGCCCATGCAGGCTGGGGCCCACCGGGTCCCCAACACCAGGGATAAGCCAGGGGACAAGGACGATCACCGCAGCTCTTGTGCCCTGGGTCTGCTCGACAGGACCCTTGCAAGCCTGCAGCTCTTAGCCCGGGCTATGTGGGGAGTCCCTTGACACGCTCTCTTCTTCCCAGGTAGTGCAAATGCCCTGCAGCCGCAGCAGGCTTTCTCGGAGGAGGAGTTCAGGTGAGGAGACAAGGTTCTGATGATTGTGGAAACGAGCGAGCTCCAGAGGAGACAGATGGAGCTCTGCCATTTGGCTGCTGGCTGGGACTCCAGCTTTGGGAGGAGGAGGCTGGCTGTGGGGTGGGAGCTGGGATGAGACAGCAGGAAATAGGGGTTTGTTGCTACCCGTAGGGAGAGCAGGGTCATCTCAGGTGATGCTCATCTGCTCTTTGCTCTCTTCTTTTCCTGGCAACCTGCCTCTGACCAGAGCGTCAGAGCGGTTTCCACCAGAGGGCAAATGGACAAGTGTGCAGCCCAGCAGGACCAAAGAGAAGGACGGTGGCGAGTGTTCCTGCAAATGCAAAGCCGTCATTGAATCAGTGCTTATGCCTTTGGCTCGCCACTATGTGGCAACAGGCAATGCTTCCCGAGCCTTCTACTACCTGCTGGAGTGTGCGGCTGCCTACCTGCACGTCTCCAACAGCTACATGGTGAGTGACCCTGCTTGCCAGCACACATTGCACCTGGAGTCCACTGCAACAGGACACGCCCGCTGAGGGGCCTCCCAAAAGAAACAGTGGGGGCAGAGCCGGACTGTTTCCTGCGCTTTGCCTCTCCCACAGCAAGAGACGCGGGGCACTGAAGCAGGCCCGTCAGCACAAGCTGCAGTACCTGGGAGGCAGTCTGAAGGCTCCCTTGGTGCCTGAGCTCTGAGCCCACAGGGCACTGTGCTAGGGCAGGGATCACATGGGGAGATGCGGGCCCTCCTAAGGCAGGTGCCACAGGAGGCAAGAGGGAAGGGTGGAGCTAGCTGGGGGCTCTGCACCGATGCTCACCTGCTGCCTGTGTGCTTGCTCAAAGGCCCTTATGAAGCTCAACGAAGCGGAGGTCCTGAGGAACTCCATGGGGAAGACAGCAACTGTGTTAGACTGCTTTGAGGAGGTGACCTTCTTCAGCCTCAAAGCGGAGGTAAAGCGGCAGGGTGACGCCCTTCTTGCAGGGGGTGTCCCTGCTATGGCCAGCCCCTTATACATTTCTGCAGCCTCTGCAGGAGGAGAGGCTTGGGAAAGCGGTCCATGTCTGCATGGCTTCCTCTTCCTGTGCAGGTCTGCTGTAATCTAGGACGCGTGGGGCTGGCCAAGAAAACGACCAGGCAGGCGCTGAGCCTTCTGAAAAAGCGATTCCCTCAGACATGCGCCGGAGCCTTTGTCAAGTCTCTGTGGGAAAGGTTTCAGGGTGCTCTTTGTGCCACAAACAGAAGAACACCCTCTCTTCTGCTAGAGGCTCGGTAAGCAGCAGAAGGGAGAGCGTGGGAAAGGAAGAGTATTCTGGTGCCAGGCATTCAGGCCCAGGCCTGCCTGGACTTCAGGCCACGCCTAAGCTGTGCCATAGCTCATTAGCAGGACCGAGGCATTAAGGCACGACATGTGGGTCAAACAGGGGCCAGTGCAGCCTCACGCTGCCCCCCTGTGCAGTCCCTGGGCCTTTGCATAGAAAGCAGCTTGTGCCGAGGGATGCACCTGCTGGCACGTTTCGGATGAGGCTGGGGTGGCTGGGAACAGAGAAGAGATGTGAACAGGGAGGACGGGCTTAACAGGGGAAGGAAGGCAGTGACCTCAAGGGATGGGATGGGGTTGGGTTAAGGTTGGGGGGGGGAAGGGCGTGATGAGGAGAAGGCTCAGAGTTGCGATAGTCCTTCTCCTGCTGGTGCCTGGCATCACTTCCCCCCCCCCCGTGCTGTAGTGCCAGCACACCCTCTGTAGCGGTTGGCTGCCCCTGGCAGCACTTCTTCATTTGCCCACTTCCGTGCCAGCAGCCCTTCCAGCACCAGCTCCCTTCCTCTGAGGAGGTGTACGTGTCTCAGCTGCCACCCCACTTTCCCCTGCCCAGTCTGGTTTGGTGCTCTACAGCCGCGCCTCTGGGCTCAGCAGTTTCTCTTGTGTGTCAGGAGGAAGAAGCTAGCCTGGATGCTTCAGCAGACCCGCTGCCTCTCCTTACTGGGGCACCTCTACAGCCTGGAGGGCACATCAGCAGGACGGAGGTTCTCCCGCCTGGCAGCTCGCATGAAAGCCAACGTGGACAGGAGAATGGACTCCTCTCAGGAAGAAGACTCCCACCCCGACAACTGACTTTCCATCCCTGCTTTTCTCAGTGTGTCTTAGTAACACATCTGTTTTCTTATGGTGGTGGTTGTCAGGCCTTGCCAGGGAAGGTTCAGGTTGGAACTAAGAAGCAAGTTCTTCTCAGAAAAGGAGAGCTTGCTCCCCCAGCAAGAGATGCGGGGCACTGAAGCAGGCCCGTCAGCACAAGCTGCCTTACCAGGGAGGCGGTCTGAAGGCTCCCTCGGAACCTGTGTGGGCACCTGGAGAGAGACAGCATGGGCAGTTTGGGACGGTGGAAGCTGCCATAGTGCAGAGCGAGCAGAGGAGGGGAGGGCCACGGTGGGGGGGCGTTCCAGAGTCCCCGCAGTGTCAGGTGGGCTGCTCCGTCCCGAGGCGTGCCCACATGGGCTCCGGGGTGCTGGCCCAGGTCCTTGCTGCGCTTGATCGTTGGGCTGCTCCTCGTTGTGAAACATGGGATTAGAAATTAGAGAGCGATGGATTAAGAATGAATATGTAGGCAACACTCCTTGCTTCATATGTGCTACTGAGATGGGGAAGATGCTAAAACTTCTCCGAATTAATATTTACAGAATCGCAGAATTTCTAGGTTGGAAGAGACCTCAAGATCATCAAGTCCAACCTCTGAGCTAACACTAACAGTCCTCCGCTAAATCATATCCCCAAGCTCTAAGCTAGATTCCCTTTTTGAGTGGGTTTGTGAAAATTCTGCCAAAGAAGGTCAAGGACTATCAAGAGGTTTCTGTTGTGAGCACTATTTTATGGGAGCCTAGGTGGGGTGGGTATTGGAAGAGGGTGTTGACTAGGGCACTGCCTAGGGTTAGGATTAAGGTTTTGAGAGAGAAAGGTCAAACTCTCTCTAGGACTAAGGTTGTGAAAGGGCTGCCAAAGGAAGTTGAGGGCTACCAAATGCTTCAGATGGGAACACTTTTTCATGGGAGCTCTTGCTAGGATGAATGTTTGACCTGGGAGCTGTCTTATCCCTGTCCTTACGTTTGGAAAGAAAGGAAGCACAGACTCCCCTTGTGACTGAAGTTGTGAGAGTGCTGCCAAAGCAAGTGGAGGGCTACCAAAAGATTCTGTTGTGAGCAATTTTTCTTGGGAGCACTAGGTGAAATGTTTCTTGGATCTAGGCAATGTCTAGGGCTAGGGTTAGGGTTTGGAGAGAGACAGAGAAAGTCCAGACTCCCATTGTGAGCAATTTCATTAAAAGGCTGCCAAAGGAAATCAAGGGCTACTAAATAAATTGCTTCCACTGCAAGCAGCATTTCATGGAAGTGCTGTGTGTGGTGTGTGTTGGACCTGGGCACTGTCTAGAGTTAGGCTTAGGGTTTGGAGAGAGAGAAAACACAGACTCCCATTGTTAGTGTGACTGTGAAGGGACTTTCAAAGGATGTGCCTTTGGGGTTGGGGACACAGCAGCACACATCTTGTGGTTGTGAGCTGAGTGCAGACCAGAGCCAGTCCCACTATGATATGCCAGCAGGGCTCTTGGAGCCTTGGGGCACGTGGGGCCCTGCTGTATGGGCAGCACTTTGGAATCAGTCAAAGTCCACAAATTGTTTTGTTTCACAGAAAGTTCAGAGTTAGGGTTAGGATTTGGAGATAGAGAGAGTACAGACTTCCGTTGTGAGTGAGTGTGTGAAAAGGCTGCTGTGAGAAACTAAGTTGTGTTTTTGCAGTAGAGAACTAGTTTTCTGTATTCAAAGGTAGTTGTGGAGTCATAACAAGGAGAAATGCAAAGTAGGTAAGTGGACAGTAGAAGGCCCCTCACTGTTCCAGAACAAGGTAGAAGCTTGAGAAAAATAGGATGAGCAGTGTGAGAATAGTAAAACAAAGATCACAAATTCTCAAAACATAAGAAAGGAGAAATTAAAGGGTTGGAAAAAAAAAAAAAAAGAAAGAAAGGAAAATTGTACATATATGCTATAGAGGAGTGTTGGGTAGCTTGTGAACCTGTAGTACTCAGTCAATGAGGAAACAGGGGAGGTGATCAGGCGTCGGGTAATAGGGAATAAAAGGTTATGATTTGTTTACTAAAATGCACTCTTAATTGACAGGACTTCCGCCATTCCAATCACAAATAAAATAGCTTTGCAGAAGATCCTGTCTGAAGAAAATTAATTGAGATTTTTCTCACACTGCCAAAGGAAGTAGAGATATACCATGAGATATAAAATGGCTTCTGTTGTAAATAACTTTTTGTGGGAGACCTAGGTGGAGTGGGAGTAGGATCTGTGTCACATTGAAAGGTGCCTATCAAAGTCAAACACTTGCCTGTTTAAGAGCCCTGCCAACAACTTTCACTGAGACAGTTTCACAAAGTTGAAAACTTCTAATAAGGTGACAGATGGGACTGGACTAGATGATCTTAGAGGTGTTTTCCAACCTGGATGATTCTATGATTCTATTTTCTATATGAGATTTGGAATTGTTTTTGATAAACACCCTTTCTGCAATAGCGCTCATATCTGATAACAGTGCTAGCAAAATGCTATCTCAGGTATTCCTCTCCAAAAGATGAAGGTGCAGAGCTTACCAACAAGGCATCCCTGTCTTGGTGGAGACGAAGGAGCCCAGCCTTTCACCTACCTCTTCCAGCTTTCCAATCTCTTCTTTCTCCCCCCAGCTCTTTTATGACATTCCTCTCACTTTATCAACTAATGCTAACACCAACGCTTTTTCCTAACACTAAAACCATTTCCTTTATATCCTTACATTATCTGTTCCCTTCCCTGGAGTGATGTCTAGCATGATTTGTGTGGAGAGTCAAATAGTAAAGATATGTATGTTTAGCATGTATTTCA
Organism: Aythya marila; assembly: GCF_965140915.1. Lineage (NCBI taxonomy): Eukaryota > Metazoa > Chordata > Aves > Anseriformes > Anatidae > Aythya > Aythya marila. The sequence goes on from NC_139080.1 coordinate 87,807,246, forward strand.
TTAAGATTCATTTTACAAATAATCAAATGAAAGGTTTCACTCCAGGCACCATGGCCTTCAAGATTCTCTTCTGCTGCCAGATAAGGACCATCCTCATATGGCAAGACACCGTCCCTCAGTAGCCTCTCATACCAAGCCTACAGACCTCCATCCACAACATCTGTATAAGAGAGAAGTGGAAGCAGGCTGCTCAACTCCCAACTTGCCCAAGGCCAGTGCTTATCAGAGACACTAGCAAGTCTGACTATTCTCTGCATCTACCTCCCGCGATTCCTCTCTCCCACTCCTTTACCCAAACCATTCACCTGCCCCAAGGATAATTCTCCCACACTGAGGACTGGGCATCACCTGTAATACCCAAACGGGAAATACTTACAACTGCCACACCAGTCCCTCAAATAAATAACCTCTGTTTCAACATGATGGTCATCACTTAACTTGCTCAGGTAGGCTCTGGTGCTGACATTCCACTTCATGCCCTGCTTTGCATCTTCACAGAATCACACAGAATCACAGAATTTCTAGGTTGGAAGAGACCTCAAGATCATCGAGTCCAACCTCTGACCTAACACTAACAGTTCCCACTAAACCATATCCCTAAGCTCTACATCTAAATGTCTTTTCAAGACTTCCAGGGATGGTGACTCCACCACTTCCCTGGGCAGCCTGTTCCAATGTCTAGCAACCCTTTCAGTAAAGAAGTTCTTCCTAAGATCCAACCTAAAACTCCCCTGGCGCAACTTTAGCCCATTCCCCCTCATCCTGTCACCAGGCACGTGGGAGAACAGACCAACCCCCACCTTGCTACAGCCTCCTTTGAGGTACCTGTAGAGAGCTTCCAAACAAGCAAAAACTATTTTCATGTAGTCACCAACTGTAGTGCCTTCTCTCCAACACTATACACTAGATCACCTTTACAGAGAACTCCACTGCATCCATTACCCTGTAGCACATGCCTCATCCCTCCACATCTGCAAAAACAATATAAAAAATCACCTGGACGCTGATCAATAGCTCAACTATTCTAGAGCTATTCTTGAATGAATAGCTCACTGGAAAAAGAGATGCAAACCTCCCTGGGCTGAAAAGTTATCCATATACCACTCATGAGTTTCAGCCTCATCAAAATTATGACTTTCTCAGGCTTTCTCAAAAACAAAACAAAACAACAACAAAACCAAGCTAAACCAAACCAAACCAACCAATAAACCATCCAACCAAAACCAAAAGCCAAAATATAAAATTAATCAGATAACTAGATTTATAAACATTTATAAACTTTATAATCCTTTGGGTCTGGTACTAGCTTGGTATACTGCTAATTACATCATTAGCTATATCCTATTTCATAGACCTCTGTTCCTTCTCCCCTGCCAGGAAGACTGTTTTCTAAAGTGCAGTGAGTAGGATTCTGATATATAAAAAATGAATATGTTATAAATGAAGTGCAAAGGGATGATGAAAGCTAAGTAATGTGAAAAGCAGACCAATTAGCCTGAAAAGAATTTGAAATCACTAGCAGTGAAAATCAGGGCAACAATTTTAACATAAGTGGCTGCATACTCTTTGCTTTTAACCTAGAGAAATGCTCTGAATTCTAATTAACTGGAGAAAAGCAATCCTGTAGTCATGCACCTTCATGAACATCATATTGAGTATGGAAATGAAACTGAGGTGAATATTGTAAAAGTTCACATGAAATGTGTTCATTAGTCCATAAATCACCCACCTTGACAAATATAGAAGAAGCATGAGATGTAATTTAATATTGTCTTAGGTCTCAAGAGAAATAAGTTACATGACTACTGAGTGACATACTAACTGTTAACATGAAATACGAAATGAAGGGACCATAATTTGATGGCCTGTTATATTCACAGAGAGGTAGATATTAGTGCTATGGACTTCAGGGTGCTTGTAACATCATATGTAAGCCCACAATGACTACCTGTGTGACGGTTTGGAGGGTAAGAGCCATGCTGCCAGGCTGTTGTATATGGGGCCCTGAGGTTGCTTGCGGAGGGCAGAGGCAGCCTTGCTGCACCAGCTGCTCCTGCCTCCTTGGAAGGGCTGTGGAGCTCACTGTGGCCTGGGGGGACAGTGGGAGCCGTGGGGCTCCCGTGGCAAGGGAGGAGCGCAGCAGGTCTTTTCTGCTGCCCACTGTGATGAGGGAGGCCCCAGTGGACTGCAGGCTGGCAGACGTGCCTCCAGGCAACAGGAAGGGCTGGAAGGACTTTGCAGGGAATTACAGGCCCGTCAGCCTGATGTCAGTATCAGGGCAGGTTACAGAGCTGTGTTTGGGATTTAGTATGAGACTAACGTTGGTATCACCCTGATGTTTTAATTGTTGCAGAGCAGTTCTTACACTAAGCCAAGGACTTCTCAGGTTCTTGCTCCGTCCTGCCAGCAGGCAGGCTGGGGTGAAGAAGAAGCTGGGAGGGGACAAACCCAGGACAGCTGACCCAAATTGGCCAAAGGGCTAATCCACACCATATGGCATCATGCTGAACAATTATATGGGGGGCTGGACAGGGTGGGGGGTCTGGCTGCTTAGGGATAGCCTGGGCATCAGTCAGCGGGTGCATTGTACATCACTTGTTTGTACACAGTATTATTAGTTTTCCTTTCCTTTCCTTTCCTTTCCTTTCCTTTCCTTTCCTTTCCTTTCCTTTCCTTTCCTTTCCTTTCCTTTCCTTTCCTTTCCTTTCCTTTCCTTTCCTTTCCTTTCCTTTCCTTTCCTTTCCTTTCCTTTCCTTTCCTTTCCTTTCCTTTCCTTTCCTTTCCTTTCCTTTCCTTTCCTTTCCTTTCCTTTCCTTTCCTTTCCTTTCCTTTCCTTTCCTTTCCTTTCCTTTCCTTTCCTTTCCTTCCTTCTTTCCTTCCTTCTTCCTTCCTTCCTTCCTTCCTTCCTTCCTTCCTTCCTTCCTTCCTTCCTTCCTTCCTTCCTTCCTTCCTTCCTTCCTTCCTCTCTCTCTCTCTCTCTCTCTCATTCTCTCTTCCTCTTCCTCTTCCTCTTCCTCTTCCTCTTCCTCTTCCTCTCTTTTCCCCTTTATATTCCTTGTATCTTGCAGTTCACTCTCATTCCTTGTCAAGTTAGAACAGTTGGACCTTGGTGCTAATGACCTGGAATTACTGGTAGGTGAGGGATGGTGGGGAGGGAATATGGGTGGTTGGTAGGGGTAGCATCTGTACCTTTTTGGAAGTGTTTCTTGTTTTGTTTTGTTTTGTTTTGTTTTGTTTTGTCTGAAATGCAAAGAAGTAGACCCTCAGGTTGTTTGGGAAGATTCTGATCTGCCCAGGATGGCCTAGTCATTGTTCCCAGTGTAATGTTTTCTTTGCGTGTTGGCCCTGTTTCACTTTCTACTACCCTTATACACACCTTGCTCTGCTTTTTCCAAGCCCCTTTGCTCTGAGGCATTCTTTGTTGCTATCTAGCTGCCTAAAGATCTTTCCTTTCCAATGAAATTCTTGTCTGGTACTTTATTTCTCTGCTGTGTTTCACTGCCACCAGCTGTCGTTTTTCACTTCTGCTGGGCTGACTTTCTGCATTTCCCTTCGTAATTTATTTTCTCCTTTAGAAAGTACAGGACCATTCCATGTTGTTCCTGACAGTGATGTCAGCCTAGCATGTGGTGGGTGCCTCCATGGAGGGCTCTGAACCCAAGCCTAAACCTAAGTACGCTGAGAGCCAGTGCATAATCTTGAATTACAGCTCGTCTTGACACTGGGGGAAATCCAGTGATATTTACCTTTGCAGTTGTGGATCAAGTTGTTACTGAACCCTGTTCTTAATGTTCTGAAATGCTTTTTGGCAGAAAGCCAACTAAAATGGGAGACAGAAGAGATTTTGCAGCTTCCTATGCACAAAGCTGCAGCCTGCTTGTGAGAACAGTTGGCTGATGCTTGAACAGCACTCGAGTGGTGCTTTAACTCCTAAACCAAACACTCATCAGTGTGTGTTGTGTTTACAGGTAACAAAAGGAGCAATACTATGAACACGTCTACCATTGCTGATAGCGCTGCTATATCATGTTGGGATTGTCAGTGTTAACCAAAAGCTTTTATTCATGTCTGGGAGGAGGGGGAGAAAGACACATTTCTACTGTGGGTCCAGCATTTCCAAAACCTTGCTACTGGACAGTCCTTCCTGTTGTCTTCCATGTTTCCTGTTGGGAGCTTCCGCAGCCAGTATGCTAACCCAGACACTTCCAAACATATTTGCTGCAGTATTGTGGCACACCAAAATGTTAGTTTCATAAACCATTTGGTGAATGGTTGTAGGAGGTGTGAAAGCAGTAACATCGAGTTTTGCAGAGTTTTAGTGTGATTTGGAATATCCTAGAGCAGTTTCTCCCCTGGAAAGGACTGACACTGCTACTGCTGTGACACTGCTACTGCCCTGCTCTGTTACAGCCAGATAACTCTGGGAGTGCTACCAAACTTGTGCGAGCTTTGGTTAGACCAGAATGAAGTCCTGTACCCAGCTGCACACTGTAATAGCAGAGAAGTCCACATCAGATTCTGTGACGTTTTGTTCATGTCCAGCTTGGGCTCTAGTGGTCTGATAAAACATGTCATTTGAACTGATTCAATCTTGAGGTATGACACGTATTCCTCTGATTGTTAAATGTCATGCTCTGCATGAGTGCTTTTTCTTCGGTAGGGCCTACAGCGCAGAGAAACCCCTCATCCCAGTGAGCTGAAGGTTATGAAGAAAGTTGTTGAAGTTCCGTGCAATGAGGTACATGCTGCAAAACCTGGCACAGACCTGAATTCACCTAAGTCAGAAGCGAGCGCTGTTCACTAAGAAATGGATAACTGTACAGAACATGTTGCAGATGGGGGAAATGGAGAGGCAGTGTTTGTAAGCTGGGCAGAAAGAACTTAACTTTTGGGAAATGTGAGACTGGACTGAGCATGGATTGCTTGCATTTCATGAGTTATAAGCTACCTTGTGGTGTTTGCAAGGACCACTGAGACAGCACAAGATACAGCAAGGATACGGAAAAGGCCATCATGGGGAATGTGTGCCTCAATGCCGCTTCAGTCACAGAAGAGGGAGAGAAAAAGAAGGCTTTGGGAAATGGTGTCAAAAGCCTTGCTGAAGTCAAGGTAGACCACATCCACAGCCTTTCCCTCCTCCACTAAGCACGTCGCTTTGTCATAGAAGGAGATCAGGTTTGTCAAGGAGGACCTGCCTTTCATAAACCCATGCTGAGTGGGCCTGATCGCCTGGTTGCCCTGCAAGTGCTGCGTGAGGACTCTCAAGATAATCTGCTCCATGAGCTTCCCTGGCACTCAGGTCAAACTGACAGGCCTATAGTTCCCCGGGTCTGCCCTCCGGCCCTTCTTGTAGATGGGCGTCACGTTTGCTAGCTGCCAGTCAACTGGGACCTCCCCCGATAGCCAGGACTGCTGATAAATGATGGAAAGCGGCTTGGCCAGCTCCTCCGCCAGTTCTCTCAGTATCCTCGGGTGGATCCCATCCGGCCCCACTGACTTGCACACATCCAAGTGCCGTAGCAGGTCGCCAACCATTTCTTCATGGATAGTGAGGGCCACATTCTGCTCCCCATCCCCTTCCACCAGCTCAGGGTACTGGGTATCCAGAGAACGACCGATATTGCCGCTAAAGACTTGTGGTGGTTTTACCGTGCTGGGCAGCTAAACCCCACAACCGCTCTCTCACTCCCCCTCCTTTAGATAAGGAGGGGGAGAAGTAAAGCAAAGAACAACTCACGGGTTGAGATAAGGATAATTTAATTAAAGGGAAATAATTATAATAATTAAATAAAGACTACCATGAAGTAAACAATTTAACTAAGGGGAAAATAAAAGGGAAAGGGGAAAAAGGGAGGAAAACAAACAAACAAAATAAATGAAAACTATATGGAAGTGCAGAGGAAAGAAATTACTCTCTACTTCCCACAAATGAGCGATGATTGACCACGTCCTTGAAGCAAGGCCTCAACGCACGCAGCCGGTGTTCGAGAGGAGGACCGACGTCTTCTCAACGAGAGCCCACCCCTCCCCTCTTCTTCCTGTTTCCACCTTTTATTGCTGAGTGTGACACCACATGGTATGGAATATCCCTTTGATTGGTTTAGGTCAACTGCCCTAGTGATGTTTCTCTCCTCACTTTTTGCCCACCCCCTAGGAGGGTTAGAGAAAGGCCCAATGCTGTGCCACTGCTGCTCAGCAGTAGACACAACACTGGTGTGATAACACTGCTGTTCCAGCTACAAGTACAGAGTACGGCACTGAATGGGCTGCTGCCGGGAAAGTTAACATTCCAGCCAGACCCAGTACAACCTCCACCCCTTATTCCATAACATTTGTGTCACACTCAGATCCCCATACTTTAGCATACAAGCATTCTCATCATTATCCCTTGTACTTTAACAGGACAAGGATTTAACAGGACAGGATAGGCAGGTGTATCTTTTCATTCCATAGGTCTTTCTTGGAAAATGTTTATAAGAACTGTTGATGATTAGGTCTTCATCTGCCAAAGTGGCCACTCAAGGCAGGCGGAGTTGGATGTCTGGACACCAGCACCAGCTTAGCTCAAGTCCTTGTTGCACTGCCCGGCTCCTTGCAAAGTTGACCTGTTGTTGATCCTACAGCATCTTCCTACAACATATAACTTAGATTATAGATTAGTTTTCTCTCAATGTCAAATCTCCTTGAGGCACACACTTGATATCCCCATTCTTTTGCATGACCCACCAGGTATACCCTGGTCCTTGGGCGAAGACAATCCCACGAGTGGGTTTGCCTTTTCCCAAGGCAGGAGCAACCCACACTGCCTTCCCCATCCACCTTCCTATATGCACTACGGGAACCTTAGCTCCTTTCACAGTGTGTACGGGTTTTGTTTCGGCAGGACCAGCACGGCTGTCAGACCCCCTATTGTTAACTAGCCAAGTGGCTTCTGGTAGATTTGTGTCCCATTGTTTCCACGTCCCAGCACCTAATGCTCGTAACATAGTCTTTAACAGTCCATTGTACCTCTCAACCTTCCCAGAGGCTTGTGGGTGGTAAGGGATGTGGTACACCCACTCAATACCATGCCTCTTTGCCCAGGAGGTAACAAGATTGTTTCGGAAATGACTCCCATTGTCAGACTCAATTCTCTCTGGTGTACCATGACGCCACAATACTTGTCTTTCCAGGCCCAAGATAGTGTTTCGGGCTGTGGCATGGTTTACAGGGTATGTTTCCAGCCACCCAGTAGTTGCTTCTACCATGGTGAGTATGTACCGTTTGCCTTGGCGAGTTTTTGGGAGTGGTCCGATATAGTCAATTTGCCAGGCCTCACCATATTGAAACCCTAGCCATCTCCCCCTGTTCCAGGGAGATTTTACCTTCATGGCTTTCTTGATTGCAGCACAGGTCTCACACTCATGGGTAACCTGCGTGATGGCCTCAATGGTCAAGTCCACCCCTCGATCACGAGCCCATCTGTAAGTGGCATCTCTCCCCAGATGTCCTGATGTTTCATGGGCCCATCGAGCTACAAACAGCTCACCCTTACGTTCCCAGTCTAGGTCCACCTGAGCCACTTCAATTTTCGAAGCTCGATCCACTTCTTTGTTGTTCTGATGTTCTTCAGTAGTGCGACTCTTGGGCATGTGGGCATCTACATGACGTACTTTAACATCCAGGTTTTCTACCCGGGCAGCAATATCTTGCCACAGGGTAGCAGCCCAGATAGGCTTACCTCTGCGCTGCCAGTTGCTCTCTTTCCATTGCTGCAGCCACCCCCACAGAGCATTTGCCACCATCCATGAGTCAGTATAAAGATACAACACTGGCCAATTTTCTCTTTCGGCGATATCTAGGGCTAGTTGTATGGCTTTTACTTCTGCATACTGACTCGACTCACCTTCCCCTTCCATGGCTTCCACAACTCGTCGTATGGGATTCCACACAGCAGCTTTCCATTTCCGATGGCTCCCTATCACACGGCAGGATCCGTCAGTAAACAACGCATACTGCTTTCTGTCTTCTGGCAACTCATTGTATGGTGGTGCCTCTCCAGCACGGGTTACCTCTTCTGTTGGCACTCCGAAATCTCTGCCTTCCGGCCAGTCCATAATCTCTTCCAGGATTCCTGGGCGATTGGGTTTTCCCATTCGAGCCCGCTGTGTAATTAACGCTATCCACTTACTCCATGTAGCATCAGTTGCATGGTGTGTAGTGGGAATTTTCTCTTTGAACATCCAATGTAACACAGGTAGCCGCGGTGCCAAGAGGAGCTGTGCCTCTGTACCCACAACTTCTGAAGCAGCTCGAACACCCTCATATGCTGTGAGTATTTCCTTTTCAGTTGGGGTGTAATTGGCTTCTGATCCTCGATAGCCCCGACTCCAGAAGCCCAGAGGTCGACCTCGAGTTTCTTCTGGGGTTTTCTGCCAAAGGCTCCAGGTGAGCCCATGCTCCCCAGCTGCAGTGTACAGTATATTTTGCACAGCTGGTCCAGTACGGACAGGCCCAAGGGCTACTGCACGAGCTATTTCTTGTTTGATTTGTTCAAATGCCTGTTGTTGCTCAGGGCCCCACTCAAAATAGTTTCTCTTTCGAGTCACTCGATATAGAGGACTCACAAGCTGACTATAGCCTGGCACATGCATTCTCCAGAATCCCACGAGGCCTAGGAAAGCTTGTGTTTCCTTTTTGCTAGTTGGCGGAGACATTGCTGTTATTTTATTGATCACATCCATTGGAATATGGCGACGTTCATCCTGCCATTTTACCCCCAAGAACTGGATTTCCTGTGTAGGCCCCTTGACCTTGCTCTTTTTAATGGCAAAACCAGCTTTCAGGAGAATTTGGATTATTTTCTTCCCTTTCTCAAAAACTTCTTCTGCTGTGTTGCCCCACACGAGGATGTCGTCAATGTACTGAAGATGCTCAGGAGCTCCCCCTTGCTCCAGTGCAGACTGGATCAGTCCATGGCAAATGGTAGGGCTGTGTTTCCACCCCTGGGGCAGCCGATTCCAGGTGTATTGGATGCCCCTCCAAGTGAAAGCAAACTGCGGCCTGCATGCTGCTGCTAAAGGGATGGAGAAAAATGCATTAGCAATATCAATTGTGGCGTACCACTTGGCTGCCTTTGACTCTAGTTCGTACTGAAGTTCTAGCATGTCTGGCACTGCAGCACTCAGTGGTGGCGTGACTTCATTCAGGCCTCGATAGTCCACTGTTAGCCTCCACTCGCCATTAGACTTTCGTACTGGCCATATAGGACTATTAAAGGGTGAGCGAGTCTTGCTGATTACTCCCTGACTCTCCAGTCGGTGAACCAACTCATGGATGGGAATCAGGGAGTCTCGGTTGGTGCGATATTGCCGTCGGTGCACCGTTGTGGTAGCAGTTGGTACCTGTTGTTCTTCAACCTTCAGCAATCCTACAACAGAAGGGTCTTCTGAAAGGCCAGGCAGGGTAGACAGCTGCCTAATCTTCTCTGTGCTCAAAGCAGCTATGCCAAAAGCCCACCGGTATCCTTTTGGATCCTTGAAGTACCCTCTCTTGAGATAGTCTATGCCAAGGATGCACGGAGCCTCTGGGCCAGTCACAATGGGATGCTTTTGCCACTCATTCCCAGTTAGACTCACTTCAGCTTCCAGTACAGATAGTTGTTGGGATCCCCCTGTCACTCCAGAGATACAGGTGAGTTCTGTCCCTTGGTAGCCTGATGGCATTATGGTACATTGTGCGCCAGTGTCCACTAAAGCTTTGTATTCCTGTGGTTCTGATGTTCCAGGCCATCGGATCCACACAGTCCAATAAATCCGGTTATCCCTCTCCTCTACCTGGCCAGAGGCAGGGCCCCTCTAGTCCTGGCTGGAGCGTCTGCCACTTAATTCTTGCAAATGCACAAATTCTGGCAAATGAGAGGTAGAGGTCCCTTCATCGTGGTCAAGAATAACATCAGCTCTTCTACTGCCTCTGGGGTACTGCCCAATAGAAACTGGAGCAGCATTTCTCTTAGGAGCCCCTCTTCTTGCTGCTGTATTTCCTTTCAGTTCACGTACCCGAGCAGCTAGGGTTGAAGTAGGTACACCATCCCATTTCCTCATATCTTCCCCATGGTCACGCAGATAAAACCACAAGGTGCCACGTGGTGTACGTCTTGGGTACTCTCTCCCTTGAGCAGGCGAATGCTGATTCTTAGTGGCTGAAGTATCACTCTGTCTAGATGAGGGGGAATATACTTTCTCCACAAGCTTGTCAAGTCCTTTAGACAATTTCTCCACAGCTGAGACACAGGACTGTAGCGGAGCAGAGAGATTGTCTTCATATTTTTGAAGTTGGCAGGAGACATCATACATTGTTGGTCCCATCCCCTCATCCCAGTGAATTGCTGCCAGGGTACTGGCATGTGCTGCTGGTGCACTCCGCACAAATTTACGCCACATGGATGTTGTGCACTGGACTTCATCGGGGTCTTGAGGTGTCTGGGCATTGTCCAAATCACTATAAATCATCTCCCGCACAGCTAATTCCCGCAGATGTTGGAGACCTTTATCCACAGTGGTCCACTTGCCTATGTGATATACAATATCTTCCTTATGGGGATATCTTTCTTTGATAGCTGCCAGGAGTCGTCTCCAGAGGCTGAGGGCCTGTGCTCCTCTCCCGATTACTTTGTCGATTACCCTTTCTCTAGAGAGGGATCCCAGCTGCTTGGCTTCATTGCCTTCTAATTGTAGGCTACTGGCCCCAGCATCCCAGCATCGGAGCAGCCAAGTGAGGATGTGTTCACCTGGGCGTCGACCATAATCCTTTCGTATTTCTCGCATCTCACTCAGGGATAAGGATCGAGTGATTTCTGATTCCTTTATGATTTCCGTCTCGTCTTCCTGCTGTTTTTGTGACGGCTCTGCTTTAGAGGTACCTGCCAATTCCCCTTCTCCCTCCTTCTTAGGAGAGCCTTCTTCCCTTACTAAACGAGCTGACCTCCGTTTCCATTGTTTTGACTTGACTATGGGGGCGACTGATACCATAGTTGGTTGGTCCTCTGGGTCAGCCACAGCATGTGTTACTTGGTCATCAGATTCAGAGACTTCCTCCCTCTCTTCAAGTTGCTGGATGATGTTAAACAGTGTTTGATAGGAATAAACCAGGACCCAGCACAATGCTGCAAGCTGTTGTTCTCCGGCATTATCAGGATCAGGACATACAACTCTCAAACATTCTACCAAGTTTTTAGGATTTAGCACTTGCTCAGGGGTGAAGTTCAAAACTATTGGAGGAGACACTCGTGACAGGTATCTGCTAACATCATCCCACACACCGTGCCACTCACCACGAGACTGTTTCGGGACAGATTCCCAAATAAGTTTTCTAAACAATCGACTAATCTTAGAGAGAAAATGAAACCTGTTATTCAGAATTAGAAATAGCAATACATGGGTTACAGATGGATCTTCAAAATACTCCCAAACTGTTGTAATTAGCCCACTGTGAAAGAAGGGAAAGGTACCATTCCTGATATTATTAATAAACTGGTGTCCAGATGAGAAAAGGAAGGCAGTGTAGCTCTGAATATTCTCTGAAAGATAGTTTCCATGGGACCCAAATGATAACAGCGCAGAGCCTGAATTCCAGAGTAAAACCAAGGTCAGTGCTTGGCAGCACAACGAATTAAAAAAAGTGAACACAGATTGTAGCACTTGGTCGGATCGGATATATAGGAGAAAGGAGAATATGACACGAATTGCGTGACATATGAACAAAGCCATTATTATTAACAGGGCAAGGAACATGGTTACTAGCAAGCAAGTGTGTTAGTTGTATGCGTTTAATCAATTCTATTGTTATCTCAACCCTTCGAGCCCCACGTTGGGCGCCAAAAAAGGACTGTGGTGGTTTTACCGTGCTGGGCAGCTAAACCCCACAACCGCTCTCTCACTCCCCCTCCTTTAGATAAGGAGGGGGAGAAGTAAAGCAAAGAACAACTCACGGGTTGAGATAAGGATAATTTAATTAAAGGGAAATAATTATAATAATTAAATAAAGACTACCATGAAGTAAACAATTTAACTAAGGGGAAAATAAAAGGGAAAGGGGAAAAAGGGAGGAAAACAAACAAACAAAATAAATGAAAACTATATGGAAGTGCAGAGGAAAGAAATTACTCTCTACTTCCCACAAATGAGCGATGATTGACCACGTCCTTGAAGCAAGGCCTCAACGCACGCAGCCGGTGTTCGAGAGGAGGACCGACGTCTTCTCAACGAGAGCCCACCCCTCCCCTCTTCTTCCTGTTTCCACCTTTTATTGCTGAGTGTGACACCACATGGTATGGAATATCCCTTTGATTGGTTTAGGTCAACTGCCCTAGTGATGTTTCTCTCCTCACTTTTTGCCCACCCCCTAGGAGGGTTAGAGAAAGGCCCAATGCTGTGCCACTGCTGCTCAGCAGTAGACACAACACTGGTGTGATAACACTGCTGTTCCAGCTACAAGTACAGAGTACGGCACTGAATGGGCTGCTGCCGGGAAAGTTAACATTCCAGCCAGACCCAGTACAAGACTGAGGCAAAGAAGGCATTAAGCACCTCCGCCTTTTCCTCATCTTTTGTAACAAGGTTTCCCCCCGCATCCGGTAAAGAAGTCCATTTTGCATTGATGGATTTAGCTACATATATGGTAAAATATCCTAATTATCTGGGATGTAGACGAGAACCTTATGAGCAGCAGATGTAAAAAGGAAGATATCGCTCAAGGCCAACGGGTGAGGGAAGGATGAACAACTCATTAGGGAAGGATGAACAACTTGTTGGCAGGAAACAAGGCAAAGACAAGCAAAAAAGGCCTAAACTGTCCAACAGAAGGTCAAAGTCCACAAAGGTCAAGAGAGCTTAACCTGCTCTTCCTCGTTGCCTTCATCCTGAAAGACCCCTGCCCACGACCACTAGGCTACATTGCGCAGGCGCAGCCGGAAGGAACTAAGGGCAGGCAGTATAGAAATGAGTACTTGGAAGAGGTCTGCCTTTTTGGGGAAATCAATGAATATGTATGAGAGCTCATGTAATATGTAACAGTATTCGTGTATAAAATTGTGAGAGACGAGCGGGCAGGCGCGCACCTTTTTCAGGGAAGCCATTCCCAGTGTGTCCGGTGCACCGCAATAAAGCGTACCTACTTTACAACCTTATGGTTGTGGAGTCTTTTCCGCGCGTCGGTTAGGGCTGTGCTTAGGGGAGAGAGAAAGCTCGGGCTCCCTTTGTAAGTGGAGCTGTGAAATGGCAGCTAAAGGAATTTGTGGACTATGAAAAGCCTTCTGTTGTGAGCACTGTTAACCGCCATCTAACAGTCACTCGCCTGAGGCGATCGGCTCTGGGGCAGATGTATTCCACAGTGGAGTGGGGATCACAGTGTGCAGCCATCAAAGTAGCTGAGGGAACCACCAGAAGCCGGCAGCCCTCACGAGGGCAGCTAATGAGGCTTTGCTGGAGCCAGGAGTGCCCCCCTAAGTCACACAAAGGCAGCCCCTGAGGACTGTGGCTCCTCACCTAAGGCTTGCTGGGCAGCACTTGACGGATGGGCATGAGGAGAAGCTAAAGAACATCATCGAGGGAAAGAAAAAGAACATCATCACCAGCCTGGGAAGGGAGCCGCAGCCAGGGCAGGGGTCTGGCCCTGTGTCCGCGGTGGCGGGCTCTAGAGCCCAGGCCCTAGGGAACAGCCTGCTGGGGTCCCCGTGCGTGGTGTCCCTGGCTGCCTCCTGCCCTGGTGCCTCAGTGACTGCAGCGCTTCACCTGCCTGCTGGCCTTGGCTGCAGATGAGCAGCTCTGGGGGACCTCTGTCCTGCAGCCCCAGCAGCATGAAGTGCCGGAGCTGGTGGTTGCCCCACACCTCTGCCCGAGTACTGAACCCTCTGGCAGATGCCTTCCCCAGCTGCTGCACCTCCCCAGCAAGGGCCAGGTGCAGCACTGCTACCACTCCAGCCCCTGCGGCCACTCCAGCCCAGTACAGGCACCTGTGTGGTGCTTAGCTGCCAGCCGGGTTAAAGGATCGATGGGCCGAGTTCAATCTCGTGCCACTATACAAGGCTAAGTGCTGGCTCCTGCTCTTGGTTCACAGCAACCTAATGCAGCCACCTAGGCCTGGGGAAGAGTGGCTGGAAGTGTGCCCAGCAGAAAAGGACGTGGGAATGCTGGTTGATGGCTGGCTGAACGTGAGCCAGCAGCGTGCCCAGGTGTCTCATCCTGGACGGCATGAGAACTAGCGTGGCCAGCAGGACTAGGTGGTAAGATCAGAGCACATGATGACACTAGTCACCCCAGGACTCTGAAAATGTGCCATTTCCAGTTCCAAAGCCGAAGTCACAGGTGTTTTCTAATGTCTCCCTATGGGCAGGATTTTTGGATGTGCTCTAAATTGTGCTCGCTCTCTCTGTCTATTGGATGTGTGACCACGTTTTCAGAAGGACGGAAAATGCAATGTAGAGGCTTTTTTGCAAAGCACTTCCTGGCACTGAAAGAGATTTCAGCGTGAGGGAAAGGATGTAAATGTGATATGCCAAAAACTGCAGAAAGTGGGAGAGAGCATCTGTGCCTCACACACTCAGTGGTGTGGCCAGGGTAGTATTATCACAGGAAGGATTAATGATTAGCAAGAGATCACAAAAGAATTGGTAAGTTTTGATACCAACAAAAGAAGTTAGCCGTGATGGCAACACTTGGCAGGATACTAGGGTGTCATCGCCACATCTGCCTCCAAGCTGAAGGCTGACAGTGTTATTTACTCCTATGTGGCACTAGAGAACTTTCTAGATTGCTCAATAGCAACCAGAAGGCACCCTTGTGTGGAGATCACGTTCCTCACAGGCCAAACAACTCAAATTATACAAGTTTCTCTGCAGACCCTGCAGACAGGGGCTTCTCCCTGTTCTAAAAGCTGTGGGGTCAGGGTAGAACAAGCAGGGAAAGTGGCCCAGAAGGTGTCCATGTCCACACTTTCCCAAAGTATATTCACCTTTTCAGACAATGAAGTGCTGTTAGAGCTCCTCCTTTTTGCCCTTATCAGTGGTCGCTCAGGAGGTTTCTGCTTCTTAGGTGCACAGCCAAAGTTCCAAGGGGCCACTTGGGCCTTCTCAAGGATTAGCAGTTTGCAGGCTGACTGGCAGTTGTGTCTGCCAGTGTTTTAGCAGACCTTTGCTGTCAGAATGTCTCCCAGGATTGCCAGGTCACATCCATGGCTGCTCTGGCCACTGAGTGGGAGAGGCAAGGCTCTGGTGTGCCCATGAAGACAAAGGGAGGTCCTTCAGGCACACTGGCGCTCTGGGACACGCCACAGAGCCACAGGGTGGTCCCAAGAGGGTGTGAGGGCACACAGGTGACGCGCGGAAAAGACTCCACAACCATAGGGTTGTAAAGTAGGTACACTTTATTGCGGTGCACCAGGCGCACTGGGAATGGCTTCCCTGAAAAAGTGCACACCTGCCCGCTCGTCTCTCACAATTTTATACACGAATACTGTTACATATTACATGAGCTCTCATACATATTCATTGATTTCCCCAAAAGGCAGACCTCTTCCAAGTACTCATTTCCATACTCCCCGCCCTTAGCTCCTCCCGGTTGCACCTGCGCAGCGTAGCCTGGTGGTCGTGGGCAGAGGTCTTTCAGGTTGAACGCAGTGAGGAAGAGCAGGTTAAACTCTCTTTACCTTTCTGGACTTGGACCTGCTGCTGGACAGCATGTAGAAGTTTTTTGTTTATCTTTGCTTTCTTTCCTGCCAACAAGTTGTTCGTCCTTCCCTCACCCGTTGGCCTTGAGCGATATCTTCCTTTTTACATCTGCTGCTCATAAGGTTCTCATCTACATCCTTATAATTAGGATATTTTACCATATATGTAGCTAAATACTAATTTGGATAAGTTTTAGCATCTTCCCCATCTCACAGCGGCCTTGTGGCATCTGAGAGGAGTCAGGTGCCTGGGCCTCACGCCCTCCGCCCTGGAGACAGCGTCCCCCTTCTGTCCTGGGTGACATCACAGCAGAGCCCTTTGTGACTCACCCCTGGGACAGCTACAACTACCCAGCACCAGCAGGGCAGCCCCACAGTGTCCACGAGGATTACAATGGGACAGTGCACGAGTTGTGCGGCTCCTTGCCAAAGGGGCACTGACGATTTTGCCCTGGCGGGGCTGCTATTACTTGTCCCCGAGATCCTGAACGCTGAGAAGGATAGCAGATCTGCTGCATATTCTACGTGGGAGACCCATGTGCTTCAGAGGGGTAAGTACGCAGGCACTGCTGGGCCCGTCCAGCCTGGCCCCAGGCTCCAGGCTCACCAGCAGGCTGGAGTCGGGGCTCCACCAGGGACGGGTGCCACAGCATGGCACTGCCATGCCACTGCCACAACTGAGGAAGCCAAGCGAGCGAGGGTCCCCAGCGGGCTGGACGGGACCAAAGTCAGCGAGTGCACGCTGTTCTGCAGCAGGAGCCCGTTTCCCTGGAACATCAGCAGAGGGGTACAGCCGGCGGGGGGCATGCCGGTTCCTGAAGGGCAGGGCAGCTGTGAGCCAGGAGCCAGCCCCAGCACAGCCTCCCCTGGCAGCAGGGGAGGCTCCCAGCGGGAGAGAGTGGAGGGGACCCAGCTCTTGCTGTGGGGACAGGCAGCAGAAGGCTGCTCACCTGGCAGGAGTGCTGCAGGACAGGGACCTTTCCTGCTCTGCTGCCAGCGGCAACCTCGAGGAAAGGGGGCATCAGTGCTCCGACCCAGGGCTTGCAGTCGGCAGGGCGGTGGGCACAGGGCTCAAGAGAGGGCATGGCTCTTCCCTCTGCCTCCTGCCCCGCCTACAGCTCTGTCCATTCTTTTTTAATCAGATGATGCTTCTGCTGCCTCCGTCATGTCTCCGGAGCCCAAGGACGTGGAAGCCTGTGACTACTTCTGGGCTGTTCTCACTGGCACCAAAATGGTAACTGCAGACTTTGTCAGTGCGTGAGGCTCAGCCTGCTTCTCCCAGCTGGGGGCTGCCATGTTTGCTGCCCACACACAGGCTTTTGGAGGGCTGCTGGCTGTGCTGAGCTGCTGCCCTCCTGGCCCCTTGTGCCATCACTGCACCCCTGTGGTGCAGTGGCCCTGCTGGCCATGTCGCTGCCCTCTCACCCTCTCTATTTGTCTCTCTGCTCCCTGACTGTCAGGAAGAGGACTGGAAGCTGAAGTTTCTGGCCTCGATCCGCACCATCTGCAGCACCAGGATGGAGAGGACATACATGTACCTGCCCAGCGACGAGCTGGGAGTGGAGAAGAAGGTGAGGGGATACCCAGTGGGGCGGGGAGGGGGGAAGGGTGAGCTGTCCGGGCACCAGCCCAGCAGTCAGAACAGCACAGGGGTTCCTGCACACAGGGGAGGGTGGGACGGGCCTCTGTGGGCACAGAGCAGCCTGGCCCGTGCCCCCCTTAACCCCCCGGGTCTTGACGCCAATGCTGGTATAGTGCCAGCAACGCTCTGCCTGCCCTGCAGATCAGTGCCAGCCCCTGGCAGCTTCCCGTGTCCCATCCTGACCATGTTGTCTCTCTCCAGATGCAACTGCCTAAGTCTCCCTTCGACCACCTGCGCACTGTGATGCTCCTGGGCTGGCAAGCTGCGTATGCCATCAGTGAAAGGAGGTACCTGCCCCATACCCTGGCTTGGCCAGGGCCTCTCCACAGCATGGGCCTGACAGCAGCGGGCTTCCCCCACCCGGGCAGGACTTTGGTGCTCTGTCTTAGGGCCTCAGCTCTCCCCTGCACCAGATAGGAGGGCAGAGGGTGCCATGCCAGCAGAGCCAGCCGGCAGTGCCGGCAGGGGCTCTCCATTGTCTCCCTTCCCAGCTTTTTTCCCTGAAGGGAGAGAGGCAGGAGCTGGAAAGGGCTTTGTGCACTGCATGCCATGACTGCCCTCTATCCCTGGCTCAGCAGCACGGGAGAGGGAGAAGATGCCTCCACACAAGCCTTGCCCACCCAGTACGGGTCCCACCTGGTGACCCCAGGCCCTGACATCTACGGTCACCTTCCCAGGGCATCTGGGCACTGCTCCTAGTGCCAGCCTCCAACGGGCACCTTCTCTCCTCTCCTTGCAGCAAAGAGAACCTAGCACTGCTGTCACAGCACCTCGGCCCCTGCATCAACGCCATTGGCTCTCTTGCTTCAGAGACGGAGAGGGGCAAGTTGGATGCTTCACTTTATGCTGAGGTAAGCAGCGAGTGAGCTACAGAGAGCCTGCTGCCAGTCAGTTCCTGCGCACTTTTTCCTAGTTAGCTTTGGCTGCTGAAAGACCACGGGAGAAACAGAAAGACAACGGAGATCCTGAGACACCACTGGGCAGGTTGCTGGCACCACTGGGCAGCTGAGGCCTGCCTCAGGCAGCAGGCATTCAAGCCAGCTTCCCATGAGGAAGGACCAACAAAAAAGCACCACCCGCTCTGTCTTCCTTACAGATTCTGAAATCTCTGGACAGTGTGCTGGAAGTGCTGGTGTGTACTTCATCGGACTACACTGCCACTACGCTGGAGATCATCTTGCAGGTCTGTCCCCAAGGCTGCGACGGGCTATACCCCCTTTCCAGGCTCTTCTCTTGTTCAGGAGAAGCCTGGGCACGCTGCGTAAACCCTGCCCGGCGCTTGGCAGAGCTGCCGTTACGGGAGCTGCCACTGCATCCCAAGGCAAACCAGCAGCTTTTCTCTTCTCAGGCCCTGCTGCCCCTCACAAGATCCGAGAAAGTGGCAAAGCGTCGGTATGCCGTGGGGAGGATTGCCAGTCTGAGCGAGGCCCTGATCCCCACTTCTCTGATGCAGGTAAGGAGCTGGTGGTTCAGGCAACCTCTAAGCACTCCCTCACCCCTTCCTGCTGTCTCAAGTGCACTAGCTCAGCCAAGCTGCCACTGTCCATCCTCTCAACCCCAGGACTCGTTCACAAACAGAGTGGGCACGGTCAGCGTTCGCACCTTCCAGACGAAGCCTGTGCCACTCCTGGGGCAGCTGATGGGGTGCCTCACCCTGTGCTGTGCCGAGGAGGACGAGAACATCAGCTGTGGGTCTGCAGAGGCTCTTCACGCCATCCACAGGATCGTGATGGTGCGACAGAGTAAGAGAGGCTGGGGTGGGCTAGCACCTTCCAGACACGAGGGCCCAGTCAAGACCAGGCATGGTGATACGCCGCTTTGTCCGCCCTCCCCAGCTAGAGGAAAGAGCAGCACATTCCTCCAAGGGTGGAGCAGGGGAGCAGCCGTGCTGCACCAACCCTAGGGGGCTCCCCCAGCCCCTATTGGAGCAGCAGGATGTCCCCTGGGGCAGTGGCTTAGTAGCACTCCTGAGAACCAGTGGACTGGAGAGCCTGTAGCAGTAGCAGCATCGTGGGGCTTCTCTCCTGCTTCAGAGCAGAAAGCCGGACCAAACTCTCTGGCCTTTCTGCAGACTGCGAGGCGGTTTGCCCTCCTCCCCCTTGCAACAGAAGACCCATTTCCTCCCTGGCATGTCTCCTGTCCCCACCCCCTACCCTCCACCCAACACAGAGTGCCCCTCTTTGACAGACACAGCGCCCTGCCACAATCAGAGCTCTGCTTGGTGTTCTCAGCTGTCTTCTCCAAGCAGCAGCTTCTGCATCATTCCTACCACTCACCCACTCTCTGTTTGCCTTGCTGCCCAGGCCACCTGATGACACCTACCTATCCGTATCTCTTGCTGGAGCGGGAATGCCCAAGCACCTTCCTGCCCAAGGACGCTGCTAACGAACCAACGGTAATGAGCCCCTCCCTTCCTGGGATTCTTGGCTGTGAGGTTGACAGGAGACCTGGATGAACCAGTGCCCCAAGAACTGCGGGCAGGAGGCAGGGTCCGTCACGGCCTCCCAGCAAGCCGGCTGCAGGGTCCCACCATATCTCAGCAGGGAGCAGCCAAAGGCTAATGTCAGTGGCCAGCGTCAGCACTGCAGGTCCAGCTGTCCTGGCCACCCACAAGGCCTGGCTGCCTACACACCACCAAGTGTGCCCTGACCCTGACCTCCACCACCTGCCTTCACCCTGCGGGGCAGTTCCCTTTCCGCAGCCACTGAGGCTACAGTCATCCCAGCCCAGGCCAGCCCTTGCAAGCCCACGCCAGCTCTTGCTCCTGCCTGTGCTGGGGGCACAGTGCCAGCACTGCCCTGGCTCTCTCTCCAGAGCTGCCCTCGCTGCTCAGCTGCAGCCCGCCACCAAGGCAGGCTGTGTGACATGTCTTCCCTCTCGCAGGTATTTGGCAGCTTCCTCTTCCCTGTCGAGAGGACGGACTTCATCCTCACCATCTTGGAGGGCATGACACACCCCAGGGTCTCTGACACAAAGGTGGTTGCCCGCGTGTTGGATATGATCACAGACTCACAGATGGAGGAGGTTAGCAGTTTGCAGACAGATTGCCCTGTGCTGTTGCCCTCTCGGGGGCCGTTCTCCCTGGCCCGGGTCCAGGGCTTGGGAGTCCCCGACAGCCATTCGGGCTGGCAAAGAGCCACAGGAGGGAAGCATTTGCTGGTGGCAGCTGGGGCCATGGCTGTGCTCCGCTCCATTCTCCCTCGTCTCTCCTCCAGGTGCCACGGGTCATGCAGATCATCCATGACCGCCTGGCGTCGGTCAGCAAGGAATCACTCCTGGACATCCTGAAGAGGACCCTTTTCCAGATCACCTCCTTGCACCCTGAGCATGCGGTCCAGGGCCTGCTGGAGGTCTTCCCGTGGTGCGATAGGTACAGGGCCCCCCCACCCACCTCTGGCACAGCTCAGGACCCTCAGGGCCGGCACAGGCCAAGGGGCAGTGGCTGGGGTGGCCCCATCGACAGCATGCTTTGTCTCTGCAGGGTTGCCACGGCCATGTGGCAGACGATGGTCTCCGAGCCCTGCGTTGCAGAGGACGTGCTGAGAAAGCTGCTGATGCAACGCATAGGGCCTGGGCACGATGGCTTTGGCCCACACCACAACTGTGTCCGTTCCTGGGCTGTGAGTTCCTGGACCAGGCCTCGCTCACCCCCAGTGGGGCTGCACTCCCCTCCCCATCCCCTCCTCCCCTCTTCCTCTGTCCCCAAACGACAGCCTTCCCTGGGGCTCCCCAGTCAGGGGGGCTGGGAGCCAGAGCCCAGCAGGGCCACATGCACTGCTGGGGCCCCACTGCACACAGGCACGCAGCCCACCCCTGCCCTGCCGCTCTCTGTCCTCCTCCCTCCCCGCCTGCTCCTGCCTTGCTGGGCAGCCCCGGGCAGGGCGGCTGCCTGGCCCAAGCAGGCTGCAAGGTTTGGCCCAGGGAGCTGAGGACAGCTGGCAAGACCCCCGGGGCCTGCTGGACCCTTTGCTCTGGACACGAAAAGCTGGCTTGCCCATGCCACAAAGCAGAGATGAACCCAGGGAGCCGCTGGGGCTGGGCCCCAGGCCAGGCAGCCAGGCAGCGGGCTCTGGCCTGGTGCCTCCATCAGCTCAGAGCGACGCCTCACCCCCACCTCCCTCACCCCCCAACCCGCAAGCTCTGGCAGTGCTGCAGGGACACCTGTGCACTGAGAGCTGCACCTGACTGTTTTCTGCAGGTAACCAGTGCCATGAACAAGATCTTCCAGCTGCCCTCCAGCAAAAACATTGCGCACTCACTTTTCCACAAGCTCTACATTGCCGTGCTCTTCCAGATCTCCTTCATCCATGAGTGCACACTGCAGGACTTCAGCAGGAGCAGCAGTCAGATGGGGGAGTGCATGTGGCCTCCAGGCATCTTTCTCAGGTGCTCCATCCCCTCTGCCAGGTCTGTGCCCCAGGCCGGAGCCAGCGCTGGGGCGCCACATGTGACGCGCATTGTGCTCTGCATGCAGGACTGCGGTGATGACCATGAGAGCTCTTTTCCAACACGTGGGGGGTGCCACTTTGGTTGAAGACATCCAGACACAGGGTGGCTGGGACACGCTTTTAAGACATGAGACCTTCCACACAGGTGTTGCTGTGCTGACTAGGTGAGCGCCTCATCAGTTGTCCTTGTCTCCCCTGGCACTCTTCCCCCAGAGGTGGAGGGCCCCACGTGATCCCCTTCCTCGTGGCTGGTGAGGTGTCCCCAGGGGTCCGAGGGACAGCGTTGACCCTCAGTGCTGGTGACTGAGGGATCTCAGGAGAGACCGGCAGGGGAAGTGGCCTCTTTGATCTTTACGGTCCCTTCCAACCCGAGCCATTCTACGATTCATTCTATGATTTCCATGCTGCTGCCTCTGAGAGCTCCTTGGTGAAGGGCTGCTCTTGCCCAGTGCAAGAGGAGGACTCACAGGACCTGTCACCTTCCAATGCACTCCTTCCTCGGGGACCAGTGGTGCAGGAGAGTGCTGGGGCTGGCTCTGCAGGCAATGCCACAGCCTGCACTGGAGCTGTGTGGCAGAGCAGCCGGAAGGGTGGCCAGAGAGCGCAGGAAGGCTCAGTGGCCTGGGAATCCAAAGTGGTCAGGAAATGGCATCTGTTGGAAGGCCACAACTTGTGTGTAGGCAGGGCATCCCTCAGTGAATCGAGCACATCTGTGCTCGTCACCCTCCATGTTTGCAAAGGTAAGGTATGTGGTGAAGGGCGGGCGGCCTCTCCTCAAGTGGATGGCACCAGCTGCTGAAGCAGAGTGCAGAAATGCAAGCCTTGCCCTGGTCTGGCCCATGGGATAACAGCTAGCGCTGAAAGCACAGTCCCAAGGAGGTTTGTTTGCCCAGCTTGGTAGTACCAATGCGTTCTTCCCCTGGCCAGGGCTCTGCGAAGCAAAGCACCGCTCTTCGGTGCCTCGGCGTTTGAAGAGGCAGTCATATGTCTCCGCCAGAGACAGAAGCACAAGGAGATCACCGCCATGGCTGTCTTCATGGAGGTAGGGCCTAGCAGCAAGCGGTGCCTCTCCAAGGTGCCTTGAAACTCTGGGCTCTCTGGCAGATTCAGCGTGCTGCCAGGAGTCCTGCCGGCTGGGCCAGGCTCTCACTGGGCTGCTGGGTGTCTTTCAGTTGCTGGACTGCGTAGACTTTGAGCAGCTTGTCAATGCCTGCATCCCAGACATTCTTCATTCACACCTGCGCAGTCAGTCCTCGGTGCTGCGTAGGATGGCGGTTACAAGCCTCGTCACGCTGTCTACGAGACCCAAGATGGTGAGTGGGGGCATCTGGGCCAAGTGGCGGCATCCGCCTGGGGCTGGGCTGCAGGTGCTGTTGCCCGCAGAGGCTTGCTTGGACTTTGCCAAGAATCGGGAGGGGCGGTAGTGGCTCCACTGCTCTCACTGCCTTCTTCATCAGCCCCTGAGCGCTTCTGGGCAGCCCCTGCTTGGACTGTGCAGCACGAGGAGAGCGGCACCAGTGTCCGCTCAAAGGCACCTCCTGCTGTGCCAGAAAGAGGTCAATGCCAGGCCCCAGGCCAGCCAGCGCAGGGCTGCCTCAGCTGCAGGAGCACTCTACCCAGAGCAGTCATCCTGCTGAGGTTGGGAAGATGAGGCCCCGCACGGCGCCAGGCTGACA
This sequence comes from Aythya marila, assembly GCF_965140915.1. Taxonomy (NCBI): domain Eukaryota; kingdom Metazoa; phylum Chordata; class Aves; order Anseriformes; family Anatidae; genus Aythya; species Aythya marila. Next base: position 87,830,714 of record NC_139080.1, read on the forward strand.
CAAGTGGCTACTTCTGCAACCCAAGGCAGCAGCCTTCTGTCTGAAGGGGCCTCAGCACGCTCCTGGAGACAGACCTCTGCTCTGGGCTGTGCCTGCTGTAAGCAAAGGGCTTCTGCCAGGATGGTCTTCGGTGTTTCTGAAACAGAACTGCTGTGTTTCATGTAGGCAGTAACTCTGCAAGACCTGCTGCCAGAGGTCGTGCAGCAACTGCAGGATGCCAACAGCGACATCAGTATGAAGGCCGTGACTGTCCTCCGCAACACTCTGCGCCTAGCAGATGGGCAAGTGGCTGGCCCCATCGCTCTGCAGCTGCCTGACAGGCTCCTGCCCCTCTTTGAAAACGTAAGTCTGGTGGGCAAGCAGGAGGTTTGGCTAGCGTGGCCACGGGGCACGTGAATGTGGCCTGGGGGTGGTGCGTCCCTCTCCGCGTGTCTCAGTGGCCTGCGAATTCTTCGCCCACCATGATCCCTGGGCACGTGCTGGAAACGTTTTGCTTGGTGCTTCTTGGGCTCTCCTGCTGGGGCAGCCCCTCCCTGTGCAGAGCCCTGCAGATGTGTGCTCCACAATGGCAACTTCTCCTCGGCCCCTTGCTGCCCATGGCCGCTTCTCCCCTTGCCATGTGTCCCCTTGCCAGCCCCAGGGTGGACCATCTGCAACCCACTGCCTTGCCCTTCCTGTGTCTTGAGCCATTTTGCACTGCCCACACACTTGGCCTACCTGCCACAGCTCACTGCAGAGTGAGAGCCAGGAGCGTGTGTCTCCCTGTCTGCCACACCGACCCCTTGCTCACTGTGAGCTCGGAAGAGCCTGGACTGAGGTCCTCCCTTGTTCTGTCTCACCAGGAGTCCAGCTGCATGAGAGAGCTCTCCATCCTTCTCTGCAAGGATGCCATGGAGGTTGCAGAGGGCACCCATAAGATGGAGATGAAGAAGCAAGTGCAGAGCACCATCCTCCCCCTCTTCTTCCACCTGCATGACCAGGACCAGCGTGTGGCTGAGGTGGGGACACTAAGCTGAGCATTCACTTGAGGGGGCAACACCCCTCAGGAGGGCCTGAGCATTAGGGGCATGGGCTGTTAGCAAGGCTCCCTCTGAATGTGCCTCACCTCAGGGCCAAAGCTCCCGAATCCAAAAGAAAGGTGCAGAGCCCCTCTGTGCCTGCACCAGGCCCACCACAGCCATTTTGCCCCTACTACACCTCCGCCTGCACAGAGGGCCAGAGCGGAGGGGCCTCTCCCTGCCCCACATCCAGCCCCGCATGCAGCCCTCCACAGAAAAGCCCACTGGGAGGCTTCCTGCAGCCCCAGAGCTGTCAGGGGCCAAGAAGGTGGGCACGGACATTTTCCAGACCTGCCCTGCCTGCTCCCAGCTGTGCTCAGCAGTGCTGCGTAGCCACAGATACCTAGGCACTAGAGTTTTCACGGGCATCCCAGCTGTGCCTGCAGGTGTCTGAGGCCAGTGGTGAGGTGCCCAACAGTTGTCGACCCCATGTTATGCACAGGGACCCGCCAGATGCCTAGGCTGAATGCTCCTTTGCTCTCCTGGGCATGAGCACCCTGGAGCCGCCAGCGTGCTCACTGCAGAAACCCTGGCCTGCAGGCTGCCCTGGGCCACGCAGAAGGGTGCAGCCCCTGCCAGGGGTTGCAGGAGCCAGCATGGCTGCCAGCCTGGGAAGGGAGCCGCAGCCAGGGCAGGGGTCTGGCCCTGTGTCCGCGGTGGCGGGCTCTGGAGCCCAGGCCTTAGGGAACAGCCTGCTGGGGTCCCCGTGCGTGGCGTCCCTGGCTGCCTCCTGCCCTGGTGCCTCAGTGACTGCAGCGCTTCACCTGCCTGCTGGCCTTGGCTGCAGATGAGCAGCTCTGGGGGACTTCTGTCCTGCAGCCCCAGCAGCATGAAGTGCCAGAGCTGGTGGTTGCCCCACACCTCTGCCCGAGCACTGAACCCTCTGGCAGATGCCTTCCCCAGCTGCTGCACCTCCCCAGCAAGGGCCAGAAAAGCCCCCAAGCCTCGCCAAGGTGCAGGACAACCAGGGCCTGTCCAATGCGCAGTGGTTTCATCTCCCACTCTCTGCTGCTCTGCAGGCCTCTCGGGAAGCCCTCCTTGGTGCTGCCAAGCTCCTGAAGTGGAAGCAGCTCAGGAACCTGCTGGAGACAGCGCAGCCACAGAGGATTGGCAAGTGCCTGGTAAGGACAACTGCCCGAGGGCTCCCAAAACCTGGCCCAGACAAGGCCTGCCAGCCCTGGCCCAGGGTGCAGGGTGGCTACCCTTGCCTCTAGCCACTGCATCAGGCTATCCCAGCAGGGGAAGCCAGTCCCACGTACAGGGCTGGCCTGGCCAAGGGGCAAGGCTGCACCAGCCCCATCCACATGTACTATTCTCTTCCAGCTGGTGGGGCACAGCAGCAGAGTGGATGACTACCTGTGCCAGAGCCTGCCATACCTGTGGAGCCCCCAGGAGCCCCTGCAAGAGGCGGCCATCAGGTTCATTGGTGAGTCACAACCCCATGGGCCCTCTGTGCCCCACAGCAGCTTGGCCGCAGCCCCAGCTGCTGCTGAATCAGCCACGTGGCTGCAGAGCACTGCCGGCTCAGAGTGGGCCTGGAGTGCCTGAGAGGGCTCCCTGCTGCCCTCGGCCACCCCCTGCCCATGCAGTGGTTGCTGGTGGGAAGCTTAGCGAGTGCCTCGCAGCCTCCTTGGGTGGTGTCACACTTGGGCACACATGGCCAAGCCGGCAGGGATGTTGAGGGGGGGACTGTGTCTGGGGCGAGCTGGCCAGCGGGATCTGTGATGGGCTGTGTGTACCTAGGGCTTGCCGGGCAGCACTTGGTGGATGGGCGCAAGGAGAAGCTAGAGAACATCATCGAGGGTGAGTGAGGGCAGTGGGGTATCAGCACGAACTGGCTGGGAGGAGAAAAGACCCTGGGCAGTGAGCTGCGACCCCTGCCCCAGCTGAGGAGGTGGGGTGGGCTTGGCAGGAGGGGTTCCTGGGCGTGCTTCCCAGTGATACAGGCTCTGAGCTGCCCTCTGTTCCTTTCCATGTCAGCCCTGAGAAGCATGGAGGGCTACAGCAGCCCTTCGGTCTCCTCCCTGGTGACTGAAACCATCCTGGTCCTGAGAACTTCCTCCACATTCAGCCTGCAAGCACTACGTTACCGGCTCCGGAGGGTGTGGGAGAGGAGGCCCCGTGTCCCGAGAGCTGGCTGGCTATGCTGCTGCAGCTGTGCTCAGTGCTGAGCCCAGCTCCAGCCCTCGGGCCCCGCCGAGTAACCTCTCTGCTGGACTTTCCCCAAAGAAACAGCCTTCTTTCTTCACTGCTTGAACGTGTCATTTTTTTGTGTGAAAACTGAATGGTTAGAAAACTCCACGGCACCAAGCTGCTCTGCTAGGCTGTGAAACCAAGAGGAAGGAAAGCTTTTGCTTCCCTGGCCACAGCGTGTTAGAGCAACCCACTGCCTCGTCCTTCCTGGGCGTCGGGCCATTTTGCTAGGAACAGCACGATTTTAGAGTGAGCCTGATGGTACGGAACTGATAGATTACATGGCCAGCCCTGAGTCTAACTGACAACCTACTCATGTCCTCTGGATGAACTTTGCTCATTATAATCTCACTACAGTGCCAAAATACACCTCCATCCCCAAGGCTACCCGCCTCCAAGGTGCAACTACCTCTCACTGAGCACACGCTCTGAATTTCCCTGAGCAAAAACAAAAGCCAGGAAAATGTATACCAGTCACAACAAAGGCGCATATGACTTGAGTCGCTCACTACCTAAAAGCAGGAACATAGTAAAAAAAGGGCTCAAGAGAGGAAAATGTTGGGGAAGACACCACCACAGACAAGTAGGGAGGACGTCGCTGACTCCTGGCATCAGCCGAAGGCTGCCGTGCTGAACCTCTCTTCCCCCCTACAGGGATGCCTACAGGGTGAGGTCTGAACCCTCAGTTACAGCGAGTGCTTCCCTGGGAAACCTAACATTCTCTATAGAGTTGTTCCACAAGTTAACGTATATGTAGCTGGTTGTGTTAGTCATATTCTTGGTATTTGCACGTGCTTTGCAGACAGAGTCTTCATCACCAGCAATCCAAAAGAACCTGTGCTCGTGTTGCTCCAATAAACTACACCAGTCATTTACTAGACTGAAAGTGTATTACACGATATGTGCATCCATGATCACGATAATTTAGTCTATTGAATACAACCGGATTTATAGTTCCAAACAGGGCATCGCTCAGAATCCAAACCCAGCCACCCCCAGCCCCTCTGATATCTGAGGACAAGTTGGAACGCAAGGGGGTTTAGGTCCTGCCAAACTTCCTTATCCTTTAACACAACATGCTTTACTAAACGTCCGCTACAGTGGAGCAAATTACTAATGTTCCGGCAGATTCTATCACCTCAGCGCTACAGGAGGTCACATCCTTATCAGCAGGGGTAGTTCAGAACCATGAGGGGTTAGACTGCATAGTAGCATCCCATGGAGCAGTAGGTACACGGCTGCGTTGGAGCTGCTTGCTTCTACGTAGGTGAAAATCAGGTGATCGCCAGTGATGCTGTTATCTCAAATCCTTCGTGCCCCATGCTGGCTGCCCAGTGGGCAGCTGAGCACCACACAGCTGCTCTCTCACTCCGTCCTTGCACCGGGAGTGGGGAGAGAGCTGGAGGGGCCAAAGTGAGCAAAGTCATGCATTGAGGTAGCGCCCAAAGAGAGCGGGCTGGCTTCTGCTGGGATGTCAGCCATTGCTGTGATGAGCACTGAGCCTGGGCCAGGGAAGGCGCTGCAGCTGACATGCGAGAAAACGGAGGGATCAGAAGTAGCCAGTGTGGGTTTCTGAAGGGCTGGTCCTGGGTCTTTGTGCCTAAAGGCAGGACTCCGCAGAACCACCAGCAGGGGACAGGTATCAAGTCAGGGATTACTTGAACAAACTCAGCCACCATAAACAGAAATGGAGGTGGGTGCTCTGACCAGCTCCCCAAACACAAGTAGCGGTATGCCATGACACCCCAGGATCGCAACCCTATGGTTGTGGAGTCTTTTCTGCGCATGAGTTTGGCGAGCCAGGCAGGAGGACTCTGTTCGGCTGCAGGATCGACTGTGGAGCAGACCTCCTAGGCGCGCCCCGAGCCCCTTTTTCTCTCTCAGAGGAGCTCCTCTCCCAGCCGCTCACTGCAGGGATACAGGAAGTTCCTGTGGTTGCGGGCAAACGGTACACCTTAATTAAGGTAAGCCAATTGGCCGGGGAGGTCGATAAGCCGCATAGAGATGTCTAGCGTGCAACACGAACCCTGAAGGCGTCTTGGGAGGTGGCCGGTAGAGTGGCCAAACGGAGGTGGCCGATAGAGCGGCCAAAAGGGGTTTTGAGTAGAAGCTGCCATACCCTGGTTCTAGGAACCACAAGGAACATCCTGAAGATCATAGAAGAGACGGGAGGAGGGTAGGCGAGCTTTAATGGTAACTGGCATAATGTTTGCAGCTGCTGGGGAATAATTCTAATTGGAATAATAACTGTATGTTGTTGTATATGTAAAGGCCCGGGCATTTTTGTTAAAGTGTTCTTTTAAACATATGTTAATATGTGAATATGTAAATATAATATAAGAACTGCCATTGAGGTGTATGCCTAAGGGAACAAAATTTGCCCAGGCATATTATCTGCTCGTCGGGTTTAAATGTCCTCAGTGTAATTGTCTACAGGCAGTTAATTTACAGTGGTCTGATTTTACTTGTGTATCTCTATATATTGTGGATTTTGGAGGGATTGGGATTGACTAGTAAAGAGCTCCTAGGAAAATGGTGGAATATTAACTGCTATAGATTAGAATGGGAAAAGGTCAAAGCAAAGAAATCCCGCGGAAAAGCCCCCTAGAATGTATACTAACACATTGGAGGGATATAATGGGAAGAGGGGGGACAGAGAGTAAAAGAACTGTTATCAAATATTGTAATCAGTGGTGGCCACTTTATAAACTAGAGGATGGAGAGGAGTGGCCCCACAATGGAACTATTAATCATAACACCGTATTACGGTCAATATGTCCTTTATTACAGTCAATAAAGTCCTTTGAGGAGAGAAGGAAAATAAGATGAAATGTAGTATACAGATATGTTGTTTCAGCATCTTAGAGAGAAAAGGAGCGGAGTTAATTGGCCCTTGACTGAGCCTTTGGTGTTGGCATTAGAAAAGTACAGGCTGGAGAAAGATAAAGGAAGTGATAAAAGGGTTGTTGAAGGTGTTAAAGGTGTTTAAAGTTGAATGAGCAGGGAAAGAGGATGTAGGAATTTTAAAAGCTCTGTCTCAGCCCCAGGCTGAGATCTCAAAATCACAGGTGTTAGCCCTCTGGGGCAAAGGGATCATGATGGGTCCCAGAGAGAGTTGTTATGGAAACAGAAAAGCAGTTAACTCTTAAAACAACCTGAGTTCATGTGCAAGCTCAGATTGCCAATGGGACCGCTCAGGGAACTGTTGACAATTGCATTCCCCTGACCGACCCCACTGAGACCCTAATCATCCCGAAAATTATGAAGTTAAGTTAATACTCAAATCTGTTTGAATTGGGAATTGAGAATATGCTTCCAACAAGGTCCAAAAGAAACCCCCATGGAATTTTTGGACCAACTTTGAAATGTAATGGAAAAAAAAATAAATGAAAAATATTCGGACCCAGATCTCTCGGATTCAGAGAACAAACTGACTAGCCTTTTCCTAGGGTAATCAGCCCCTGATTTTGGCAGAAATAACGGGGACCTGGGGAATCTACCCTAACGGATCCTCCACTGGTTATAATGAAGATAGGGGAGAAACGGAAGTGAAATTTCTTATTGGTATGGGGGCAACATATTCAGTTCTAAATCAAGCATTAATGGCTTTAGGGAATGATTATGTTAGGGTAAAAGGTGCAACCAATCAACCTGAAAAGGCTTATTTTTGTCAACCTTTGAAGTACAAGTTAGGGAAACAATGGGGCATACACAGATTTTTATATATGCCTAACTCCCCAAGGGCACTCTTAGGTAGAGATTTATTAGAGCAATTAGGAGCAGTAATAAAATTTGAAAAAGGGGAGATTACTCTGGAGGTAAAGGATCAACAATATATACAGGTAATGAGTTTAGCCCTAGTCAACCTGCCAATGGAAGGACAAGTTAATGAAGAAGTCGTAAACCAGGTATACCCAGGCGTATGGGCTACTGATGAACCTGGGAGAGCTAAAAATGCCCCACGTGTTGAGATTCGGCTCAAGGAGGGAAAGCAGCCAGTGAGGATCGAGCAGTACGCTCTAAAGCAGGAAGATAGGGAAGGAATTCGACCAATAATAAAAGTGTAAGTAGGATTGTTGAGGGAATGTGAATCCAATTTTAATACCCCTATATTACCTGTCCACAAGCCGGATGAGTCATATAGGGTGGTCCAGGATCTACGGGCAATAAATAACTGTATTAACACCAGAACTAGCCTGGTTTACAGTTTTTGACTTAAAGGATGCCTTCTTTTGCCTCCCTCTCCATGAAGCCAGCCAGAAAAGATTTGCATTTGAATGGGAAAACCCCAAGAGTGGGCGTAGGACCCAACTCACCTGGACGGTGTTACTCCAAGGCTTCAAGAATAGCCCCACAATAGTTGGAAATTGGTTAGCGAAAGATCTTGAATCCTGGGAGGCCCCACCAGGAGAAGGGAAATTGCTGCAATATGTTGATGATATTCTGACTGCTACTAGAACAAGGGACACCTGCCTGACTTGGGCGGTGAATCTGCCAGACTTTCTCGGACTCCAAGGGTACAGGGTATCTAAGAGAAAGGCCCGAGTAGTACAACAACAGGTAACCTATTTGGGATATGAAATCAGTGCTGGGGAAAGGACCTTGAGACAGGCTCGAAAAGAGGCAATATTCCAAACTCCAAGACCACAAACAGTGAAGGAACTATGGACCTTTTTGGGTATGAGCGGGTGGTGCCATCTATGGATTTAGAATTACGGACTGCTTGTTAAACCCCTGTATGCACTCACGACTACTGAACAGAAATGCCTTCAATGGAACAAGGAAGCAATACAAGCTTTCAAGCTACTGAAGAAGGCCCTGACGTCAGCTCCAACTTTGGGACTCCCAGATGTGAGTACGCCATTTTACCTTTTTTCCCACGAGAAGCAGGGGATTGCCCTGGGAATATTAGCACAAGACCTGGGCCCATACCGTAGGGCAGTTGCTTATTTCTCCAAACGATTGGACACAACTGCAAAGGGATGGTCTGGATGTTTGTGAGCGGTTGCGGCCATAGTACTAAACATCCAGGAGGCCCAAAAATTTACCTTGGGCCAGAAAATAACCGTGTTAGCATCCCATAGGGTATCTGCAGTACTGGAAGCAGAAGGTGGACATTAGCTCTCCCCACAAAGAGTTTTGAAATATCAGGCTACACTGGTGGAACAGGATGATGTGGAAATTGTAGTCACCAACATTGTCAATCCAGCTTCTTTTCTCAGTGGGAACACAAGGGACCCAGTGCATCACAACTGTCTGGAAACCATCAAAGCAGTATATTCGTGCCGTCCAGATCTGAAAGACAATCCTATGGAAGACACAGAAAACTGGTTCACTTATGGGAGCAGCTAAGTCGTAAGTGGTAAACGACACAATGGTTATGCAGCTACCACTTGTAAAGAGGCAGTAGAATCCGGGCCTTTACCTGCGAACACCTCTTCACAAAAGGTGGAAATAATTGATCTGACCCGAGCCTTGGAATTGGCCCAAGACAAAATCAAAAACGTCTATACAGACTCAAAATATGCCTTTGGGGTTGTACATGCGTATTGAGTGATCTGGAAGGAGAGGGGATTACTGAATTTGCATGGCAAAAATATCAAGCATGCAAAAGTAATCTTGAAGTTGTTGGAAGCACTTCAACTCCCTGAGAAAGTGGCAATCGTGCACATCAGAGCACACCAAAAAGCAAACTCAGAGTTGGAAAAAGGAAATGAGCTGGCAGATGTAGTGGGTTTACGTGGCAAGGTTTTGGTAGCAGGGAGCCATAGGTGTGGTTTCTGTGAGAAAGATCTAGAAGCTGCCCCATGTTCGGGAAGGGCCCCATTGTTTTCCAGATCCAAGCCAATAAGCGATGTTGTTTTGCGCCTCTGTGAGAGCATATTTAAGACAGGGAAAAAACGCTGCGCCACACAGCAGCCGGGAGAGTCAAGGGAGTGAGAGAACAGCCTTGCACGTGCCAAGGTCAGTGTAGAGGGAGGGGGAAAGGTGCTCCAGGCGCCGGAGCAGAAGTCCCCTGCGGCCTGTGGTGAGGAGCATGGTGAAGCAGGATGTCCCCCTGCAGCCCATGGAGTACCACAGTGGAGCAGGGTTCCACGCTGCAGCCCGTGGAGGAGACCACGGTGGAGTAGGTGGCCCTGCACCGACGGAGGCTGCCGCCTGTGGAAGACCCCTGACGGAGCAGATTCCGGGCCGGACCTGTAGCCCGTGGAGAGGAGCCCACGCAGGAGCAGGTGACCCAGCAGGAGCTGCTGCCCATAGGGGAGCCAGGTTGGAGCAGTTTTCTCCTGAGGGATGGACCCCGCGGTACGGACCCATATCTGGAGCAGTTCTGGAAGAGCTGCTGCCTGTGGGAAGCCCATGCCGGATCAGTTCATCAAGGACTGCATCCCGTGGGTGGGACCCCACAGCACAGGGGACGAGAGTGACCGAGAAGGAGCGGCAGAGAAGAAGTGCTGTAGACTGACCATAACCCCCATTCCCCCGTTCCCCTGTGCCGCTCGGGGGGAGGAGGTGGAAGAGGGTGGATGGGGGGGAAGGTGCTTTTGGTTTGCTTTTTCCTTTGTTTTCTCACTTCTCTCGCTTGTTAGTAATAGGCAATAAATCTTACTATCTCCTTATGCCGAGTCTGTTTTGCCCGCTACAATAATTACTGCGTGATTTTCTCGTCCTTATCTCAATCCTTGAGCCATTTTCACATGTTTTCTCCCCATTCCTCTTTGAGGAGGGGGAGTGAGAGAGCGGCTGTGGTGGAGCTCGGCTGCCCACTCGAGCTGAACCACGACAGCAGACAGAGAGGCAAAACATGCAGCCAAAAGGGAGGTAAAAACAGAAGGGGCCCTGATCCCCAGTGGGCAAATCTCCCTAGAAGGTAAGCCCAAATATACCAAGGAAGATCAGAAATTAATTACTGATCTAGCAGGTTCCTATAACGAGGAAGGGTGGGCTCTTACCCCAAGGGAAAATGATTATTCCCTCTTATATGATATGGCCCTTGATAAGAGAGGAACATAGAAAGAGGCACTGGGGGACTGAAGCCTTATATAAACATTGGATCAGAGAAATTGTAGCAAGGAACCACTGCGAGACAACTGACTCAGCAGTGTGACCTTTGCCTCCAGACTAATCCCAAAAATACTCCAAAATTAGGGATAGGCCAAATTGGAAAAGGTAATGGGCCTGGACAACAATGGCAGATTGAGTTTTTGGAACTGCCAAGAAAAGGGGGGTACCGATACATGTTGGTATTAACTGACACCTTTTCAGGTTGGCCAGAGGCGTTTCCTACCAGAACAGCCAAGGCTAGGGAGGTGGTAAGAATACTAATACAGGAAATAATACCACGTTTTGGGGTACCAGCTACTATATCCTCTGACAGGGGACCGCCTTTTATTTCAAGAATAGTGCAACAAATCAGCCGCCATCTAGGTGTAGATTGACAACTTCATACCCCATATCGCCCTCAGTCAAGTGGCCAGGTAGAAAAGACGAACCACTTGATCAAACAACAGATTGTAAAGTTGGGACAGGAAGCGAATCTGGCCTGGCCTCAGTCTCTTCCTTTGGCTCTCTTATGCATACGAACAAGGCCAAGAGCAAAGGAGGGACTGAGCCCTTTTGAAATCCTGTGTGGACAACCCTATGGAATACAGAAGGGGATGTCCGCACAAGCAGGAGACAAAATTATGACATCCTATATGGTGGCATTAGGGAAACAATTAGACAAAATTGGAAAATACGTAGCTGGAACCCGGAGTAGCGTTTTGGATAGACCTATACACAATGTACAACCTGGAGATTATACATGTATATATGTAAAGTCTCTTGCAGAAGAAACTTTGGAACCCCAATGGGAAGGACCCTTTCAGGTGCTGCTTACATCATACACCGCAGTAAAAATTAAAGAACAACCTGCTTGGATTCACCACATGAGAATCAAGAAGTCAACGCAAGGTCCATGGACACTTGAAACAATGGGACCCAATAAGTTGAAATTGAAAAGGCAACACGTATGGACTTTGGACATTGCTTGTAACTATTGTATCAGCTCAAGCATGGAAGGAAAACTCGTATGTAAACATACCTGAAAGAGTCGCCCGATCTTTAAATTTATCTGACTGTTGGATATGTACTGCACTTCCGAGGGGCAATATGGAAATCCCGCTATATGGGATACCCTCCAGAAATTGGAACAATGCATTATATAGACTAATCAGACGTGGTCCGCTCAATGTTGGGGAATGGAAAGGGTAAATTATACCTTCCCTGAGGGACCGAAATTTGCTTTACAAGCACGGGAAACGTTACTGTTAAAAGTCGGTGTATGGGGGTCAATGATGGCAGCGAACAAAAGATCTTGCGTGATCTGGGGCTTAGTTTTGGTCGGGAACCTGACTGTTCAAAAACGGTAAATGCAGGGGGATATAATCTAGCCAATTTAAGGTCATTTTGTAATATTACTATCCAAGTAGCATACGACCCTGATAAGGAGTCTGGAGTGGATGGATCTTTGGAAAGTGGGTGAAAATTAGGTATAGGGTATAGGGTATTGGTAGCTATGTGGTGATGGGAGGGCAAGGAAGAATTTACCACCTAATTGGAAGTATTATATATGGAGTGGTAATTCATGTCAAGAAAATGGTTGATATTAATAAAGAAGGGGAAGATTTGGGAGGGTGGCCATGGGGGTTGGAAAGCCCCACACTAGACACTAACACCACCCTAACACTAGACTCTTCTCGATGAGGCCATCAGGAATGTAAATGACTTTAGAGGGAACAGAGAAGGGTGATTCAGGAGACTGCATGCAGTCTCGGGTTTCTTGTTCTCCAGCCATTGAGGCATGGAAGTTTCTGGGTGTTTACTGTTACTGTTATTTGCAAAGTTGTTTGACCAATGAAAAGTTGTTTTGAAAAGAACTGCTGTGGAGAGAAGGGTATAGGAGGGGAGCCTGCCCTCAAGATAAAAAAAAAAAAACAAAAAGGAAGGCAACACGATGTGACGAAGTTATGTCATCAATAAAGAAGCAGAAAGAAGGAATGAAAAGGAGCAGGTTGGCAGAATGGAGACCAGGACAGGAACAGGCACTTTTCTCAGTCGTTCTTCTTGCCATCTCAGGAGTCGGGAGCACTTGGAACAGTCCTTCCCACTCACGTTGCAGCTTCGATTCTTTCCACATTTGCATCAAAACACGGTCTCCTGCTCCGAATGGATGGATCAGGACTTCCAACGCCTCCAACATTACATGCTGTCGCAGTAGGGGATCTCCAAGTGCTGACTCTAAGGAACGGGATGGGGCACAGAGTGGAGTGGAGACACCACGGACAGGCTCTGTGATGAGAAGGGGACCTGATGCTCTTGTGCGCACTGTGACCGATAAGCTGCATGATCGCTACCCTGAGCTAATGGCCTGTCATGTTTTTGAGAAAGCGTTGTACTCTAGTGAGAGAACTGGTGTTTCTCTACAAGCAGCAATCCCCATGCTTTTGCTTCAGCTTTGAATATTGAAAGAACAATATGATCAAGCAAGTAACTGAAACTTTTTCAGCTGGAAGTAGCTCAACCTTTCTTTTACACAGGAAGAAAAATCTAGGAGCATAACAGATTCCACACCAAAAACAAAAACATGTAAATAAACAATGTAATAATATCACTCGCAGAAAAAAGAAAAAAAAAAAAAACAAAAAACAACACGGACAGGTGGCGACTCCCCTTCTCCTGCGGGGCAAGACATCAAGCAGTGTCCATCTGTCCCTGCATGGGAAATGGATGCTGGAAGTGGGCTTCTCACTATCGCTGCTTTGGGTAGTTGTGGAGTAATTGCCTTAACTGTTCCCTCATTAATGGAAATGGTTAACCCAACGAAAGTTAGAACAAATGATGGGGATTCTCCCCTCTAAACACAGGCCAAGAGAGCTGGAGTTGT